>NW_020455766.1:1071952-1100622 GCF_003342845.1 Nothoprocta perdicaria
TTTTTTTTTTTGTTTTGTTCTTACTTACCTTGTGTATGCTACAAGTGGTTTAATGGTTTGGTAGGCTGCCGTCTTAACTCTCATTGCACCTCTCTGCTTTAGGCTGTAGCATCTTAGTCCATTGAGTCACTTTTTATGAGCCATGCCTTTCATTTTTATCTCTATTTCCTGACCATTTTCCAGTACTACTTGACCCTTTCTGAGAAGGAGGTAGTAGGATAACCTGCGTTATTCAAGATATTGGCATTCAATGGATATATACGGAGATACAATGATGTTTTTAATTCTGCATTGTTTGGTTTATTGACTGCTTTTCGGTAGAAGTGAAAGAAGTAAGGATGTGTACTCTAAAGTACAACAAGAGTAGGTACAACTGTCTAATTTCTCCAGCATCTTTGTTTAGCCTTCCTTGAAAAAAAGCACTAATAATATAGCCTTTCTGCTTCTGTCAGGGACAGATTAGACAGGAGTAGGTTCACAACATTTCAACTGAAATGAGTGAATCTAGAGAGAGTGTTTCAGGAGGTGCTCTTGAGTTTGTACAAGGGCACTAATTGAAATCATATTATTTTTTCACTGAAGACTTCAGATTTTTTTTTTCTTGTTTCCAGCAGTAGCAGATAAGTTGCCGGAAAAATAGTCCTGCATATGGGTGTTGTTTTGACAGCATTTTGTTTCTCCTGGCACCAGCAATCAAAGAACTAGTATATTTTTGCATTTTGCGGGTGAAATATCTTCCCCTAGGATTGCATTCAGAAGGGAAAGAAACCAAGGCTGCACCTGTTTTGTACCTGGGCTTCTAAGGAGGGCGTTGGAGGGACCCTTCTAGAGTTGAGGCTTGGTGCTCTGGAGAGAGGATCCCTCCAGCAGGGATGTTGTGCTGTATCTCTCCAGCGTCTCTCCATAGGGATGTGCATAGTGGGATGGGAGCCCTCAGCCCTCTCGCCCTCCCTCACTGGTGAGCGCTGCAGAGCTGCTCGCTTCACACCACGGCTGTCTGGGCATTCGACACCAGCCAACGTTGCGTCGTGCCGGGCCCAAGTGGAAGCAGGAACATACGGAGCTCATCCGCTCGCCTTAGCCAGCCAAGCCAATTATGCCTACGGAAGAAGCGTGGACAGTTTCAGAAAGATCTGCTGGCGGGAGATGCTTGGCTGGTGTAAAGGGTCTTCAGCGGGTCCTGTGACGATATGTGGCAGCTGAGGACCAGCCCTAGCTTAGGCAGTCAGGGCTTTGCTTGTTTGTCTGTGCTGAAAGCTTTTGGGATGCACCGCTGATAATTTGGAAAGGAAATCTTAATCCTTTCAGAGCCTCCCTTTTTCCAAGCCTTGTAATGACTTACCGATCATTTTATTCACTCCATCAAAACAAATCATCAGATGCGCAACACGGTGACTGACACAACGAAGGAGTTGCCGTATCTCTCATCACTCCGAAATTTGAATCTGTGCAATTAGTCAAGCTGCGGTGCTTTAGAAATGTAATGGTGTTCTCAGTGCTCAATGCGTCTTTCAAGTCATCAAATAATCAAATAATGGTCTGTGCGATGCAAAAGCTGACTCGCTTTCTAAGTTACTCGAGCATCTTGCTGCCGTTTCCTAGATGCCTGCAAAAAGAGCAGAAAGCAGGCAGCACTTTGTTGATATTGCTTCTTAAGAAGTTCTTTTAAAGTCCTTGCACCTCTAATTTTGTCAGATTTATTAATTAGCAGTGAAATTCATTCTCAACAAAAGTATTTGGTCAAATGCTTTGTACAGGCTGCTATTACTTTAGGTATTTGTGGGGAAAACTTGCTTTTATCTGAGGTTTGTATCACACTTCCTTGTAAAGTCCTTTTTGTTGACATTTTCATTGGCTGCTTTCACTGAAAACTGAGAAGGAGGCATTAGGCAGTAATTTTCCTTTGCAGCAATAATAGTAAAAGTACTTTTTGCCACAAGTTTGCCATATGTGCATGCCAAATTTGGTTTTGAAGATCCAGTTTTCACAAAATAATACATTTTTTTAATAAAAGTAGGCTTCAATATTTTAAATGCATAGGATTCTGAGCGGCTCAGTCAGGAAAGCGCTTAACATTGTTAAAGCTTCATGGAGTGCCCAGTTATTACCTATCTGAACTTATTGTTAGTAGCAAATACATGACCTGTTCACATAAGAAACATCCTCTAGAGACCTTGAAAAAAGAAAAAAATTGAAAAACCGTCCATGTGTATAAATAAAAAGTGAAGGTATTTTTCTGATAAATAGAAATCGTTAATATTTCTATTCACAAAGGTACTTACCCTAGAAGGAAAATAAATTTGTAAGATCGTCGTAGTAAAATATTATTCTAAACTATCTATCTGTTTATAGCTTTCATGACTGTTTTAAATGAGAGTGCTTTCTAGAGAGCTTGATGGTTCTTGAAGTTTTTTTAGTTTTTTTTTTTTTTAAAGAAAATCTCAGCAAAGAGGAAAGCAGGAGACATCAAGGGGATGTTTTAGTATCTATCAGAACCACTAGAAAATGAGTCATTTGCATTCAGAGGGCGTAAAGCATCTGTGGTTTATGGCTGAGAGTACTGGAGGATTTGGGATCACGAGATGGTAACTACAAACAGACTGAAGCTGATAACTGCTTAAAAATAGCACCAAAGACTGCTCAAAGGGGCAACCGGAAAACATGGAATATTGCTTTTTATACTGGGCAGGATGTACTTCTCTTACAGGGGCCATTCCTGAAGGTTAGGACTACCACGGAGTTAAGGATAGTTGAACAGAAACTCATACATTGATAGGGCTGAATTATTGCAAGTGTCTTGGTGTAAAACTTACAGCTGCAAGTTTTTAATTTTACTTTAATCTGTTCTATGAATGTTAATTTATGATCCAGAATCCCAATCATTTTGCTGTTAGTACTGCTCCTCTTTAAGTTTGCATCTCTTCTAGTCCCAATATCCCATCAGAACTCCAGCATTTCAGCATTTTCTCTCCAGCTACAGTTCTGAAGTATCAAAAATCTGAAGACTTGAAAAATATCCCTGATCTCTCAGGGAAAAGGCCTGGCACTGTATGAGCACAGCAGTACCGTATGTCCAAAATGACCTTATACATGACATCATGGGCTGTCTCAGGCACCACAGACAGACAGAATTTTTGGAAAATACAATGCTAAAGACAGGAACCCATGTCCTTTCAGCATCTTTGGCAGAAACAGAGATGGGGAAAAGCAACAGCAGGAGGTCATGAGTTAAACACTTTATGGGCAAAGTTTTTGCTTCCCTGCTCTCTGATCTTTGCCAAAGGATGCCAAATAAAATCTATTTGAGAAAACATCACCTGTTTTATCTGGTAGCTGGTGATACAAGCCCTACGGTGAGTCCTGCTAGCAGGAAGCCTAACCTGGCCTCCAGGACTGACAGCTGGAGCTTTCCCTGCAGGTTGCCCAGAGAGGTTGTCAGCAACATCATTTTGTTTGGATTTGTCATTTCCATAAAAACTATGTGTCTTAAGAACGTCCTATCATGGAAGTTTTCTTTAAACAGTATATAAGCTTTCCGGTCCTGTTCAACTTATTCATTAACGACCTGGATGAAGGGCTGGAGTGCTCCCTCAGCAAGTTTGCCGACGATACCAAACTGGGTGGAGTAGCTGATAGCCCTGAGGGCTGTGCTGCCATCCAGAGGGACCTGGACAGACTGGAGGACTGGGCGGCGAGAAACCTCATGAGGTTCAACAAGGGCAAGTGCAAGGTCCTGCACTTGGGGAGGAATAACCCTGGACACCAGTACAGATTAGGGGTGGACCTGCTGGAGAGCAGCCCCGCAGAGAGGGACCTGGGTGTCATGGTGGACGACAAGTTGACCATGAGGCAGCAGTGTGCCCTGGTGGCCAAGAAGGCCAACGGGATCCTGGGGTGCATTAAGAAAAGCGTCTCCAGCAGGTTGAGGGAAGTGATCATCCCCCTCTACTCAGCCCTGGTGAGGCCACATCTGGAGTACTGCGTCCAGTTCTGGGCTCCCCAGTACAAGAGGGATGTGGTGCTGCTGGAGAGAGTCCAGCGCAGGGCTACGAGGATGATCAGGGGCCTGGAACATCTGCCCTATGAGCAGAGGCTGAGAGAGCTGGGTCTGTTCAGCCTGGAGAAGAGGAGGCTGAGGGGGGACCTGATCAGCGTGTATAAATACCTCAAGGGAGGCAGTGAGGAGGAGGGGGGCGGCCTCTTTTCAGTGGTGAGCAGGGATAGGACTAGAGGAAATGGCTTCAAACTGAAGCATCGGAAGTTCCACAGGAACTTAAGGAAGCATTTCTTCACTGTGAGGGTGACAAAGCACTGGAACAGGCTGCCCAGAGAGGTTGTGGAGTCTCCTTCTTTGGAGATCTTTAAAACCCGCTTGGATGCAGCCCTGTGCCACGTGCTCTAGGTGACCCTGCGTGAGCAGGGGGGTTGGACTCGATGACCTCTGAGGTCCCTTCCAACCTTCGGCATTCTATGATTCTATGATTCTAAGCTTAAAATGAGGGATAAGTTCTTCACTGCAAAGGTGGAAGTGGTGTCGGAAATGAGAAGCATGAAATCGGAAAATGGAAGTTTAAAAGGCACCTGAAAGTAATGTTTTCTCCAGATTGCCATATGAGTTTGAGACTTGCCTCAGTTCCCTTAGCTCAGGCCTGATTCCGCAAAGTTCCCCAGCCAGAGAACTGCCTTTGGGTCACACATGTAAACTGAAGTTGGGAAGGGTTAGTCCTGCTTGCTCTAGGCATCCATCAGGTCTTTTGGTCTCGCTATCATTCTCTTCCTGTTTTATATAAAATGAAAATTACCTTGATAGTAAGTATTTCTGATAATATTTACCTGGTTTCTCTTCCCTAATTGCCCGGAATACTTATTTCTGCTGTCTTGAGGAGCCTTCTCTAAATGTGCATTGCCATTTCAGTCTTCACTTAGCACATTTCTTCTGGTTGAAAGACTTTTTAGTCTTCACTTAGCACATTTCTTCTGGTTGAAAGATTTTTTTTTTCCAGGTTCCTGCATTTTTTTGTGGCTTGACAGGCCCCTGTGTATATCATAAGAAGTATTAATTTTGCTGTGCATTAATCTTAATAGGTTCCTAACCTATGTGTTTTTCATTGTGATTACAGAAAGCAACTTTAGCATTCAAATGGTCATTTAAATTACTTTCAGCAGGGTCACCCGTTGTCAGTTTTGGGGATCCTAGGATGATAAAAAATACTGGTGTCGAGAAACATTCATGCTGCTTCAAAGACCAGTGGGTTTCTCTGCAGAAACGGACATGTTCACACACAGGCAATTACAAAATTAATGTCTAGCCTAGAAAATGGATATTCGCCAGAGGCCAATGTGGGTTGGCATGTATTTATGTACAAATCAGACACCTTTACAGACAAAGCTTCCATATTGTGGGTATTTATCCTCCCTTAGATGCTGAACCCACTGCAGTCTCCCTGCTATAACTGGTAGTTCTCCTAAGGCTTTTACTCCACTGTCCACAACCTAACAAACTATATAGAAACTACCTGACCTGATTGTGCAATGGAAGTGTAAATCAGGAGCATCTCCACTGAAGTCACTAGGATTATGTCGCCATAAAAGTGATGTATGTGAGAGGAAATCCAGAGCCATGAGATAAATGACTGTAAAGCTGCCATTGAGCTGTAGACTCTCCCAGCATAGCTAGGCTGTAAGATGAAGAGACTGTGTGTGATAGTTTTGAAATAGTTTTGAATTTCTTTTTTTGGAGAAAAAAAGAAAAAGAATGATTTAGGTGAGACATCACCAAAATAGTAAAGTTGAAGGTATTGCTTAGAATGGGAAAATAAATCATTCTAAACCTTCTAAAGAATCAATGGTTGCTCCAAGAGAAGGCAAGAATGGGTATCTTCCCCACCTTGTCTTTTGTTTGAAGGAGTAGGGGGATCAGCTTTAAGTTAAAGATTCCATTGAAATATTTTTTTTTATTTTTCCATGAATCTTATTTTTCTGTGTTTGTCTTAAGCATGATTGCCACTCTACTGATTGTTCTAGAAGAGATTCTGGATAAGTTTAACATGCGGATTGCTCTCTCATTTTTGCTGGAATCCCTTTGATGTGGGCGTTACATTTAGGTCTTACCACCTCCTCCTAATAGGAAATAGAAAGACACATGATTCTGAAAACTTGTCTGTGTGGGGTGTTTTTGAGTTTCTAATTGATTCATTCATGTAGAGAATGAGGATGTTGCTGGAATAACTGATCTTCAGAGGAGTCAATATTTTGAGTACGAATACAAATGAGTTTGAATACACTTATTTCTTTGTTGTGTTGAGGATTTAGAATGTACTTCCATGATATGTGTTGAGGACTTAGAATATTTTTTTATGGTATATTGAGTATGTTGGTATGTTTTAAGTGCCATGGATGATTCAGATGTGAGGAAAAGATTCAGATTCAGTGTCTTAATTTATCAAGCATATATTTTGTGTAAGCGTGAATGATGCAAATTTCAGATGCCATCTTAGTGAAATTTTGGAAAGTTGTCCTGTTCCGTCTTGATTCAGTTACGATTAGGCACATAGCTTCTCCAAGCATGAACAGTCCTACTGAAATCTCCTAATAACAGTCTTCCAGTTCATACATACTGTGTGATTTCAAAACTGTGACCTACATTTCTGTGAGTGATATATGTTTATTTTCTGTGTGAGCTCTAATTTTTGGTCTGGAGGTGCTGCAGAGTCATCAATATAGAGGGGTTATCATGTGCTTTGCTTGATGTTTGTTTTGCCTTTTTTTCCCTATAGCTGCCCCTCTTTCTCTCTTTTGAAGACACAGTGCAAGTTTTAAAGGAACAGCCAGGGGGAAATGCTACATTTTTCATTCCTGTGATGCGTACAGAAAGGGAAAGACTGCTGAGTCGGACACAGTTTGCTGTTTGGCTCTGCCTTGAAGCATTAGCAATATGAGATTATACAAGGCATCTGCTGAAAGAGCAAAAGATCGTACCTGAGACTGGCAGAAATGTGGCAGATTTTTATCAGGTTCTCTGCATAAAAACTAAAATGATTTCTTTCGATGATAACTTTTATGGTGTGCCTAGCAAGGGTGCATGTTTTTTTCCATGGGTTACCACCACTCTTTTGAACTGTTTGGTGTGATGTTTTAGAGATCTGTTTTGCTTTGAGGAAGAGCTAGGCAATTATTTTGGTATTGCTTCTGGCTTAGAGTGGTCAAATCTTTCACTGCTTTAAATTCACGTAGTGCAGAGGACACTTCCAGCGTGATTTCCTCCTCCTACTATGAGAAGAGTTGACTAAGACACATAATGAAACACGGCCATACAAGTAAGCAGTAAGAATGAAACCTATTATTTAAGATCCTCAAAGTCAGAGCACCCACTGCGTTTTGCTGCCGAATGCGAAAACCACCCTGCAGTGGCCAATTTGTGTCACGTATTTGAAGCTTTTCACTTTGCTTTCATTTCCCTTTTAGGGATTATTTATTTAGTGGGCTGGAGTGCAAGAGTACAGCCATAGCCTAATGGCGAGGGGTCTTATCAGGAGAAGTATGAAGTGGGTTCATGTCCCTGCTCCAGAACCTACTTAACTTTGTGTGTGCATTGAAACAAGTCCCTGCTGGGCCAGCTCCTCCTTCGGTGGCCATCCGGAGCACTAAGCTCCAGTGATTCCTGCTTGTGTTTTTGTGCTCTGTCTCTCCACATCTCACTCCTCAGGAGAAATTAAATAGTTCATATTAGAGGGATTATGGAAGAGCAACCTTGGAATATTGCGTAGTATGGTCTGAGTCTTCCCTGTGGCAACGGGAGATGCAGGTTCAAACCGCTTCAAACAGAACGTGAGGATTTGTTGCTTGTCTCGCATGTGTGTGAATGAAAAGACGCCTCTTCTCAAGCTACATTTTTATTTACAAGCTGGCCATACAGTTGTGGTCTCTGAAAGCCTGCGTTCTCATAGAAAAGGGGAAAATTGGAGGGGGGGAAAAAAAGAAAAAAAAAGAAAAAAAAAGAAAAAAAAAGAAAAAAAAAGAAAAAAAAAGAAAAAAAGAAAAAAAGAAAAAAAAGCCCTGTTGGTTTATTTGGAAGCAGGCCAGCTGAAAGTCTAGCATTACTTTCAAAAAATAACTGGCCTTTCTAATATTATTGCGGAGCTAGCTAATTGGTGAACAGCTGAAAACAAATAGATGGTGTTTGTGGTATCTGTAAAAATGTTGCGTGGTAGGATGTAAAAATTAATTCCGTATTGTTTTGAAATCTGTTGAGCACTCTCTCAAGAATTCTCAAATATTTGTTCAATAAAATTATAAATCTTTTCAATCATGCCCATATTAAAATAGTATGTAAATATTTTAAATATTTTAAATGATTTTTGCATCCTGCTCCAGTGCTGCTCGAAGCGTGTTGCTTTTCAGCACAACAGCACCAGAAGCAGGAGGCTACAACCACGCTTTGCTGGTGGCCCAGTCTGGCCGCCTTCCTCTTCCACAGTTGCCAAAAGCAACAAGAGCGACTACAGATGCAGCCCCATGAGGATCGTCCATGGAAGGGGAATTCCTGGTGGCAAGGAATCAAAGGTTTCAGTCGGCTGTGTCCTCTCGTGGGTGTTCAGAGAGGAAAAGGGCCACAGCTGCAGCACGTGAGAGCCCTGCCAGCGCCGCTGCTCCAGCGGGCTGCCGAGCCAGGGCACTCAGGTAGAAGCTAGAGCAGCTTTTCAGAGGCTTCTCCCCTGTGCCAGTGACTGGGCCAGCTGCCAGGGAGTCCCCAAGGGCAACCAGTACAGGGGTGGCCTCCTGAGCCTGGCACCGTGTCACGACCACCGGGTCTGAGAGCGTTTCTGGGGCTTCAGAGCCATTTGTGAACATGGGTGGTGGTGTCTTGCCTTGCAGGCTCCTCCACTGGCAAGCCGTGGTGCCAGGACAAGCAAATGGCTTGTACTGAAATGTCATTCCAGGAAAAGACTGAGCGCGAATTTGTAGTGGCTGTTTCTGCCGGATACTTTCAAAAGGCCCCGGTCTTGATGTATTCTGGTCTCTATCAGATTTTGGGCCAACTATGGTCTTCTGAATAGATGCAGACAGACATTGATAACACAGGAGAGATGCCTTGAAGAGGTTAACGGGAGAAAACAAGAATAAACTGACCAGCCCTCGAGAGAAAAAAGGAACAAATATCCTGAGATAAGGCTTAAATGAACGTTCAAGGGAACATAACAGAGAATAAGACTCAAAAAAAAAAAAAAAANAAAAAAAAAAAAAAAAAAAAAAAAAAAAAAAAAAAAAAAAAAAAAAAAAAAAAAAAAAAAAAAAAAAAAAAAAAAAAAAAAAAAAAAAAAAACCAAATTCCAGGAGAAAAAGAATATAAGAATATTTTGTAAGCTAAAGGAAATTTTCTGGTAAAGAGAGTACCTTGCCAAAGATAACTAAAGAGGCAGGTACAGACTCATTGTGCAGTCTTTGTGCTCCTCCACGAACACAGAGGTTTAGTTCAAGTCATTCATTCATTTCAAATATATCACTTTAGTTTGGAAGTTGGCACATTACTGCTAAAATCAGGGAATGTGTTTTAAAGAGCACTTTTGGCTTGAATACAGATTAGAAAGTTCTGAACTTTTTTTTTTTTTTTTTTTTAGCAAGTATGTATGATTCTTCCATGTTTGTGTTTTAGCACATTATTTAACTATTGGTTTTTGACTGAGCTTGTGAATAATGTAGGAGATATTCCTGGAACTGGCACTGCACATCTGATGGGAATAGCTATATTGCAGTTTCCTCGTTTTATGTCTGAAAGCATTTGCTCTTTTCTGTCTCTCATGTTGTCAGAAGTCATCTCTCTCCTTCAAGTTCCAGCCAGGAATTGTCTGAGCATCCCATTTCCAAATACTGTGATATCTCACATTCTTTATATGAAGCAGCAAAACCAGCGCTTTCCATCCCATTTTATAAATGGGCATTTGAGGCAAAAATGCAGGCCAGAAGCTATTGTCTACTGGGACAAATTCCCAAGTTTGAAGCCAGATGGTCACTCTTTTTTTCTTTTTCTTCTCTTTTTTTTTTTTTTCTTTTCCTAGAATGGAGAAGAGAAAATGCTTGAAATTACCTTAGCCTGCTGATGTCTCTTTGCCAATAAAAGCATTTTTTTTTTCTTCCTAGAAGTCAGTCTTCTGGGAAAGAAAAAAGCAAAGGTATAGGGTAGCCAATTTTAAATACGATAGAATTCACTGCTGAACTGGTCTTATATTGTACTGTTCAGTACAAAGAAATGTGCTTATTAGCGCTTATTAGATTGTTAAGTGGTTTTCTTTGGTCATTCTTATCCTTATGGAATTATCTAGCTCACTGACAAATAGATATTAATGGATTGTGAGAAGCAATGTTGCTCTGCTCTGAATGTCAATTTGTGCTGGTTCCTTTTCATTCCCCCTGCATGCTGTGAGGGAGCATTTTCTATATATTACCTTTTTTTCCCAGCAGATTGTTTTTAACATATGCTGGTTTCTCTTCAGGCACGGAATAAATGTCAATTAATCCCTCCTCTGTTTTATGAATGATTATAAAACAGCAACTCAGGCCCTCGTTTTGAATCTGAAGTGTGTAAAATCCTGCATGTTATTGCTCTGCATGTTATGCTCGTCTGAAACATGGAGGTTCTGGCCTGCACTGTTTATCTGCTGCACGTTGGCAAGGTTTGAATGGGATGAAGGATAAATTAATGGAGCCTGATAAGTGTAGGAATAGCAGGTGTGAATATAGGGGGGATATGAGGCAGTTGTCCCCACTACCTTTGTGGCCTCTTCATGCAATTTGATTTTCCTTTTACCTGTGTTCTTGCCTCGTGCCTGACAGCCACTTTCATTTTGAGATGAAGAGCATCCAACTTGATTTTTTTTTTTTATTCCTCGGATCTTCATAAGGATACTGAGGTGCCCTTCATGTACTTCTTACCAGCTCATTCTTCCTAATATGCTCTACAAAATTCCTCATAAATGTTTAATTCCAAACAGTGGACTACCGGAATAATTTCCATGCTACAGAAATGTTCCGCTGACCAACTTACCGGAGTAAAAATGCTAATATGACCCCTGGGTCAGTCATGCAGCCGTCTTTAATGTAAATTTAATACAGTAATTCCCCCGGAGATTAAGGATGGCTGGCTTGCAAGCACTGCGCTGAATCGGGCATCAGTATTTAGCAGTCCCTGGTTTCTAGGCTACTGTTCACCCCCGAGATCAGAAAAGACGATCACAGAAATGCATTTTCATGTTATCTGTGTGTGTGGCATGAAGAAAGCATCTTACAGGTGTCATGGGAGGTTTAAAGCTAGGTAAGTGGCTGGATTAAAGGGGTTGGGGGCAAGGCAGAACCTACGGAGCTCAAGGGTCTCATTCTGCACGGTGCTTTCCAGTTGTTTCTCTGTAGCTATAAAGCTATGAGCCCAATCCATATACTCAATATCAAATAAAACATCATATTTTCCACAAACTGAGTAGATGCCTTGGAAAGCAGCCAGCAAGGGAATTTTCCACTTGTGCTGCCTTTGCAGCCTGTTTCAAACCTACTGTTAAGCAGCAGGGGCACATACGCACTTCACTCCCTTTTCTATTCTGCAGCTCTGACACATTAAACTCCTTGGAATGATATTCATGTTTTATCAGCTCTCCTAACTTTGGTTCTTTATTTTTAACATACTGTTTTTTTTTCCTTCATCCTGTATATCCAGATTTAGTAAAGAAAGAGACCAAAACAGTAAAAACAAGGCAAAACAAAAAGCCCTCCGTGAATTTATTCATTTCTTTACGGTGGAATGTATGTTTTCAGTCAGTGTCAGGGAACTAACCTGATTGTTATTTATGGTTATCTACGTGGTTTCTCATTGCACCATCTACAGGTCACGTCTAATTTACTTATATTTGCTATATCATCCTCAGTTTTGATGAACATATTTAATTCCTTAAAGCATAGTATTGACTTTGTATATGGGAACTGACAAGATGTTTAGCTTTCTGCACAAGATATTTATGCAAACCTGTGCTGACTTCCTAATACAATGTTATAGACCTAGCACAGACTTTTAGAAATACTGCTTATGATTTGATAGCTTTGTTTTTCTTAAGCGGAGAATTTCTGGAAGTTTTCTCTGTTGTTGCAGGGAGGCACAAATTGACTAGTAATCAAAACCCTACTTGATATTGTCATCACAATCCCAACATGTTCCAGGTAGTTTGTGAATACCGACAGAGGCTGAATTTACTTGCACCGCTCTACTTAGCCTGAGCAGCCAGGCCTTACAAGGCCTTACAAGAATACTCTGCGTAGGTGGGGAGATTGGTAGTGTGAGCACGCCATATTTTTGGTACAGTCTCAGCATGTTGTTTTGTAAATAAGTCTCGCTTTCCGTAATATAGGAGAAACAGCCATCAGACGTTTTTCCTGCTCTGAAATACGAAGCTGTCTACTCCAGTGCTCCAGTAAGAGCTGTCCTCGAGAAGCCTTTCTCCCCCTCTCTCCATCTCACTCCCACCTCCGGCTTCTGTCATATATTTAGGCTTGTTTCTCAGCCTGTGCTTCTACAAGCTGGAAAACATTTCTCTGTGGCCCATGCAGGTCAGCTCGGCCATGACCTGAGCCTATTGCTGTGCCTGCTGAGCCAGGCTCAGGTGAGGTGGTTTCTGATGCTGAACAGCAGTAATAGCTCCTGGCACAAGTGCCTTATATCTGAAGGCAGTCAGAGGCTTTGTTAAAGAACAGTGAATACAAGAAGAAATGAAGAAATTTCCTTGCCTTCCTGGATGCCAGCAAAGGATCACAATCTTATTGGGTGTTTGGTGAGATTTGTATACCAGAGGGGGAAGGAAGTGGGGAACAGGACATGACTTCCTTGCCCCATGAGCGGAGTTTTGATGCTTGCATTCGGTGGGGATTTTCCCTGTCAAGAGAAAAGCCAGGCTCTCAGAGCTGGGGAGGGAGCCGACGAAATCCCGGGTGCAGTCGTCTCCATCCTTGTTTGGAGGACACTGCTGTTAAAGCCAGAATCATTCAGTGTAGGTTTTCTCTTAGCAGGTGAGGCATGAATTACATTATAGCTACTGAGTAGTAAGAGCATATGTGGGGCAGATGCAGTGTATGCACATGTGCCATGGGGCAGTGCTGCTCTTCCTGAGGAGCAAAACCACACAGAAATGTGACTGCAGTGCAGCAGAGCATCTGCTCAGTAGGGCTGTGAGGGGTTAGAGGTGAAGCAAACAGTTTGGAAAATCCTTTGCCCGCTGTTGGAAAGGCTAAACTATAAATACGTCTTTTTGTAAGAGGCTGTTGTTTTACTTTCTCCTATGAGATGCAGTGTTTCCCATCAAAACGTATAAACAAAGTTTGAACAGAAAAGTATGAATCTTACATAGTCCCATGGACTTGCCATGGGGTTTAGACTTCAGAGCAGTGGCCTATAAGTGAAAATGATACACAATTTGAATTTATTTTGGAAGGTTGTAGTGGAAGAAACTTGGCTTTTCTGTTATGGTCTATCAAAGAAATTCCCTTGATCTCAGTGTGACTCTGTTGCAGTTCACCTCTGAGCCCTTTCTGTGGGCAACATACACTGCTAGCGTTTCTCACTTTGGACAAATAAAAATGTAATTAAGGCCTCTGGTTTACAGATAGGAAAGAATCCTGGATTTGCTCTGAGACAAATTTTGACCTTGGAGAGATATCATTAGATGTGTTGATTTAATTGAAACTTATCTATAATTTTCACAACTTTCTGAGGACCAGCTTTCACTTCAGTATTCCTGAGCTTGAATTATATGAAGTAGTTGTAAGGAGGGAGCTTGAAGGATATTAACTCACTTACATGTAAAGGTTCACAGCCTCTTAGAGCAATTCTTCTTTTCTTTATCAATGCTGCAAAGTTACAGCTGTTGAAAGCAGGCAGACTTGTACATGACTTTGGAGGATTTGAGGAGGATGCTTCATACTCGGCAATAATTCTAAAGTGCTCTTGTGTCTGTGTGTTGTTTTGTTATTCTTGTTACTGTCTTTTATAGGTTAACCACTTCAATGTCTCTTGATTAAAATAAAAGTCAAGAAAGACATTATTTTAATAACATGTACAGAATGTACCTGTCTGAGGCTCTGGATACGGATACAAACAGACAAGACCAAAGGAATAGGCAGGTATTGCGGGAGAACGCATAAAAACGTGAGGCCGGAATCTCTGTAGTAGAATGCATCCCAGCATTGTAAGCTGAGGTTCTCCTTAGCTTCTCAAAGTGAAGAGTCAGAGGAATGTTCCTGTGTTTGCATATGGGCACCAGCTATTTCCAAAAAGAGCAACTGAAGTTTCACATGGTCCTATACCAATTTTACAAGACTTTCTCACCTCAACAGCAACTTTAGGTCATGAAGATGACCAGGAATTCTCCAAAAATAAACCTTGAAGCAAAATTTCAGAGCTTCCTAGCTGAAGTAATGCCAGAGAAATTCCTCTGAAAATAACTGAATTGCTCCCAGTTTTCACCAATACGGTTAAGAAATGAATTTGGTCCTTTCCTATATTTACTAGGAAATATAAAACATCAAGTAGAAGTTTGAAAAATGATGTTATAGGAAGTTAGGTTTTCTGTGGATGGCTCTTTTGCTTTCAGTCATTTTTTATTAGATTTTAGAGCTGTTGAAGAGAAACAGGAGTAAGGATCTGAGGACCTGGCTGCTTTCTATAGGAATCAGCCTTCTTAAAGTCACTTGAGCTTATGGGTAGAGATCAAAACCTTTTTTTAGGTAATAAAAGTAGTCAATAATGGAAAATACGTTAATGCGCAGAGATGTGAAGATATCTTTTGTGTAAAAGAAAATGATCTCATAGAGGGATATTACATAAATATCAGAGATGACGTCTGAACTAAAGCAGTTTGAGTTCTGACCATCATGCACAGTCTTGGACCTTGCACATTCTCATATCCTTGCAAATTCTGGTGCTTGCTGGAACGGAAAGCTACTGACAGAAATAACAGATGCATGACTCAGAGCCCATTTATAAGAGTGAGGAAGTGTTGAATAAAAATGTGTAATGTTTACATCTGAGGTTATTTTTTTGAGGAGCAGAGCTGCATAATAAGCAGATTAATTTTTGGATTCAAATACTCATTTTCTAAAACTGCTTCATTAAGTAAAAAATATTCCAATTTAAGCAATCTTAGTGAGAAGTTTTCTCTGGTAAGTGGAGGCAGAATCCAGAAGACAGTTACAGACAGTTCATTAATAGGGACAGAGCTGATCTCAATTTGAGTTTTTCAAATAACCTTAAAATGTGGACTTGCGCTGGCAGTAAAACGTGGCCTTTACCTTCTTTGGTGAGTTTAGAGGAAATAATGATGCTATGGAAAGAGACCACGTGTGAGAACGTATCGGCAATTTGGGGCCCATTTCTCTGTCCAACTTGTATAATTTCCAGTACTTCACAGGGCTAAATTCATAGCCTTGCTCCATGAGGAGCCCCAGGTCCATGCAGGCACCACTTCTGCTCAAGGCTGTGCTTAAACTCATCATTTTTCAAGTGAGCATCTACATGCACAGGTCCTTCTTAATGAAGATAGACCCCTGAGGAAGGACCGGAGACCTTGTTTCCCTTCCAGCTCTATCCTGTTGCCAACTTTATGTTGGACTGACAAATCTCAATGCTCATTACTGGTACTCCAAATGGCTTTTCTGATGTTTTATATCAACCTCCAAACATTTTTTTTTTGAGTCATGACAGATCATTATACATAGGCAAGTTATTGTTTTAAAAATAGGCATATTTTTAAAACAGGCACTTATTTTTTCATCAGTTTTGATTTAAAAACAACTGGCTTTTACAGCTTCAAATTTGTCACATATTTCTATCTCAGTTTTAAAAACCTAATAGAATAAAATGATGAGAGTGAATGTTGTAAGTGTTGAGTGTTAAAGATATGTTGTTATCCTGGTTTTATCTAAAATGAGAAGCAAAATAATGCTATTTACTAAGATAAAACAGGAACCATTTGATATGCTTTGTAGAAATAAGCATATTTCAAATGGGAATAAATGTCTTGAAGATGTATGAAATTGCACCTTTTTATTTGTAAAGTTTATTATCGTCTTTACCCGGAAGCTTGTGTAGAAGTCCATACTGCAGATATTAAGATCGTCAAACAATGAGACAAGCCAAATGACCTTCTCCATGCCTACTACTAAGCAAGACATCTCAGGACATTGCAATAATCGCTAATAGTAGTATAAAAATCATGCTTTATGAGGTAATGGCTACTTCTTTTTAATGATATACTCAAAAAGAATATTCTCTTATGGAATTTGAAGTATTGTTTTCACTGCTGGAGCTGTTCCAGACCCTTTAAAAGGATTTTAGAGTTTGTCATTAGAATAGTAGGGATTCAGGCCTGCAAGGTGCCTGGTGTTCCTTGACTGTAGTTAACCAAGAGCATCACCACTTTTTCCCTCTCTATAGTTTCCACATAATGAGCTTCAAACGTATAGCAGTAATTCTGTTTATTAGTTATAACACAAAAGCTTGCATTTTTTTCCAGATGAATCCTAATCCTTTTCTGTGGTGCCAGAAATCATTAATCTCATTCCCTTCTGTATGTTACCCAAACTCTTTAGGTGATTTGGTGAAGCAGTTGATGGTGCTTTTCAGTTATGGATCATCAGCAATTTAATTAGAGTTCTTGAGGTTTTGTATAGATCATTAATGAGAATGTACTTGAAACTGTTTTAGGAGGAGAAATCTAATCTTTGCTTAATAATTTTAGTGTAACATTAGGCCATATCTTCTTAGTGTTGACAATTGAGCAGGCTGCTAGGAATTCAATTTTCAGTGGATTTTAGATGTGAAGAGACTATCTTGGAACCTGAACTCCAGTCATTACTGTACTCAGTAAACATTAGTAGTATTGTATTGTATAAGTAGGGGTTGATTTCCATTCACTGCAATACTAGAAGAGAAATGATTCCTCCTTTGTGACCATGAAGTTATAGCCTTATATTTGTGCAACTCTCACTTGAGCTCACTTGGAAATAAATAGGGCTGATGCATCAATCTCCCTCACCCTTTGTATTTTTTTGCATTATAAAATGCATTCATTTTCCAGAACATTTAGCTGTAGGTGAAGCCCATTTCTTCCAAGGTTTGCCATCAGCTTCAAAATGTATATCCAAGTATGAAATGTCTTGGATATAAAATTATGTAATTTTCAGGCCTTTCTGAGCAGCTTTCTCTGGCTATTTTGTTCTATCATTACAGGGGGGAAAAAAAAAAAAAAAAAAGAAAAAAAAAAAGCCCCAACTACGGATTGTGTCTCTAGAAATCCATCTTGCCCTACTCATTGCAGATGTGAATAGATTAGATAAAATGAGCTCAGTGCATTTCCACAGTTTTGGGACACAGGGCTTTGCTGAAGTGGAGATAATGGAAGTAGTCTAGAAATAAACTGCTTCTATTCCCTACTTTGTAGCCTTTTATATCAGATGACAGTGCCTTCCTTGCAGAAAGGACAGCGTTCATGATGTTTACAGCAATATGCACAAATTAGTGTATGGCACTATAGGAACCTGGGTTCTTTCTATAGTGTGGCTTAGGAGCCAAATACCTGAAACAAAGGTCCTCTGCTAAAGGACTTGGACTGCTGTCTGCAAGGCTGGTGAATGTAAAAAGATGCACAAGTGAGGCAACTACTGCTCCCTTAATACCTCTGAAACACCATATAGTGACAAATTTGCTCTTCTGCATGTCACTGCATTTTTAATGTTTCATTGTTTTGGAGAACATGTCCCGACATTAATAACAGGCATCAACAATGGCAGAACGCTTAATCTATTAATTAATCTAATAATTAATTCATACTGCTATTGATAGTCCTCCACTGCCTAGAGACTTTGAGAACAGCGCTTTATTGTTGTTGTCTGTGGGTGTTTTAGATTTTCTTTCTTTTTTTTTTTTTCAGTACAGGTATAACTGCATACGACATAAAAGTGACAGCCTGAAAATAGAAGGAAGGGGGGGGAGAAAAGAAAGCCTGCTGTTAGAAACTACTACATAAACTGAATTGTAATTTTAAAAGCAGTTATTTGAAATGTAAGTTATCCCTTCTTGCAAATTATAATGGAACATGGCA
This sequence comes from Nothoprocta perdicaria, assembly GCF_003342845.1. Classification (NCBI taxonomy): domain Eukaryota; kingdom Metazoa; phylum Chordata; class Aves; order Tinamiformes; family Tinamidae; genus Nothoprocta; species Nothoprocta perdicaria. The sequence continues at coordinate 1,090,084 of NW_020455766.1, forward strand.
ATTCATTTTACTATGATTTAATAACAGAGCTCATCAAATGATGTGTGGTGGAGACTAGTGGAAAGAAAAAGAGTGTTGTTGATAACCGTAAGATGGCTAACAGCAGAATAGAAGTTTGTCTGCTTTGCCGCTGAAGCTCAGTGATCTGAATGACACACTTAAAAAAAAAAAAAAAAAAAAAGTTGGATTCATTAAGGATAATAGCTCTTTGTGTGGCACAGTACATGAAAGTGCAATCACAGGTAAAGGAGATCTTTGTGAACAACGTGAGGCCTTTGGAGAGGAAGCTTAGGAGGGAATGTGCATAAAGATTGTTTTTGATTAATCAAAGCAAAGGGGAGAAAAAAAATGGTACAAAGCAAGAAGAAGATCCAAAATATTGATTTTGCAGGTTATTTTTTGGTGCATTGCTATGTTTTCAAGCCAGAGGGCCTGGTGAGATGATAGTGCTCACATCCAAAATTGAGCTTAATGGTGACGTAGAAAAGTATTTCTGTGATTAAGGCAGAAGTGGAGAAAAAGCAATATTAGTTTGCTATCTTGCAAACTACTTATCCATGTGTATTTCATTCATATATCTGCATGAAACTATATAGAAAATTGAAATGTGTGATTATTCCAGATGAAAACTGTACCAAATACATGTGCTGTAAGATCCATGGTAATCTGTGTTTTGAAAATGGACATAAACATTTCAGGAGAACTGAATGTAGCTCCCCTTTCATCATGTTTGACTGAAATACAATGATAAGAAAAGTAAAGAACATAAACAAGAGAGGAGATGCTGTCAAAAGAGTAGCAAAAAAGCTGCATCTGAATCTGTGTGGAGTTGCGTGACTGGTACAAATGTCTAAATAAAAATAGTTGCAGAAATCCTCTACCTATGGGATAAAATGGGGATGCTATAAAGAAGTGTTTACTTGGGCAATATTGGGTATTTAAGAAGGGTTGTAAAATAGGCCTTGTGGGAGTGGTCTTGATCTGAATGGCACAGGAGTTGAGAAATGACTGAGGAGAGTTGAAAGATGTATATATTGAAGAAGAACTGAACTAATCCTTTCCTACCGTACTTCAGGTAAGGATTGGAAGCATCAGGATTTGGCTTCCAAAGAAACTTATTGGTCAGACTGGGCAAAACTTTCAAAAACCTATTTCCATATTCATCACATAAAGCTAGTGCTTTTGGCACTCTCTGTACACATAGACTAGAGTCACATAGAATATTTGTGGAGTGTCTTGGGTGTCTTGATTGTCTAAATTCTGTGATTCCATCTTTATTTCCTCTTTCCCTTCCCCCTGCTCCCATTCTGCCCTAATAAACAGAGTTATTCTTGACCTTTGTTGCGGTCTCCACAAAATCATTGGATCGAGTTGTGTCAGTGACTTGCATATTGAGGAGAGATTTCTGCTAAAATACAAAATATGATGATTTCTGTAGTTTCAGTCAACTGTTGGTATTTCTTATGCCTGAGCTGACATCTTCCTGATACAGTGTTTTCTTCAAGATAAGGAAAGACCTCAGCAGATGTACAAACAAATCTGAGGACAGTTTGAACATCCGTGTTCTTTGGGGCTGAGTGGAACAACGAGCCTCTGGACAATTGCCTGAAAAACAATATTCAGCCACCAGCAGTGTTCTGATTGAATTGCTTTTATTTACAGATCAGAGAGTGCCAGAGCATGCAGATTAGGGCATTTTTGGCTCTCTGCTGATGACTATGCTTGTTCTTTTCAAATACTTTCCTGCATGTTTTTACAGATTTGCTAGTTCATACTTTTCCTGCAGGTTAGGGATGCTGGAGTTTTCTTTTGCAGTACGTTTAGATGTTTTTGGAACAGTACACATTCTACCAGTAGAGCTGACATTTTATCTAGAGAGAGATTTATGCATTTTTATGTCAAAGTGCACTTGGGTATACTGAATTCCACAGTATAAATAGGGGAAAATATTGAAATGCTAAACCTACTTCTCTGGTAACAATATAATATCTCTCACTTTAAAGTGGTGACAGAAAGAGGATGGTTACTGACACAATATCATGCTCGCTTGCCTAACTAGATATCTGCCAGCCTGCATTTATCCTATTTGCTTTCTCAAGGATAGCTCTCTAACAAAGTCAGGCTTCCCAGTTGCCTGAAGTAGATAGGAATGCAGTTTCAACAGGAAACCATGCAAGCTAAAAGTCTGGCATTTTGAGGAATCATTCTTTTTTTCAGTAGAAATTGGTCATTTCTGTTAGGGTGGAAGGAAGGGAGAGAGTAGGAGAAGGGAAAGAGCTTGTCCTGTCTCAATGAAGGCCACCACAGCCAATCCTCTCAGTTACTTATGGGCTAAGAGTAGTAATTTTGAACGGTGCTGCTGGGAGAAGCTAGAAGAAAGTTCTGCTAGAAAGTGATGTTAGAAGAAAGTTCTGGGAAGAAGGCAAGAACAGCCTGTAGTTTGGATAGATAAAAGAAGCTTCTTGGAATACTTGATTTTGTTTTACCCTGTGTTTAGTCCTGTTCGCTATCTAGGCCTTATGATTTTGTTGATTTATTATGAAGCTGCTGGGTGAACACACTGTCCACATCACTGTAAAAATGCTAAGCTGATGAGTCATGGAGAAAAACTACGTCTTTAAAAACAATCCCTTCTCAAAGTTGCTCTCGTTATCATCAGCATAGCTTTCAAACTGGAAAGAAAAAGAAAAACAAAACCAACAAAAAGAGAGGTCTGTCTGACCTTATCAATGTAAGCTAAGTTGACAGGCCTCATCTATGGGTGCATTCAGTTTTCCCAAAAGGCATCAGCCATTCTTAGGTCAAATCCCATCTTTGTCAAAAGCACATTTAATCTGTAGGAATGTCTTCTCACAATAGAGAAAAAGTTCTTAAAGAACCAATATTATCTTCTCCTCCATCCAATAGGAGTAATTTTAAATGTACATCTTTTTAAGAGAAAATAATAATCTCTATATGTTGAAAATTACTTTTGTGTGCTTTGGGTCTGAATCATATATTCTTCTTATCCCTGAAAGACAGGAGAGGCATACCTATGAGTGAAAATGCTGTAACTCTTAGGCTGTCATTGCTGTTATAATTTTTAATGCAAATTGTCTGAATTTGTTTAGGAACAGACGAGGAAATAGTCCATTAGTTTAAATCAAAATCATAGGAAGAATTATGGGAAAAACTCTGCCTTAAAAGAGGCAGTCTACGGACAAGGATAATTTTTAATTGAATGTTGAAGAGAAACTGGGATGACCTGCCCATGTCAAGTGGTCCCAAATAGCCAGCTTAACACTCATAGCTAGACCTCAGGTAACTCCTCTGTGTATGTGCTCTAGTGGATAGCAGGCACCGAGACAATCACACAATACTTCTCTTGAGCTGCGAATAAAGAAACAAGTAAACGAATCCAGGAGGACTCTCCTTCCTCTCCAACATAAGCCATATCATCAAAGTAAAGCGCTCGATTAATTTGTTACATGAGTTCTCAGTATATCATGCAGAAAACAGCATGCACCTGCAACGTTGTCAGGTTACAGGCAGGAGTGGACACAGAGCTAAGCAGCAATAATTGTCTCTGGGCATTTATTTTTCCAGTGCTCTGGCTATTATATTGCCGGGGGAACTAAGAAATAGAAGTGCTAAAGCGACTTTCTCATGATTAATCAGGAAATAACTAGCAGAGCAAAGCTCTGGCACTACATCTCCTGAGGCAGCAGTGATTACCTAGCTCACAGGATGATGCTTTCTTCCCATCTTCACAAAAGATCTGAAAAATAACACTTCAAAGACAAATAAGATTACGTCCATTTTATGAAGAAATTTTGGCACGTGTAATAAACTATTTGGCAAAAGCGATGGCAAGTCAGTATGGGAAGGACATGTTTAACAAGAGCTGAACCCACAGACGGATGTGTCCTTCTCATGCAATAGTGCTTGTCTTTAGCTGTGATTAAAGCAGTTGCAAATGTCATGTGATTTCTTTATGAGCATTTTTATGTATGCCATTTTTTTTTGCCAGCTTACATTGGCAAGCGTTTAGGTAAGAATTTCAGCCCAGTTACTCTTCATGTAAGCATTCATTCACTTTGTAGCCTTGTTTTGGCACAGTATCACCACTTACACCCTATTAAGAAACTACTAGTTTTATTGTTTTGGAAGGCAACCATTGGAAGGAAGTCACAGTTTCTCAGACTCAACCCTAAGTAATTCTTTTAAAGCAGTGTCATCTTTATGATGTCTAGTTCTAACAGTGGCATTTCTTTCTGCTAAAGGAGGTTTAAAGATGCTTTAAGAAAGCAGTTAAGTGCTAAACTATAAATTATAGGTGATTTGCATTCCACACCATTCAAAGCAATGAATGTTTCCTCCTATCAGAAAGAAACACAGCAAGACAGATGAGTTGTAACAATGAAGAATCTCTAAATTCTCCCTTCCCACTTACCTGAAGTAAATTGAACTTTTAATATGTCATTGTTTGTGTGCACTTAGCAAACAGATAGCAAATAGAGGGTGAGATAATGAAAGCTTCTCCTCCCTACTGTTTTTTATTTTTGTTTCCAGGGAAGGTGATCTGTAGAAAAGATGCGTTCCCAAGGTTATAAGGAGTAAAATTTAGCTTTAATATAATGGAATTGACCATTGATCTCTATTGGACAGCACTTAAAATGAATGTATTTCCTTTCCTTTTTTATGCCTGTTAATACTGATCTTGCTAGAGACATTTATTCTGTCATTACTTTTTCAACTACGCCATACTTTCCCAGGATGGTATTTTCACTTGGAGTTTCCAAATTCATTAAGTAATTCTAATGCCAAACAGAAGAGGAGGGCTGGTGATAGGACAGATGGATCTATGCATTTGTTTGTTTGTTTGTTTTTACTGTGCTAAAACTGCCAGCCTCAGAAGGATGCCTCAAAAATATCTATAGGCTGTAAAGCCTGTAATAGTGTTTCTAAATGTTGGTGTATCAAGAAAATGCACAAATGTTGGACTTCTGTCAAGTTAATGCACAGATTTTTATTCCTATTATGACCATAAATGAGTAGTAAATGCCATGTACTAGGAAAAGCTGATTTTTGTTCTTAATAGCCCAGCATCCACTAGCACTCTGGAGAGGTTATTTCTTGTCTTGCTGTATGAAGGAAAGGCAAAACTTTCAGTAGTGTGCATAATATTCCGCCTGTATCATGTGCACTGTCAGATCAGACTGGTGGTCTCTTCTGGCCTAAAAATGTGTGATTTTGCTCTGTGCCCCAACCTTACAACTTTTATTTTGAAAGCCTGAGTCGAGCATAGACATATCACTGTTGAGGCCAGGAGCTGGGCTATTTGCCTCAGTGGTTTTTTCCTTTGCCTAGTTTCTATTTCTCGTCTCAGGGAAAGGAGAGATATTGGATGGATATCGTACTTCTGGATGTATTTCATACAAGTGCCTGGAGATCAATCCGGAAGATCAATATCCGGATGAGTTTTGCTTTTCAGACACTTGAAATGTGTTACTCAAAAGTAGTTATTTTCAGTTCTTTTTTTTATTAAGCTCTTTGATGCTGTTTATGTTTTGGTTTTGGAGTACTGTAATTCCTTAGCATACTTGTCTTATATCAGTAACATGGCCCTATGCAAGAGGATGCTGCTGCTGCCTGTGCCTGCTAGTTGCCTTTAAGCCTGTGCTATCTCCAGACTATCTGTATACCCATCATGTGTATGGGAAGTTATTAGGTCAGGTCTTTCTCCAGTTGTCTTTACTGCCTTAAAGGCATATTGCTTTGGCTTAAAAGCTAATTTTAGAGAAATCTTTAGGATTTTCATTTAATCTTTTGCAAAGATGGGAGATCTTTGTCCTACTGGTGACTACATACCCCCGACCCTCTTTCTGAATGAGATGGTATTCTTGCCTTTCCTTTCTTGGAAAAAAAAAAAATATATATATATATATATAGTTTATATAGATATATCCTCCCCTTTCATTGCAGAGTGCTTCATGTCAGTTCAACTCACTGAATGTAGTTTTTAATAATTTATGGTTACCGAGCTATTACACTAAAAAGTGATTACTACAATGACATTGCTCTGTGAAACTGTTATAGAAGGAATGAGTTTAGTGGAGGAATCTACATGCTATTATCGCTCCAATTTTAGTTGAATAATCCAATAATTACTTAAATTATATGGTTTATTAGGTAGAGAATACATCATATTAAATCACAACAAATAATCCAAGCTGGAGACTGTAAATTGAGGAAAACTCCCAGCAGATAAGTGTCTGTCTTGTTCTAGACAGGATGGAGGAGATTAGTGTGAACAAGAGATTTCAGTTGTCTCTGAGAACAAATGTATGTGAATGTCTTCCTTCTCCTTTATACTAAGTTTAGAGTGATAGATGTAATAAAACCTAAATATCGGACTCCCAATTTAGAGAGTGTCCATTTTCATTAACTCTATAGGCTGTAATACAAGTCATGGTAAAATCACTCTTAGTGTGTTTTAATAAAATAAATGTCAATTAATCACTAGTCTTGACTTCAAAATAGATCAAGCCTTTTCTAAGAGTCTGAAGAGAAGAGGGCTAGGAACTATTGGTGTCATGACTAAGAAGAAATCCAATGACGTCATTAGAGATGGGACTTCCCCTTTTCTTTCAAGACTGTATCTTCAAGGGTATGAAAGAAACGGAAGAACTTCATGCTACTCTCAGGAGTCTAACTCACTTTCAGATATTTTGTAGGCAACTTAGGCACAGCTGGCTGTAAGCCTTCAGGTAGAATTGATCCATTAAATGGAAAATACGGACAGATTTTGTTTGCTTTATGACAATGCTAGGCCATGACATAAGAAACAACTGACTTTTTCTTCATTTTAGTGTCCGTAAAGCCCAGATGAGAAGATCATTCTGGCCATCTGCCAGCTGAATTGAGATTTACCACCTATTTAATTATGGGTTTGGGATTTTCTATTATTGCTTACTATTCTTTCTATTATTATTGTACTATTTTGGATTTTCTATTATTTCTTTTATTGATTCGCTATTCTCGGCATTTGTGAAAGCCCATTTGAAAACACAGCTTAAATAATGAACATAATGCTAACTGCTCCCTACAAAATTTGAGAGTCTGCCTTTGAAATATAATCCCCAAGTCCTTCAGTTCTGTATTTGTCTGGTTTTCTTGATTCTGCTTACTTTTTAAGGCTTGAGATAGGGAAAACACATGGGGTTGTTGTTATGGTTGCTTGCCTCCTTCTGGCAGTCGCCATGGTTAGCTGCCCTTATGATTCATAATGGCTTCCCATCTGCTGCTCGGTTCTGTTCAAGATGCTGTGTGCATTTTTAATCTTTAAATTGCTAGGTCTGGGCTGGTTTGGGGAATGTAGCACCCTCAGAGACCCTTCTAAGGAAAAGGCTCTTCTACAGCCATTCTGTTTTCCAGATAGAGGTTGTCCCTCTGGGATAAAGGTGTCTGTAATGTAGGGAGTAGGGTGATATTCGCACTAAAATTCTAAAATGTCGATAACTCCCCAAAGAACCACAACAGGCTTTCCTGTATTGACAGGAAATCACCTTAAATCATATACGCAGGCCTGCAAAGTGCCCTCCTAGGTGAATGGCAACTCATATTTTAATTCCAAAATAAGCAAATTAATTAAAGAATCAGAACCACTTCATTTCTCTAATAAACAGTTACTGTTGGATGTGAACCCTGCCACCAAATCTACTAAATAAAGCTATTAGGTTTGTTTGACTGTTCTACCTAAAGCTCAAACACAGGTGTTACTCCATTGGCTCAATTTTGATCTCAATGTCATATTAGCATTGCTAAAATAATTATCAATTTAGAAACATATAGCCATATTTATGCCTTCTCATTGTAGAATGAGAGTCCTGAGGTGCGATCCAGGCTGTGTGTGTGTATTTCATCTTCTGTCCAGGGCCTAGAGGCCATTTGAACACCTAGGGATGGGGCTTTTGGAATATTTTGTTTTTCTTTCCCTTTTTGCAGAGACTGGGACAGGAGAAGAGGCCGGGTCTCTACTTCTAGCATTGCTTTAGCCTAGATTAATGTGCATATTGTAGTCTCCAAGGTGACTCAGGGGAGAGTTAGCCAGATTCTGTGGATCTCTTGGAATTATTTAAACAATCTGTGGATTATTTAATATTTTCTTACACATCTCTAGAAATGCATGCTCTAGGCAAATTCTGCCATTCTGAAAGTTGAAATCAATGCTATGTGTCAGAGGGAAAAAAATGCTTTTAAATATGTGCATGTTTTACTATGTTTTTTAAAAAAAATCTTAAAGTAACAACTGCTTCTACATAGCCAATCCATGCATAAAATCTGCATAAGTCCCTACCTAATATTCTACTTGTATTGCAATATTGATGTTATGAAAAATAAAGGCAATATTTTGAGGATTTTTCTACTAGAGTTCTTAAAGCTTTGCTGCACCCTCATGATATGAACTTCTCCCTGCATGTTCGTGTGTGCATCTAAAATATTTTTGTGATGTTTTATCTTACTGAGACTTCTGACTTGCTAGTCAGAGGTGACAGTGTACTTAAAAACTTAAGAAAAAAGAAGGAAAGATGAAATAAAATGGCCTAGATCCCTTGCTGCACCAATCAACAGAGTTTCACTGAGTGTGAATCTGCCCCAAAGCCCTGAGCTTAGCAGCTTCAAAAGTTATTCTTGTTTCCTTTTCCCTTAATCAGTATTTTTAATATAGACAGCCATCTATTTAATTAATACAATTTCAGGTTTCTTCTTTTTTTCTCCAAGACTCCTTCTTAACCCATGACATCCTGCAGATTTTAAATAACAGCTATAACTTCTTCTGTCTGTAATCTGAAGAAGATGAAGAACCTGTTTGCCTCCTTGGTAATGGCATGTCGGGCGCACGGTGATAACAAGCACCCTTTTAAAAACAGCTTCATTATGCTCCCTTCAGGTACTGGCGAGGGCTAGAGGCAAGATACCGGTTGAGATGGATCATTGAGCTGATCAGATATGGCAATTCATGTGTTTTCTGTGTTCTCAAGGACGACAAGATTCTAACCAAGCATAAACATTTTACAGCTGGCTGGTACAAATCTGTTTCATTTGTTCAGGAGTCGGGGAAGAAGGTGTGTTTCCCAGAGGCTGTGGGAAAAGTCTTTAGCATGGATGCATAAGATAATGAGAGATTTGTGTTTAGCTGATAGTTTGTAGCAGACATTTCATCAAGATGAGCTCTGAGTCTGTTACTGTTCTGTAAGAATAAGCAAGTGCGTGTGTTGGTTCAGGTTTTCACACGTATTGCTGCTTTAGAGGGAAATGAGCTCTTTGGGATTTTTTTCCCTAGGAATATAAACACCTTTTTTTTTTTTTTTTTTTTTTTTTTTTCCCCCCCCTCCCCATAACTCTTAAGGAATATCTGACACTTGAAAATGTCTAAGACATGAATACATATGTATATGCTTGCATTATTTTCATGTTTCCAAAACTGGATATGTGCAACATATTTGAGGCAGCAATTGAATAATTGAAAGTGTTTTACTTTGGCATTCAGAGGAAATTTTAACTAAAGGATAAAATAAATTGCGGCATCTAATAAGGAGACAGGTTCCTAAACTTTGCTAAACATGAAGGAAAATAAGGTACCTGTTTCCATTAGACTCTTTCACAAATCTTCACGGTCACCTAAAATCATCTTAAAAGCTTAAATATCCTTTGTAAGTTTAGCTCCCAGATTGCAGTTCAGAAAAAAACACCCCATTTGAGAGTAGCCCCTAAGCACATACTTAAAGTGAGCTCTTGAGGATAATGATGGGCTTAATCATGTGTGTTCCAGTTTCTCAGCTTTAAGAAAAACCTGTGATAACTGCATCATGACTTCTCTGTTGCAGGAAGCGAAAATCCTGTATTTTTCATCTCTGAAAGCTTTTGAGCCTCAGTGAATTAGTGAAACGCATGCATTTATAGGTGGTTGGGCTTTTTTTTTTTTTTTTTTTTTTTTTTTTTTTTTTTTNTTTTTTTTTTTTTTTCTCTCTTTAATAATGTTTTGGAGTATCCTTACAAAACTCATGGCTGTAGGTGTGATCTCTCTCCCTCAGCAAGAAGCTTGCTATTAAATGAGGAGGCAGAAATACTGCCCTTAGTTGATGGATTAAACTATAAACACAAGCTATGGCGACACTTTTAACACAAAGCCTGCTAACTACCCTTTAAATTTAATCTCGGTACTTGTGGAGTTGAGGAATTCGGGCAGCAGAGTATTCAGGAGCCGGAGGGGACTTGGAAGCAGAATGGCTGTGACAGGGCCCTGATGCAGAGTGAGGTGCGAGCGGGAGGAGCCGCGCGCAGGCCCACGGTGGCAGGAGGCCACGCGTGAGAGGGGTCCTCAGACCAGCCAAGGGCGCCACGTGCATCATGATGGGCCTTCAGACCAGCCCAGGGCGCCACGTGCACCATGATGGGCCCTCAGACCAGCCCAGGGCGCCACGTGCACCATGATGGGCCCTCAGACCAGCCAAGGGCGCCACGTGCACCATGATGGGCCCTCAGACCAGCCAAGGG
>NW_020455766.1:1100802-1120727 GCF_003342845.1 Nothoprocta perdicaria
GCCACGTGCACCATGATGGGCCCTCAGACCAGCCAAGGGCGCCACGTGCACCATGATGGGCCCTCAGACCAGCCAAGGGCACCATGTGCACCATGAGAGGCCCTTCCCGCGACCTATCTGGAAAAACTATCATGCCAGTGGAAGAAAAGTGGGTTTTTAACATCCCTTGGATCGTGGTTTTGTTACGTAACGTGTTTGCGCTTTGCATTTGCTAAGGAATTCTGGAAGGAAAGCGTTGGACTTCTTGTGTCTCCAGTAACATTCCCATCCCTTTGGGCTGTTTTAGAGGGCTTGATAGAGAACATATGGCATGCTTACAGATGCGGTATATTTATTCAGGAGTGTTAGCTTGTATTTAATCTGTTTGTGTGCTCTCCAGCGTGTTTAACAATATGCGAACATGCCTGAAATGCAGAGATATATTTATATAAAATTAGACCACTCTCTTTTCCCAAGGACGAGTGCCGTATTTTGACACGCCGTGGTGAGGTACCTCTGTTGTGACATGGTGTTAGCCTTCATGTCACTGTTGCTTATCATCTTTCGCTTGCAGTCTGCCTTCAGCTAAACTAGAAGGAAGTATTGAGTTTGCAGCACCATGCACACCAGAAGCTGGTGGGATGACATTTTGTATGTGCTACTTTCTGTTCTAGAAGATTTCTGAGATATTCTGGGAGTTGTTTCGACTGCTGAAATTCCCTGTTGCCAGCACTACTGTTCTGTCAAATGAAATGCATCCATGTGGTGATCTCGCTGAGGAAGTGATGAGAAAAGTGTCCATGGGTTGCAGAGGACTTGGTTTCTCAGTTTCCTTGTCCCCTGAAACACTGCAGTGCTCCATTTCACCCATTTCCATTTGATCACTGTGGCACATAATGACAAGAAAAAAATCCATCCAAACCAGGTAAAGGGATATATAAGAAAAAGCCTAGTGCCCTATAATTTTTTTCCATTAATGTTTCCACAGAAGCAGCAATAAAATGAGGCTTTTCGTGTGGCTTGGCTTGGCAGAATGTCACCATAGGCTGATTGTGTTTCCCATCTGGTCTGAAATGGGAGTGACGTTCTATAAATTAGAGTCAATTTATTTTCTTCTCATCAAATTTTGTTTCTTTTTTCTATAAAAGAGACTGGAGTGCTAATGGCTGCCTAATGAGAAGATTTTTATGGCTCTGGTGCTACTAGGCAGTTATACGGAGGTGGATGGTTTTTGTGAAAGCCACAGATCCCACTGTTTTAACCAATTCTGCAAAACTTTGCAATACATCTGCCATTGTAAGAATTATGTGTGAATCTTTGATATATAATTGAGATGTTATTTCATTTCCTTCTTTCTATTTATGTATTTATATATTTCCATTTTAATCATAGGAGTAGTGACTCAAAGAGCATCATGCATTTTTTAATACAAGACTATATAAGGCAAGGATGAAGACTATCTGTCACAAAAAATACTGGAGATAATCTTCTTAGAGGAAAGCACTGTTGCTGCAAATAGTAGCAGCTACTTGTTGCACTGCGATATGAAACATGAAATTGGTTCTGATTTTTATTGTAGTGTTTTGGTTTTTGTTTTGTCAGAGATCTCCTGATCTCTGGAGTATTTTTATGATTGTAGCTATGTGGCTTTTTTTTTTTTTTTTTTTTTTTTTTTTTGTTTTTTTTTTTTTTTTTTTTTTTTTTTTTTTTTTTTTTTTTTAATATAAAGATAGTAATCTTTACCATTTCACCATTGACAAAATTTCTACCTATGAGGGAAAAACTGATTCTTCCTGACAGAAGTCAGAGAGAGAAATTTTTGCAGACTCTTCTGAGAGGGAGCAATTGTTCTTAAGCTCTAATTTCTGACCTAGCATGTGGCATAATCAGGCTGGCAGAGAAGATCTGAATTTTCTGAAGTATTCAGTATTTGCATGCTGAAAGCAAGGCCTTTCAAGATGTGCATCCTAAATACAGGCTTACTTTGGATATAATTGTCCTAAGTTTAGATGAGACAATAGTTTTGCTCGTTCTGTCTTGTAATGACTCTCGGTTACCTCAGGTTTCCTGCCACAGTTGTAGCATTTTTAATGGAGTTGTTAGTAAGACTCATTTTCCAGAAACGAATGAAGCAACAAACGATTTTCTATTATAAGTAAATGGCAATTGTGTTTTAAAATTCAGGGTTCCATGCTTACTTCTTGGTTTTTAAATTAATATTAATTTAATATTAGTGCAATTATGTATTTCACAGGAATTATGGTTTCTTAATTTGCACTGTTACAGAATCCCAGGACAATGAAGGTTGTTAGGATGTGTTTATAGCTTTGCTTGATTATTTCCCAACTCACATTGGGAAGAAGATGCTGCTTCTAATCGGAGGGAAAGAAAATACATGAAGAGAAACCTTTCCAGAATAATTTCAAGGCAGAATAATAGTCTATATAAAAGAGAGATTGTCTCCCTTCTTTTTCCCTCCCCCTGGACCGTAAAGCTGATCTCCCCATAAGAAGTTTATAAGAAAGTTTCAGCCCTCCCTCTTTTCCAGCCCATGTACACAGTATCATCTCTGAATCTATTTGTCTTTGTTCCTTCTTCTCCCTCTGCCATCTGTCAGCAGTGTCTCGGAATAAGGCTCTTCACTCAAATCCTACCCTAGGTGTCTCACCTGTCCCTTGACTTCATCCTCTCCAGCTTATTTTTGAAGCCTTTGATTTTCTTTCGGATCCTACCTATATATTGCCCAAAAGCATGCTTCTGTAGTCTCCTGTGTTAATAAAACTCCTCTAGTTTCCACCTGCTTCTTAGGTTATTTTTTCTCCATTTCTTTCCCTTTCCTTTATGTCTAAAACCCTGGGTGCTGCACAGGCCTGCTCTCCATCTCTCTCCTCGAGTCTTTCTCATCTGGCTTTTGCCCTCTCCACGCCTTGGAAGCTGCAGGAAGCAAGGTTCCTAATGAGCTGCTCCTTGATCAATTGGAGGTGCATGCCTCCAGCTTACTCTTCTTGATTTCACTGCAGCTTTTGACAAAGATAATCACTGTCATCTCCTCTGCGTTCTCTCCTCTCCTGTCTTTTGTGGTTATATAATATCCCGATGATGTGTTGTTGACTGGCTACCTATAAATCTTCAGCAGCAAGTAGTCCAAAGGGACAAACAGTTCTGACACCTGAAAGTGAAAAACTATTTCTCTTGTCTATTAAGTGAGTACATAATAGCCTTTCTATATGCAGCTGCAGTGAAGTTCTGTTTGCAAATGCTTCCAAACTGGAAATAATTATGAAACATGTTTTGATTCTCCTGTCGTGAACAATAGTACAATAGCTCTGGTTTGCTCTAATGAGAATTTCCCTTCAAATCATTGTTATTACTTCATCAGTAAACAATGAGAGGTACTGGAATACGGAAAAAAATCAAAATTATAGGAATTCTTGGCCAATGCTTCATCGGACATTTTGGGAATTACCATTAGAGTAATTGAGAATACTTTTTCCCTTTTGATGTTTGGAGCCACAGATACCAGCACCACAAGGACTGGGAAATGTTAAATCTTAATTGGCTTGAATTGTAACTATTTCAGCTGCTGGTTCTTGGATTGTAAGAAAGGGATATTGTCTTATTTTAAATAGTCCTTTCAGGTAGAGACTTTGTCTCCCTTAATATTCATAAAGTTGTATTCAAGTGGAGAGTTCTGTTTTAGTAATAGATGATTATCACTAATAAATTCATTATGTTCGGGCAAGGAACAGTTGAGTATGCCATTTTCATGAAGAATAGAGTAAGGGTATTTATCACTATTCAAAAGCTGTCACTGCATGCTGAATTAATGGGAGTCTTGAAGTGCTAGAATTGGTGGAAAACAAACAGGCAGAGTAGATAATAAGGTTATAATAATATTTTAAGCATTTACATTGTTTAAAGTGAGAGCATGACTTCAAATACCTATAGAGATGACACAATTACATGCCTGTTAAAATGTACAGAATCAAGAATTCTCTATGATCTGTTGATTAATAAGCCTGAGTAGCATTTGTATCTGCAGGATACGATGCTCATTACTTTTGGAGCGTGTATGGTAGCCCTCCCATTTAATAAAATGTTCATACAAGCTGCAGCTTGCAGCACATCTCATTTAGAGTAAACTGCAAGACCAGAAGAGCCCAAAGCACGCATATTTATACATTGCGGTATACGTGAAATTCCAAGTCAGTGTTCCTTCAAAGTTTAATCTAGTCTTGTTATTTCCCTCAAGGTTTTTACATTCTCTTCCAGTTTTATTAGATTTAGAAAGATCTCTGTCTTTGTATCTCTCTCTTAGTGAATTAAACCCTTCTTCAAGTAACCTTAAGATACTAATACTTTTTTTTTCATATTTTTCATTTAAATTTTATTTAGAGTAAAAGCATTTTCATTTGTTTTCATCCTGCTCTCTTTTGAAAAATAAAACTACCATTCGGGTAATGGAGACAAAATACACAGGGTTGATATCAAAGTGTGTGTGTGTGTGTGTGTGTGTGTGTGTGTGTACACATTTTTTGAAGTGCAAAGGACTGAAAGTTTTGACCCTCTGCCTGGGCAAGTCCAAGCCTTAGATAATCAAATGCAACCTGTATCGTGTTTCATCTCAGTTTAGCTGGAAAGTTTGCACTGGATTTGCATTCTTTGGAAAGAAAACTTCATGAGTCTGTGGTCTCTCAAAATATGTCTGAAAGTCATCTAAAAGATTAGCACAACTTTTATTTTTTTCTTTGTAGTTCTTTACCATTTGCTCTTAAGCATTTCTGCTGTGCAGAGAGGGATCATAATATGATTACAACATTTCCAACCACTACAAGTGCAGAATTTTGCTTTTCATTTGGTTTCCGTTCCAAATTAAAAAATTACCACACAGAAAGAAAAGGAGCAGTTATCAGAATCCTATTCTTCAGTCTGAACTTCTGTTGACTATAAAATTATCTTTTAGTTTATTTTACAAACGTTATGATGAGCTCCATCAAGAAATCTTCATCAAGTCGTGCCTGTGCTGTTTCATTAAGTTCCTGCCCAGTATTTTTTTTTTTTTTATTTTAGCAGGGGACTTCCCCATTTTAACCAATTTGGAAACAAATAATACAGTTGTGCTTAGCCTGCACAACTATATATACCAATTATATAGTATTCTCAATTGGTATAAACACTAAAAACTGTATTGATTTCTG
Organism: Nothoprocta perdicaria; assembly: GCF_003342845.1. Lineage (NCBI taxonomy): Eukaryota > Metazoa > Chordata > Aves > Tinamiformes > Tinamidae > Nothoprocta > Nothoprocta perdicaria. The sequence continues at coordinate 1,105,980 of NW_020455766.1, forward strand.
TCAGATTATGATAAATTGTATCGCTGAATATATTTCCTCACCTGTGTTGCAGTGGGGATGCTGTCCTTGTTTTTCTTTAATCTTTTATCACCAATGAACAAGATACCATGTTTGCTCCTCCCCTTTACACCCGCAGAATTGAGGCATCTTTTTTTCTTCTCTGACATTTTTGTTTGCTTGCTTCAGAGCCAGTCACTAAATAATAGTAAATTCAATTAATATGAAGTAGCCAGATTTAATCTGTATTCTTTTATTATTTGTTGGAATTTATTTATTCACTCATTGAGAAAGATACTGTGCAACAAGATATATTTGACAAAAGCAGCTCACAGTACTCATTATCATCTGTGAATTACTTTGTTTTTATTTAAGGGAATCAGGCAAAGGAAAAAGAGAAGAAATCTTCCCTCACTGACTAGAGTAATTATGCAGAGTGCCTGCCTGAGTTCTTATCTGAAGATTTACTGATATATTATTTGATTATATCTCTGAACCTCTCATTTTTGTTCGTCCAATAAAACTACCTTACTTTTATACTTTTCGATTTTTTGTTTGGAGTATGAAGAGGAGGTCAGATACAACTATTCTCTTATAGTTCTTTTACGGTCTATTCACAGTTATACTAAGCCTCTTCTAGCAGTGCAACATGATAAAAGGGTATTTCTGTCTTGCTTGATCCATTATTTTCATGGAGGATTTATGTGCTTTTTGTTTTTTTTTTAATACTGCAAAAATGAATACATTCATTTCTGTTTGTAAAGAGTGACTTGTATTTAGGGCACTGAAGCAGAAGGTAGTTACGGCTTGGGGTGGTCTTTAATTCCAGCGGGAGTTCATTGCACAGCCTTGGAGAAGCCCCAGAGAAGATTTGTCTTTTGCTTGGATGATCAGTATTTTTTGCAGTGAATCGTTCCACCATAACCCAGAAACAGAGTTATTAACTGTAAGTCCACGTCTTGGAGCCTTAGTAACGTTCAATGTGTTGCTTTTACCAAGACATCAGTGGTAAGCCACAATTTAAAAAGCAGAGTAGAGCTTTGCTTTGATATCATAAGACTCTTAGGCTTCAAAACTGGATCCAAGGGAAAAAAATACCAACAAGAACTCAAAATCAAGTCTTCTTTCACCCTGGCAGCCACTTCACAGGGTGAATGAGAAGGCTTATTCTGACATTTCTCTGAACCTTGTCCTTTTTGCAGGCTAAAACTTTCTTCTGCTTTTCAGCCTAAGTGCATAAGAAGCCAGTTCATACGAAAAGCTTCTTTTGCCAACTTCTTTTTGATGGTTAGCCTCATTTTTTTCTGTCTACTCAGAGATATCCATAGACAAGAGTCTACGAATTTATAGACAAAGAGTTATTGCCTTTAAAACCTTTGAAAGGTTTGGCTGGGCAAGCTGAGCTTTTCTGACTTCTTGTGAAAGGGAGGCTTTCAATCCTCCCAGGCCTCTTGGGATCTGTCACAGCCTGAGCTCACCTTTCCTAGGCCTGAGGAACCATGAGCCTATAGACTTATAGGTATATAAGTCTGTAGGTATATAAGTATATAAAGTATATAAGTATACAGGTATATGTGAGGTATATATACCTCACACGAGGACTTAACATCCTCATGGGCAAAGAGAGGACCCTTCCCTGTCACTACTGGAAATCATGGCCATTTGTGCGCCCTGTTGGTAAATGGAAGAAGTCCAGACCCACTATCTCTCCCCCAAGTTAAGGGAGACTCTTCTGCAGAGCCTTCCTTGTGTGTTATAAGAGACAGTCTTGGCTTCATGCAGGCCAAAATGAGCCACCAAGCCTGCCAAGTTAAATGGAGCAGAGCAGCTCCAGCTTTGCTCTGCTTCTGTTCCATTTACCAGCATGGACACAGCCTCTTTGGCTGTAGATACAGACGTCTGTGTTGCTGCTTCATGCTGGAAGTTCACAGGCCTCCTTGGCTGCTGCATGTTTATCTGTGTTATCTTTCGTTGATGAATGTCTGGATGATATTTCTTATTAGTTTTGAAGTGTATGAGCTTGCAGTGTATATTGAATTATATCCTGTTTTCTTATTTCTGTCTTCGAGGCCAACTGTTCTTGACTCTGCACTCTTGTACTGGACTCTTCTGCAGTGATAACTCTTTCTGACTTTGTGTCCTCAGAAGATTTTAGGAGCTTGGTCCGATGTTTTGTGCCAAAACTCTTCATGAAAACAGTAAACAGTAAATTGCTGATCCTAAGATCTTTTCCTGAGACTTGGCTGGGAGTATGCTACAGCTCCACTATAAATATTCGAGTCATTTTCTTCACTGCTTCTTTAGCCATCTTAAAATCCTTTATTTCTATCCACTTATGGTTTGCGATATGGCACTATGTGTCATTACATAACATAATAGTTTTCTTTACATTTTCTAGAAAATCACATATTAAAGAATCTCTTTTCAGACCTATAGAACAGGAGCGCACGTAAGAGCACCATAAGAGAGCACAAGTGCACAATGAACAATAAGATTTTTTTTTAACTTGTTACATTTTCTTTTTTTACCAAAATGGCTTCTTCATTCTCTTCCACTGTAGCATGCACCAGAGTTTATACAAAGAACATCATAATAAGTCATTAACTTTCAAATTCCGTGATTTTTACCTGAGCAAAAGACTTTGGCAGAAATTTTGGATAGCAAAAATATGTTTACCTATCTGGAAGTTGTCACTATGGAACCTGAGCATTATAAAGAAATGTATTGTCAGAAATGGGAAATTAGAGATTTCTGGTTTTTTGTTTCTTTCTCTGATGGGAAACTGATGCTAAGGCTAAGGCTATTAAGTGCCATTTTAATTTGTCAATACAGAATTTGTTTCAAAGACAACAACTTGGAGCTTGTTCAACTAGGGAAGATGATAAATATGCAAATAAAATCTTGCAATGATGTTCCATTTTCAAGCCTTGAATATTGACAACTCAAAATGTCATATAACCTATAACTCAGGAGTTGGGAGAGTTACCAAGAAGATACTGTTATTTTATTTTGCAAAATAAAAAAAATAGTTGTGAACATTTCTGAAGTTAAAAGTAGAAAGTATGCGAAGTCTGATGAGGTAGTTAGCAATGAATTATTTATTTGGCTGATCTTGAGGACAATCCTTTCAGAAAAGGTTAGTTAAGACTGTTCAACAGCTCTATTTTTTTATGTTTGTTTGTTTTTATCCATTTTTTATGAAGTTGCAAGATGGAGATGATGTTTTGATAATAGCTATGAGCTAGTATAAGATCAACAGCTAATTTTTCATAGATCATTAACAAGAATGCAAATGGTAATAATTTACATTCATTTCCAACCTTCTCAAAAGTCCTTAATGGTTTTGAGCTCATCCTAATCACTGAGTCTTTATTCTTATTCTAATATCTAACCCACCTACATTTCTCATCCTCTTTCCTCTTTGAAGTCAGGAAATTGGGAAAACTTAATGAAACTTATAATTTGCAATTTGTGTATACAGTTTCCTGTATGTCCTTTCCCAGCTGTCATTAGATTTGCCTTCATAGCACTATTCCTTATCTGAAAATGAAATTAATTTAGTCCTTCATCTCTTTTTATCAATCTTGGCTTTTCTTTTTCTTATATAATTTCCTCCTCTCTTCATTTTCTCAATGAAATTTCAAACCTCTTCACTGATGTACTTTCTTCTCTGAGCATCTGAAAAAGTTCTCTTTAGCTTTGTCACTTGCCTGTTCCATTACCATCATCTATCATTTGATAAACCACGCGGTAGAGTTTTATTTATTTATTTTTTGCTTTTCTACTACTTCCTTTAAAGTTGTAAATTAGAGGTCACCAGACATATCTTATTCGTAGGACTCCTTTTTGTTGCCGTGAAAAGGCTTATGGCTGATCAAGTGTCCCAGGGCAGCATATTGAGGTTTGGGTAATACACAAAATTCACCATGATTTTCTGTTTTTTGATAAATTAAAAGTAATGATGAATTCTACTCTGTCATGCAGGTACTGATTAGTGTTGAGTATGACTTTGAGAAATAAGATTGCTCATCAGAGCAAAGTATTAAGTTGTCTATCTCTGTTTGGGGTACAATAACTATAACGAAGTGTGAGAGACCTGAATGGTTTAAGGTGTAATTTATGGATATTTCTTCCTTTCTGTTTTTTGAGATGCAAACTCATTGTGTTTGTGTAGCAAAACGCTTTTTTCTTTCTAACTTGCTACAAAGCTTGCATTTGTATCATCTCTTTTGTCATTCTAATATATACCAACCTTTTGACTCTGTTATTTTGGGGCAAACTAGACCTGCAGACATAACTGTGCAAACCAGATTCCATGTGGGCTGTGTACAAAGTGCCCTGAGAGCTCCTCTGTAAAGGCTGTGAGAACTTGCACAACACATCTGTTACTCCCTCCGTTCTCAATCATCCAGATAAAGCTTGTGTTGCTCTTGTCTTACTCGGGAACTTGGAAGCTGTCTTTCATCCTTCAGAATAGCTGGCTAATGTATTGTGTTTTTCCCCAGAGTATAGGCATTTTATGTGCCAATGGAAGTGATAGATTTAGCCGCAGGGGACGATGTACACAGACAGTAGATTTCTTGCAGCTTTCATTGACATCTATCAGCTTTTTTTTTTTTTTTTTTTTCCCAATATAGAATGTTTATTCCAATGCATCTTTTTTTATTTTTTTCCCACAGAATTTAGTCAGCTTGCAGAGTTGTTTTTACAGGGCTGCTCTTCCTTGTGCATTGTACCACCTCTTTCCTAAGAATACAGTGGAAGTGAATCTTCCATAAATATCTCAGGTCAGAGTGAAAGGTTTGAATTTAGCAAAGGAAGCATCTGCTTAAAGTGGGTGTTAGTTTTTATACTATATTGTGTATAAACTATATATATACACTGTATTGATATACTGTATTGTTTCTTGATGCATTATATTAAATTACTGAAGTGCCGTATAAGATCAGTTATGGTGTGGCAAACCTGCACCACATGTTTATTACTTACTATTTGCATTAAGTATTCGTGTACCTTATATCTTTGCATTTTTGAACACAAACTAGGCAGCAGTTTACTTGCATTTTTGACTCTAGAGAGATGAAACACCAGCAAATAAACCTGCCATTCCACTGCTTTGCAAAATACAAATCAGGAAAGCGATTGTACCTGGTAATCATTTTGCACATAGAATCAGAGAATTATTATGATTGGAAAACATACCATGCTTTTATAGAAAATACTCCTAGGGAGATTTCATTTACCTCAATCGTACTATGAGAAGGGAAAAAAAGAGAAGAATCCTCATGCTCTTAGCAGGCCCCAGAGATATTATCACAGCCTGGCGGTCCAGCCATTCATCTTAGCCTGCTGCCTGCTTGGGATGTGAAGCAGCAGTGTCACAGGGAGATGTGGCTGTCGGTAACCAGCTCTGTTTCAAGTTCCCTCAGTGCCCGTGAGTTCAAAATCCACCCCTGTTTTTACCTTATTGCTACAGACTGGCTAGAACTCTACTATTTCCATGTCTTTCCTACTTGCGCCTCCCAGCCCCCTTTGAAGTCCCTATTCAGTGTTATTTTCCACATAAGTATATTTTAGAAGAATAAATGTTACATACCTTAAATATCTTTATTGGCAATGTTGAAAGATGGACGCAGTGATGTTTTTGACATGATATATTTATTTGTTTATTTATGTGTAGTAAAATTCTGCCCAGGAATGTCTCGTTAAGCTCAACCACATAAATATAGGTGTGGATGAGCAATTATTCATAGAGCTGAATACAGATTGTTCATCACACTCATTATAAGAACAGTAAAATTGAGTCTTTTACTTATAAAAGTAGAAATACTTTCTTTCTTTCCTGTTTGCCTCCCTGAATACTCACACACTCTTTAAAATAAAGCATCAATAGTTGGCCTGATCCCAAGTGCATCAGCAATAAGTTTTGCAGGCCATCTGATTAAGTGGTGGAGTCTGAAATAGACTTCTAGATGTTATAAATTAAAAAGTAACGGATTCTTCTGAATTGAATGTTGAGTAAAATGATAATTTCCCCCCCACATGTACACTCTATAGATGTTAAAAAATGAGATAGAAGAAAAAATTAATTATTATTTTAATGTCAAGAAATGTGGAGACTTAATTGAGTATAATGTATTTTTGAATATATTTATTGAATGTAATGTAGTCATAGATTTTCTATATATATAATATATTGAATTTTTTGAGAACAAAAGTGGAATTCCTTGCATTGCTCAATAAGCAGTTTCTCTGTTTTTTCTGGTACATAATAGACTGTATGTTCTCCTCTGGAGCTGCTAGTGGACTCTGCACGCTTGGGGAGCGAAGCAGACAAACCATAAGGGTTCTGAAAGAAGCCTGGGAGCTCGGCACCTTGCTAATGAGGAGCTGCAGGGAGATGTCTGGTAGCTACAGATCCTCCCTTGCTTGGGAAATAGGGATATCCCAGTTGACTAGACCTCGTGTTCCTCACGAGGAACATCATGTCCTTCAGCAGTGTCTCAGCTGGAGTAAACTCTTCCATCAGAAAGCTTTGGAGCAGCTTTAGTTGAGAAGTGTTTGACATCTTTTCACTCCCCAAAGCCTTGATTAGCAAGAGGGCTTATTTTGTATAGCAGTTTTGCAAGAAACTGCTCAGGATGCAATTGAACCCTGTTGGAACCTTTAGTCCTAGAAAGTTTCTGTGATATTTTAGACTGAGCATAAATTTCCAGGAAAGAACAAAATATTCAACTCGGAACTGCCCTTTATATATTTGAGCCTTGGTTAGGACTGATTTGTGTTTCAGTGGGCTTATATCAGTGTGAGAGTGGAATATATTCTTCAGTCTCAGATTCCTCACCTATAAAATGCAAATTGTTCATTCTCACCTACCTTAAATGCGTCTTTTCGAGAGTAATTACTTAATGACTGTGAAATCCTTTAAGGTCGTGGAATGAAATTGAAGTGCATTACTGCTATGTACAAAACAGGATTTGTAAGCGTGAAACGCTTATTAGGGTACAAGGTTCTACATGCTGTTTAGACAGGAGTAACCAAAGAGGAGATCCTGGAAGGGTAGTCTCCATGAGCCAGAATTCCCCCTCATCTACCAAGGGGCTGTTTCTCGGCTGGAAAGCTGCTGCCTCTGTGAATTTTCCAAGCCTTCTGACTCTGCAAATATAAGAAATGAGGCTGCGTTTGCAGCCTCAAAAATAACAAGCCTCTGTAAGCTTTTTACAAGTGTATTCTCTGTCAACAGCTTGGATGCCTTGGTCAGAGAACACACTGTTTGCTGAAGCTGGAAGTTATTTCTCTGACTTGAAGGATTTTTGAGGCATCTGTGATAAACAGTACAGTGATGTTTCTTTATGCCAGCTGCCAAGGAAGAAGCTGATGCAGCCAGCCACATCAGGAGTTTACCTTGCTGTGGGAATACAGAAATTGTCAATCAGTTTCCTCAACAGGTCTTCACCTTGCTGGGAAAGGCAGTCATGCCCTGATGCTTGGCCTAAGTTTAATATCAAAAGCACAAGTAGGCTGCTTTGTTAAGCTGTTTTTTAGGTGGGGCAGTTTGATCTTTTGTCAGCATGGAGAAAGAGATCAGTGTCTGAAAACCTGCTTTACAGCAAGTGCTAGTCACCCCTAACTGTGGTTTTCTCGCAGACTGGAATTAGAAAGGAGCCTCCTATGCACATTCTCTTTGATTATATTGATCTGGAAAGTTTCCTGGTAAGCCTGCCTGAGTGAAACTGAGAGCCTGCCAAGACTTCTGACTTAACAGTTTTAAGTCTTCTGCCTCCTGAAAGAAATACTGGAATGAGAAGCCCTGCTGTGATAGTCCTGGTCTACCAGGGCACTTCTGCCTGGGCTGCATGCCAATCAGTTCAGCCTGAAATGCTGATGGCATTAAAATATTCTGTGCCACTCAGAAACGTGGTCTGGAATGCAAACACCTGGTTCGTGGCTCAGAAGAAATTTGCCACCCAAGAAATTTAAAAGAAAGTAGAGATTCTTGTCCATCTCTTTTTCTCTCAAGCCACTACAGCATCAAGTACATAAAAGAGGAATGAGTTCAGCTTTCCCCTTACTTTGCAGAGATATCTCTGTCTTCTTCCTAATTTACAAATTTCTGTTCCCTAACATGTGTCATGCTACCTATGTGAATGTGGTGAACGGAGTCTATTTGGAATGATTGCCAAATTTAAAGTGGAAAAATAGCTTGTGCTGTATGTGGAGACAACCATGAGAATATAGTTTAGATTTTCTTTTGCTTTTCTTCCTGCAGTTTAAAAATAGTCAGATTATGTCTTCAGCTTTTTCATAAAATACTTGAACATTCTGAATTTATATGCCAATCTTATTTCTGCTTGGAATGATTTTTTAGAGCAAAGCTACAAACCGCTGTAAAAAAGGGTTTATAACAAAAATGCTGATGCAACAGTAGCTGTCCCAAAGTGAACAGAGTGACCATAATCTCGGCCTGAACTATAACAAGATTGCACATTAGGTCAAATGAGATATTTTAGCTGCCATAAACTCCAAATAGCTGAAAGACTTGAGTCTGCAAGTGTGAGAAAGCACCTAGTATGGCTAGGCAGGGTTCCAGTTCTGGAATAATTAAACATTTTTATATGCCATCCTCACAGGTGCTTGTTTATGACAAAATAAATGTTCAGTAATCTGTAGGAATATATTAGACCTCTGTTTCGGATGATGCGTCCTGAACTTTCTGATCTCATTGGCACAGCATAGAAGTAATGGAGACAATTTCTTTGCCATGCTGTAAAACAAGTAGAAGTGAGGCTGGAGTCGAGCCCTGGCATTTCAGTTGATGTTTTTACAAAATGAGCAAATAATCAGAGTCAGCCTTCTACACTAGGACTTTGCACAATGGTGAAAGAGTTGGAAATAAGGTTCCATTCCGTAAAAACAGAAGAGCAAGTGATTCGCAGAATGAAATCGAAGAGGGAGGAAATTTAGAGGACAGTGAGTCAAAAACAGAAGACAAAACACTTTCCAGTGTCAAAATGTGCATTAATTCTGCAGTCTTATCCTGTAACTCTATCAAGAGTTTTGAGAAAAGTAGGTGTAGGAGTAGAAGAGTGATAGGACAAAGGGTGATTGAGTTCTTTTTTATAGGACTTTCAGCAAATTCTGTTTTTTCCTCAAAAAGAAGGGATAAGAATGCATGGAGAAGAAAGGCACAGCACTCCTTGCTCAATAGGGTTTCATTTCAGGAAGGCTGGGATTACATTTTCATGGTCATCTGGCATCCTGTATGTCAGACTGACATATAGGACTGACTGGTACCAGCCAGTCATGTTCCACACTCCTCTTTTAACCCTCTTTGAACTGATGAATCTGCTATTCAGTGTATGTATTGTTTATGGAAAAAGTGTTTTAATGTTATTTTTTGAAATGGAAAAATTAAGAGACTTTATCCTCTGTTCCATGGGGTGTTTGAAGCACATGAATAGTATGTTCAATAAATAGTTTTTGGAAAAATATTTTGGTTACCGTTTAGGACCAGACATTGTCATTGGGTGAACTGAATTGTGACAAATAGAGGTTCTTTTCCTTCCCCCCTTCCTTCCCCCCTCCCCTCCCCCTCCCTCCCTCCCTCCTTCCTTCCTTCCTTCCTTCCTTCCTTCCCNTCCTTCCTTCCTTCCTTCCTTCCTTCCTTCCTTCCTTCCTTCCTTCCTTCCTTCCTTCCTTCCTTCCTTCCCTCCTTCCCTCCTTCCCTCCTTCCCTCCTTCCCTCCTTCCCTCCTCCTTCTGTATCACTTTGAGCTATGATTTTCTTTGAAATACAGTATTGCCCAATACATATTTGTGGGAGCAAGAAAGGAGGACAGGGAAGGAAATATCAGAAGGGAGTACACACTGTTCTGCCTGCAGGTCCAGAGTGGGAATTATGTGCAATTCTCAAACTCTTGGGAATTTGGTATGGCTTAAAGATTTCATTTCTACTTATTTATGAGAGTATTTTATAGTTTTTGGCTGTATTTATAGTTTTATCGCTTGCATATTGCTGTGCTCTGACTGTTGATGTATTTTATCGGGCACAGTTTTACTCAGAATTTCCCTCAGACTGATGACTCTGAGGACAGTCCTTGTAGGAAAGTTTTTCCTTCACTTGTTGTTACCTCTTCTTTTGGAATTATGTAGAACTAACCCCATACTTAAGGCCAAGGTTCCCATGGATCTGCAGAGATTTGTTGATTCATTTGTATTTAGACAGCAGTATATATTTATTCTCTAGCAAATCAGGCGATCTTTCTTAAATCAAAGGTAATTCCAAATAAGTTATTCTCTTATTTCAACAGGTTCTGTTAAGAATCTTGCTTTTTTTTTTCTTCTTGAAAGTAGAAAATGTTCATAAATTAACAATACTTCCTTCCTAAACTGTAAGAGATGGGGGAGTTAGGGAAAGCCAGTTGTGTAAAGACATAGAATTAATTAAAAGGAAAAAATAATAATAAATTTTTAAAAAAGACAAGAAGAGCAAATGCAAATTATTGTATGTACAGACATATAAGACATGTATAAACACTGGTCACTGTAAGCAAACCCATTTAAGACTGATCTTACCCTTAAAACCAGTTTCGTTTAAATCTATAATTCCCTCCAGAATGAGGAGATGAAGGGTTAGATAATGATTGTAATTTTTAGCTATTTTTAAAAATAGTTTTTGTAAATTTAACAGTTTTAGTCTTGCTTAGTTTTAGTCTAAGTCTTGCTGTTGACCATTATATTCCAAGTTCATTAACAGTTTTACAGTGTGAAGGACTGCCTATAGATCTCTTTTAGCCAGGTTATAAGTTTTAGGACAAAGGGCTGAAAACCAAAGACATAATAAAAATATTCTTCTAAATATGTGCAACATTGTTAATTTCTGCTTCATGATTTTTAACTCTGTTCAGCATATTTGACTAATACGTTAAATCTTCAGTCACCGACTTCAAACAGTACTATTTAATTGTACTTTTTAGTAGCTAAAAAACAATTACGCTGGTTTTCATTTTGGAATCAAGTTTTGCTATTTTTTCTTTTTCTATATCATTACTTTGTTTCTAGCCTGTTCACTTTCCACTATTTATGTATTTTTATTATGCAGTATAGGTCTTACTCTTTCAAATTCTACATGTCTTCTTGGAGCCATATGTTACCTGATGGATGTCTTGACTGCAGATCCTGTTATTTGTAAGGTTTGGGGAATACTTTCTTGCTAACTTACATATTTGCAAATCCAATTGCGGTTTTACTGGTTCTTTTCTTCCTGACTTCTATTGTCTGATTTCTGTTTGACCCAAATGGCTATTAAAACAGATTTATTGTTCTGCTTTTCAATTATCTTCCCAAATATGCTGAGCAGGGTTTTTTCTTGGCTTTTCAGAGTAGCTGACAGTGATCAATGGCCTTCATTTTATTCAGATTAATTTCCAGTACATTTTTCTGTCGTTCATAATTGAGTTCCACCATCAATATTCTCCATGTATATTGAGCAATAGCAAGATTATATTGCCTGTGGTGCTTTTCTAACTATCTCTGTTTATAGTGGACCATGCTTCAAATTAGTCTTTGAAAGGCTGCTTTGGGCAAACCTTTAAACAGCTTTACAGAGTTTGGGGTTTTTTTTTTTGTTTGTTTGTTTTTGTTTTTGTTTTTTACTTTTGTTAGTAATGAGAAGTCTAATTTTCAGTTAGACAAACTCTGTTTGTCTTCAGTTCATTTGACCTAGGAAAGAGGGCTCGCTCAACACTGGTCTGTTATGTCAAGGGAGTTGTTTCATTTTGCAAAATACCTATTGGCATACTCAGATTTTTTTTATGACCTTACATCCTGAATTGATGAATGGTTTATGCAAGGCTTATTTCATTCTAAAGAGTTTATTTTTACATATTTGTCCTGATTAAGGACTTTTAATGGTAGCTATCTGCATAGCAGATAACTTGCATGGTATTAGATACTGCGTTCTTTTTTTGGGACAATGTTTCGATTTCTGGGTAGGTCATGTGTTTTTTTGTAGCCTGATTTCCATAACTATCACAAAGTTCTTACAGCATAACTGCAATATTATTTATCTCTGACATGTGCGCAGCCACTCTATCAACAGTTCCTTGGGCAGTAAAAAGACTGTAATTTCAGCAATTTCACTCTGATTATGATACATAGTTCCAAAGACGAAGAGGGGGTGCTAAAAGGCAGTCCTGCATCTTGTTTTTCTTTTCAATAAAAGTAATCTCTAAAAGAATATAATAGCAGTATATCATGTTAATGAGTCATCCTTCCAGCTGTTGGTTACTCAGCATTTGAGTAACACGCAGACCATGAGCAAAAGTAATCTGTGAATAAGCTCTGGATGAATAGGACTGATTGTGCACATTTTGATTAAAAGGTCAAGTGCAAAGCAGAAATGATGATGACAAATGGAAAATATTTTCTCTAAAATAAACAAACAACTAAAATCAATTCCATAGCCTTTATTATAACATTGAAATTGCTTAAACTAATTATGATAAATGAGGCTAAATGTAGTGTGCCTTGCTGACTGAAGATATTTAAGCAGTGTTTTTCTGCCAAAACCTAAGACCAAGTCTGGCAGAGCCATTAATCATCATAGAGATGTAGTATACCATCTTGCTGATGCATTTGAATGTATGTGTGCGTGTGTGTTCACATACACACATGAACAATCACACATATACATATATTTGTTCAATTTTTTATGTTGCTGCCATGTAATCTATTTTAGATTTTTTTTTTCTCTGAGAATGAATGAAAATGCTGCGGTTCCTTTAAACTGCTTAAAAGGCATGAATAGAACTTAAGGACAACCCATAAGCTGAAGTAGTGACCCAAAATGAAAATATGTAACATAACGTCTTATTATAGTTATTAAAAGTGTTTATGTCATAATACAATTTAGGGGACCCAGCTCATATTGTTTGTCATTTGCAAATCCAAAGAATTTGATTTGCATTGTATGGAGAGGTAGTTTAAACATAAACTTTACAAATAACTTGGCTCTTATGCTAAGAAGTTTATAGCACATGACAGGGCTAGTGTCTTCTCCATTGTACTTAATACACAAAAGCAAGAGTTGGCAGGGGCAGAAGGTGAGGAAAGAAAAGCATTTGATGGCTGCAAGGGCTTTATTATTTCTTAGCAGGTTAAAACTTTAGGTAGTTGATGAAGTGAAGGCTAAAGGGAAATTCATCAGTCAGAAATGTGGAAGAGTGATAGTGAAGCTGCAAACCCATCAGATCTCTCTGCTGTGTTCTTGAGTGTGCTGAGAGAGGTAACTCCAACTTGTGTTTCTGCAAACTTATATCGGCCTTGCTGTGGTATCGATGCTTTGAGGGCAGGATGGTGTAATGATAAAGGCATCCAGTTCTTTTGAGTAATATAAAAGTAATGTGTATGCATGAATGTACACATATCTGTTTATATTTATTTTCAGTGAAGCCACTTTTTAGAATATGATACAGTAAAGAAACTACTTTGTTTTGCAGTCAAAGTACATGTGAGTCCAACTGCGTAGCGTTGTATATTGACAAGCCAGTTACATAAAATTTCGCATTACCTATAGAGTTGTGTAAATATTACCCTGCAAAACTGCCAGCCACTGCTTTTAAAATTAATTATTAAGAAAAATCCATCAGAAAGTGGTAACAGAGAATGATCTTTCATCTAGACCATGTGTATGTGGTGTTAAAAGTGTTCGTCCATGAGCATTTGACATTGCCTTTCTTTTTGAAAAGAGTCTATGAAACATTGCACCATAATCTCCAAGTCAAATACTTCAAAATCAAAACTTAAAACTATAGCTAGGCTTTTTGTGAGACTTTGAGAATCACCTAGTAGATGCCACTTTTGAATTTCAAAGCAAGATATAAAAGCCCTTATTCTTGATCTTTTAATGTACCTATCCTGTATTAAGATATTTTGAAAGATATTTGAGGCATTTTTCAGATTTTTAATGAGATTGTCTAGTGAATTTTTTTGTTCCTCCCTTGAATGATAGTGTAGATGGGAGTGCGGATGTTACTAACAGACCCTTTGATCTGAAAAGACTAAAGCTCCATTTATTTTGAGCTAATTTCCTACCTTTTCTCTTCTCATGGGCTTTGTTTGGTCTCCAGCTTAGGATATTTGCTCTTGGAGCTTCATAGAAAATGAATTCCGGGGTCAAGGCTCCTCTCATAACCTCCACACACCTCTGCTGTGAATTTTGCTTGGTTTCTTAAACAGCTTTGGTGTGCCCTGCTGCAAGAACTGCCTGCACTTCTCATCTCTGCTGCCTCTCCACGCTCCCCCGGCGCTGCCTAAGGTTTCCCAGAGCAATATGCATCAAACGGTGCCTTTCCTCTCTCCAACTACTTTTTTTTTCCTTATTTTTTTTTTCTTACTCAAAGATAAACCAGATACCAGAATGTGTTACCTCCTTCATTTTTCTTGATAGGTATTGTTGAAAATGACTTGGGAAACCTTGGACTTTGTTATCAGAGCCTCATGAAATGGTCCAAAGTGACTTGGTCCATTTTGTCCATTTCAGTTTTTGTCAGCAGGAGTGTTACTACGGTCTGAGGAGGTCAGAGGGAAACATTTAATCCTTCTCTCACATTTATTTGCAAACATTTTGCTACTTTTAGGCTTATAGAACATTTTTTGTCCTCTCACAATTCCTGTGGAGAGATCTCCTAGTCTGGATGGTCTTGTGTGTAGTGGGTAGGTTTTGATCCAATGTAGGCAGAGCTCTCTCTTC
>NW_020455766.1:1120784-1153914 GCF_003342845.1 Nothoprocta perdicaria
GTCAAGTTTTCAAGCTTTTACTCCCCAAGACTCCTTCCTCTTTCTCTCAAGTCCTAGGCAACACAGTCTCTTTTCCAGTGTGTCTCAGACTTCAGAATAGGAAATGTCTCCCTCTATTCCCTCTAATCCTTGAATCCCTGCCTTTTCTTTGATGTGTAATCTGGTTACATCTAACTCTAGGTTTAGTGGTATACAGATGGAGGCCAAAAATTAGCAAAAGCTTATGTAGCCTCCTGAGGAAGAAAGGTGGTGAGATGAAACTACTGAGAAATTCCCAGTTCACCTGCTGCTCCTCTTTGAACTTTTTAGTTGAGGTGGAGGGATGAACACAAAGTGTTTAATAGATTATCAGTAAGGTAGCACCAGAATTAAGAAGGGCATGATATTTGATTCAGAAATTTAAAATTATACTGAGTGCATAAGACATGGAAATAAATACACAAATTCACATAAACCGACAAAATCTGAGGAAATATATATTTTAATTAAAAATATTCATTGTATGTACCTCTGGAAAGGACAGCTAATAATGAAGCTGACGTGCCATGTTAAAGTCTTTGGGTTTTTTTTGAACAAGAATATTTTAAATAGAAAGTCAGCTACGGAATGAAATATACTGTCTTCAGTTTTTCATTTGAAATTCCTATTTATCAGACATTTCACCTGCTATACCACGTACTTCATATAGAGACTTAAAATTACCATCTGCTAAATCAAATGAAAAAGCCAGTGAATCAAGTATTATTACCTAGAAAATCAAATCAATATTAAATCACATTCAGAAGCCATTCTGTCTGCTTTTAAGCTTCATTGTTGTTCAAATATGGAGCTTGTAATACCCAAAGATAAATGTGTGCATTTGTTTACGGGTGTACCTATGCTAAAATATTAACACTCATTTATTTTTCAGTTATCTCTAGAGAAAAGCAAAAGCAGCTTAGCTAGTCTCTTATATCTCTTTTAAAACACTTGATGGATTAGGTAACAGTATAGTTTGGATAAGGGTAATGAAAAGAAATCAAGATATTTACTTGTTCAGTTTTAACTAAGAATAATACAGCAGGCTCTGAAATAGGTGCATGCCAGAACATTATTTTTTTCCTATTTTATATTTCTGCATTTGAAAGATTTTCTTTCATGACTTTATATTTGGTTTCAGAGATAATGCAGACATTTGATTTTTGAGATCACAACTTTACTTATATCTAGAAGATAGTTTTAAATCATATTGGCACCTTCATGTAAACTTGACTTCTGAAAGGCTTTTTTTAAAATTTTTAAACTTGTAAGGATTAAATATGCTGCTGTTCTTATTAAACTCTAAAACTTTCTGAAATGGCAGTAGGACTTTCTGAAATGACTGTAAGACTAAAGGCACACTTCTCCATGCTGAAATGTAGTAAAAATACCCGAATCTGTTGCAGTGAGCAGCACTGTTCCACTGGGCTCCATCATCATCAGGTGATTCTAGCGGGGAGACCAACGCGCTTGTCTGCACAGAAAGCTGCATTGAGGCTGCTGCACTTGTTTAGATGTCCTGTTATATCCTTCTGCATTAGCTCTAGTCCCTGCACATTTTGCATTGTGTTGCATACAGTGCACATATCCTAAATGCCATTCTCTTTACTATACACTGAAATAAGGAATATTTTGGTTAATACCAAGAGACAGATGACATATGTAATTAAAGTAAGGGCAACACGTCTCTAAGGAATTGTTTTATATTTCTTACTATGTATTGAATATCTCTAGAGTCTTTGTGAAATACAGTATAGCTGCAATTTATCTGACTCTGCCTTCCCTCCTTACCACTGAATAGGCTTCATGCAGCCACACTGCGCCACGGTGCCACAACAGCGTGACCGCTGCTTAGGGCCCGAGGCCAGGACTCCTGTAGGGAAAAACAGAGGATATGAGCATGGCATGAACGGCCTTTGGGGCTGATCAAGGCTGCAGGCTTAGCTAGCTTTGCAGTGATTAATTTTGCAGCCTAAGTGCTTTAATTTTGACTTATATGTATGTGTGTGTGTGTGCGTGCGTGTGCAGAAGTTGTTCAGGTGCTCTGATTTTATGCTAACAAAGTCCATATCCTTTAAATGAGCAGAAGATGTAGGACATGAACTCATACACTCAGGAGGCTGAGTCAATATGAGGCGTTAACAGACGTTCGGAATGTTGCAAATTAAAATCTGTGCTGCACTCAGGATTCAACATGTTTTTTTCAAAAATGAGGGATAACAGGGGAAGATCCTTTCTTAATATGGCAGATAGAGTGTTTTTATTGTCTACTGGAATAAAGATGATGCTGGAGTAAATTAAGTAAACTGGTCTTTTGGACTGAGGTGCAAAGGCAAGACACTTTGTTCCTCACTAGAATTAATCTTTAGGAGCAGATGTGACTCTGCAAAATGAGTATGATAGTGTTATCCATTTTCACCTCTAATGTAACTTTTTTTTTTTTTGATAAAATGATATGTACTTGGAAGAAATTCATGTAGAATGCAAATAATGGGGCATACGCCTAGGACAATATACTTATTCTAAGCAATACTGAAATCGGAACCCTGTCCCTAGGCTGTATAAACTCTTAAAGGAAAGATATTCTACCGATGTCTAGGATTCTCACTCAGTTTATGATAATTTTTTAAAATGTATGTCTTTTTTTTTTTTTTCGGTGTGTGTGTCAGACCTTTGGGAGCAAGTGTCCCAGCTATGTATATAAGTATTCATATATATATATTATATATATATGTTTTTTATATATATATATATATAAAGAGAGGGAAAAAGTCTGATTAATTTCTTGCTTTTCTTTCTGAGCATAAGATTGAATAGGCCCCATAAATTAAAATAAACTTGACTGGATACCATTGCTGCTACTACTAAATTAACAAATGAGAAATCTGCTACAATAGCATCCCTCCTGATACAGTCTAATTTAAATTAATTGCCTGTCTGTGAGTCCAAATCAAAACTAAAGAATCAGACTAAGCCCACAGCATTAATATTGTACCTAACTATTTAAACCTGGAAATCGTTCTTCCAGAACTCTGCCTCCAAATACAAATTTTAAAAGGATCTGTGTAGGCCGTATTTTCAAAGAAAAGAGATGTTGCCCTTGCTTCACTTCGGCATCTTCCCTTATGGGAGAGTGAACTACAGAATCACGTCTCCCTTCCGTGCAGAAAATGCCTTTCACGGCAGAGCCTTTCTCTCCCTCAGTTTGATCTGAAGACTCTCAGCTCCTTGACAAAGGTCACAGAATCTTTATGGGTAGAAAAGGTCTTCAAGACATCAAGTCCAACCGTAACCCCATCACCACCATGGCTGCTAAGCCATGATGCTCCTTTGCTCACGGATACACACAGCCATCTAAATGCATTCCTGGAGCTTGTGGGAAGAAACGTGCAGTGGAGACACTATGTAATATATAAAGAGTTTGTGCCTTCGGAAAGTGATTTTCCTTGTAGGTTATTTGCCTAAGACACGGGGAGGAGGAGTGAAGGAGGCTGCTTCCCGGTGGGTTAGGATGGGCAGTGCAGAGTCATGGACTCGCAGTGATGCATGGGGCTTTGGGGAACTGCTGCTCCTCCTGCCTGAACTCTGAATTAGTGCAGAATTAGCAGAAGAAACATAGTGGTTACTGAAACTCGCAGCCAAGGACGTTTCACAAAGTTACTCAGAGCATCAGTGCTTCTGAATTTTTCTCTACAAGTAGTTTTTTCTACTTGTAGAGAAAAATTTTGACTGAGACCTTTTTCTTTGGTCACTACCTGGCTGTGTATTTCTCAGTTCCAATGTCAGCATTTAGCCCTGTCTGCAAGTTAGTATAGCTGGAGAGTCCAACTGTGATCACGCTTCTGTTATCTCAGATGACAGATACTGGCATCGAACCAGTGGCAAATGTAGTGCAGATAACAGCACTGCAATGATTCTTGAAGAAGTTGCCTAATGTCTTGCTTGTTCTTGTACATTTAAGTGTCTTTAAAGTCCTATTACTCCTGCATTATTTCTGTCATCCTTGTTCTCCGCTGTTCCTTTTTTTCCAAGGTCTATGCCTATTTCATATGTTGTTACGTAAAATGCAGTATGCCGAGTGCGAACTGGTCTTTGAACAGGTTCAATTTCTCCATATCAGACTTCCTGATGTCAGGAACTGTCTGTCATAAGAAGGCCAGAAAAGTATCCAAGATATTTGGATACTAATTTTTGACTGTTAGGATAACTGTGTGGGAAGTCGGTGACTTGTACTCCCTATGCAAAATATAAACACAGAGCTACATAAATTGGCACTTCTTTCTCTGCAAGATAAATATAGGTGACCCTAACCAGCTGCATCAAACTCTGTGCAGGAGAGCATAATCTATAGAATTGCATTGTGCAACTTTGGTGCCTCGTGATGCTAATGTATTCTGAAACTGGGTTTCAAGCTGAGGGGTTTTGTGGAGTTTATAATCAGTATTCTAATATTCTGTGTAGGGCATTGTCGTGAGTTTCCAATTGTTTCCTAGTCTCTTTAAACCTGCAACAGATTCTCACGTATTTATGCCAAATGGGGAGTAGATTTATGGAGCATATTTATACCGAAGCAACTTAAAAGGCTTTGTACTGTCTTAGCTATACTGTGTGACCAGAATCTCAGTGTAATGAAGTCCTCGGTTGGGATGATGATATTGATTAACATCCCAACACTGCTGATTAGGGCATGCTTTTAGTAGTGATATTGTTCGCTCAGTTATAGATTTGATTTAATAGGTAAGGGATCTAAATAAGCGAGCTGTGACTTTGATGCAGTGCGCAGCATCTCTAATTTGATAGGTCATTAATCTGTTAGGTTTAACTAAGTAACAAATTGCAGCTTTCGTCAGACCCAGAAATACAAGGAGGCAGAGTCAAAACCCTCCCTACCTAACGTGCCCTTTCTTTGTAATTGCATCGCTGAGGTGTTCCAAGCCTCTGTGTTGTGACTCATTCCTTAAAGCGCCACCTTTAAAAGCAGGTGTTTAATTCTAGGCATGACTACACAAGATTTGCTAGTCAGCAATTCTGTCTTGGAAAGTAATGTTTTCACAGGCAGCCCAGTACTTCTAGGAATATCAATAACTGCACCCTGCTGAAAAGGTGATCCTAAATCTAGATATACCTCTGGCTCTCTCAATTTATCTCACTCTATGCAGGAAGGTAGAACTCAGATTTGATAGCAATGTGTTTTGATATAGGTTCACTTGATAAAGGTGGTTTATTGTTTCAATATATAATTAAGCACTGCATGATGTGCTGGCTATGTCTGTATTTCCATAATTTTAATAGCTTTTACTAGATTAGGTAGGTTATTAACCAAATGCGGCCATTTGTTTAAGATAGCCTTTAATTTCTAAGTGGATATTTCTAAATATCAGTCAATTATTTTGAAGCTGTCCAAAGCTGATTGCAGTGGGGACCTACTCCAGTCTTGCCACTGAAATTTTCATGGTACTGACACACTGTGGAAACACAACACACTAAAAAGATCTGACAAGTTCCAGAGCTTTGAACTCAAAGACCATCGAGGGCTTTTCAAAACCTTCCAGCCAAAATTGCTCTAGCAGGAGTCTGACAATTGAAAGTATTTGCGTTTTGATGAAAAATAAAAGGGGTTGACAAAGGAATTTTCTAAGTATTGATGAAGTGATGAACAAGGGACAAGTCAAAATTCATTTTGAATGATTATTTATTAGCAAGCAAAAATGATAGTGTTTATCCAGTGAAGGATCATTGTGGTTATGGTTCTGAACAAATTCCTTTCATTTTTTAATATATTATGGCTTTTTCATTGTGACCTATTGTGGTATTGTCTAGAAATGGGATTAGTATAGGGAAAATAAGTAATGTTAAATATCGGCTAAGTGTGTCTGCAATTGGAGAGGTCTAACTATTACGCAGTGAGGTAATGCACAGGACATTTAGAAATAATAAATTCAAGGTAAAAGTGGTAAGTATGGAGAAAATAAAATTAATGTGAGAAAAATCAAAAATGAATATCTCACAAGGAATTCACGTGGAAGACCTCTTCTGTACTTCTAAGTTGGCTCTAAATGGACCTGAAAGAACATTTTTGAGTACACTTATCTTCATGAGGGGGTGTGAGTATATCCTGTTGTGACAGTACTTACTAAAAACAAACCTGTACCATACTGACATCCAAGAAGGAATCTGTAAGGTGGAGGGAGAATGATTTCATTTCCAGATAAAATGGTGCAAGAAATTGAGAGATGTAAATTCTGCTAGGGGAAATGCATCCCCAGGCCGAGAGCTAGCACCAGCCCTAGGCACCCTTCAGGCCTGCTTAAACCCTCTGTGAAGACTAATTAGCTGCAGAGTACGAATACTCAATTCCAGATAAATATGCATTTCACAAGCAGTCTGCAGAACAAGCGTTATTTTTTGGACATGTCCGTGAGTAATTTCAAGTATAGGGTGAGCTCAGTCATTTCAAAGTGTGGTTTACCTACAGTTTGCAAATGGGTGGGGAATAAAGAATCAATCTCAAGAAATATTTGTTGAGAAAAATGCTTTTCCTAGTTGTTGAAGAGGTCTCAACCATGCTTCATGAAAGGGGAAATAAGGATCTGCATTTTATCTTTGGGGAACATGTTATCTCTACAAGTTCTCAAGTGTAGGTAAGGCCAGGATAAATCTTTTACCTTTTTTTTTTTCCTCAATGGGACGTGTTGAGAAAGGAAATTCCCTCTGCTTTGGGCAGAGTAGGATTTTACTGTGTGGGCAGCGTGTGTGGCATAAGGACATGTTAAAGGACACGTTAGTCCACATTAGGCTGTACACATATTTGTGTTCACAAATGTGTACTTGATAGCACCCATAAGATGAACATATGCCTTTTCAGGCTGAATGTAGAACAACTGGGCAACTCATTCCTTAAAAGCAAACAAACAAAAAAGCACACTTGAAAGCACTGGTACTTCTGCTCTTAGGTACTTATCCTAATTTCTAGCCATAATTAATTCACGGGTAGTTTATATTCATTGTTTTTGTGCCAGTATTTTATTGTTGCTTAAATAATTCCTCTCTTTCTTCATGTTTACATACTCAAGTACATTTATAGGGAAACAGTCATATCCGCTCTCAGCCATTGTTCTGAGAAGCTGAACAAGCCAAGCTCTTTTAATCTCTGCTTGTAAAATAAATTATCATTTATATTACTCAAGTACACTTGTTTACAGTGAGGTTATTTTTGTTCTGCTCTGCACTTTAATTAGTCTTTGACTTTCTTGTTTGTTAGGAGCAAACAAGAAAAGTAAAATTGAAAAAAAAAATAGCAGGACAAAGCAGGCCTGGGACCCACAATATCATATTATACAAATGACAACTACCTAAATGTGTGCATGAGCTGATACACTTATATTGCGAGAGTGCATTTAGGATGGGATCTTTTCATGCATCATGTTGGTGTGGATGTTAGAAAGTGACATTTGCAAATTTATACCAGGAAGAGCCAACTCAGGAAAACAGTTCCTTTTAAAAGCTAAACTGAATAAGATGCATCTTCAGTGTAAATTCAGTAGGGAAAAATTCTGAAATCTGTGACTGGAGAGACTGCTTGCTAGAGGTACAAAATTACTTTTTCACTGTATATTAACTTTGCATTGACATACTGGATGCATTTGCATTGATATTATTGCATAAAAGGTAAGGTTTTCCCTTCCGGTGAATATTCGAAAAGCACATGTAACTTTTCTCCCAAATGGAGACATGATCATGATAAAAAGCCTAAGGTAGGAGAATATTTATCAGAATTGATTTCCATTTGGAATTTTTATAGCTTAGATGAACACAAAGCCTTTTCTAAAAGTAATGTTACATTTTGGGAAATCAGGCTTCCCCTGCTGTGGTACAGGCTGTTGTACAACCTGGAGGGCTCCAAGTCCCGTTGTCTCTGCTGGCTGTTCTTGTCGGTGACACCACATCACTGGTGTTGTAGCACCTGCTTTCTTCAGGGTGCCCTTCTCTCTCAGGAGAGAGAGAGTCACCTGAGGTGGGGCTGTGTTCATGTGGGAGATGGAGGAACTCAGAGTTGCAGCTCTCAGATCCAGTGGAGGTCATCTTAGCAATTAGATGTTAATGCTCACTTGGAGCAGGCTTTGGCTTAGTTGTGTTTTGTGGCACCTTAGTGGAGCGCAGTGTCACGCAGCGGTACTAGCAATGAAAGAAATATAGCGGCATTTATGTGAGATGTTCTCTGGAGTAAACCACCTTCTTGGCAGAAATTATTTACTCTGGGGGAGAAACTTCAAGCAGTGACACTATTTTCTGTGTGTGTGTGCTTCCTGTTGGCTTGTTCCTTCCATTGCCTTCTTCCTAGGCTCCTAACTGTGCTTCTGTTTCACTGTGATTCTGTGATTTCTTTTCAAAATTCATACAAAGAAAGAAATAGGACTTCGGACACCAGGATGTAGGAAACAAAAACTGTCCAAGAACAAGAAACAGTGGGGAGCTCTCCGCAGGTACCTGCATGATGTCTCTGAAGACCAACTCAGCTCAAGAAATAACAGGGCCCGGTTGCATTGCATTTAACCTAACTGGCTTTGGAGGCCCTTGCTCACATGGAGATATGTGGCACAATCCACACGTGGGTGGCAATATGAGTTTAAAACCCTTCCACGGCTCTGTATTGTGGGGTCAGTGCCAGCTGGAGCATCCCTGCCCAGTGCTGTGTTACGTGATGATGTAAACATCAATTCACTTGCTTATGCAGCTGATCGTAGTGGTAGGACTGACACTAATCTCCAAAAACTAAGGTTTTTGCCATTCTGTTTAAGTTAAAATATAGGCAAAGGAGGCATTTGGACTCTACAATGAACTGGCAAATAAATATGTAGTAGAAAGGATTTTTTTCTTGTGTCATATAGTTAGAAGTAATCATATATCATCTTCTGCTCCCCCCAATTTCTCAAATACTCAGAATAGCTCAAAGCAGGGCTATTTCAAACTAGAAATTCTACTATTTCATCAGTATATGGTACATATAATTTTCATACCATTCATTTAAATGCAATCTGTGAAGCAAACTAATAACTAGAGGTGACATTAAGCCTTAGATAACAGTAAATAATGGTTTAAATCTTTACATACCAATTTAGAGACTCTTCCTTGAATTGCTCTTAGATCTGTGCATGCACATGATTTCCTTGGGTTCTCTTGGTTTATATATCTTTAAGCGAGGCCATATTTAGATTCAAGTATGCAGGATGAAATCTGGGGAGCGAGCACAGCTTAGCTGGGGATTAGACAGCAGGCAGCTCAGTGCTGCCAGCTGTGTCAGTGCTTCCAAAGTAACTGCATTTCAACAGGGATGCTCCTTGAGTACCCGGGGACTTTGAATAAGTAGCAGCTTTGGAATATTTTTAAGAAAAAGAAAATCTGTAGTCCCTAGATGCTTTACTTCATAGCCATCTTTATGCTTTGCCCATTGGTGCCAGCTCAGTATAAAGGAATCTGGAGAAGTAGCATCAAGTTATTTTTTCATTGCAGAGTTGGCCCAGTGCTCTTTTGAGGGAGGGGATGTAGAAAGCCCAGCTTGCTAAATGGCAGAGTGCACAGCATAGGTAATTTTTGCTGAAATTTAGCTATTTTGTCTTATATTTAATACTTATTTTTTTCTACTGTCAGGATCAGTTATTTAATTGACCCCCAAATCTACTGTATTCAGAGTCATCTTTTGAATTTAGAGGTCTGTTTTTATTTTATTTTATTTTTTTTTTTGAAGATCTTTGGTTAATATGCTGCTGTTTTCATCATCTGTTTTGACTCTGTCATACCTTTTCTAAAATGCTTATAGCATCTTGGAATACAGCTATAATTGCTCGTCTCTGTTTACCATGAGCAACCAGGGAGCGACTTTGTAGTTTTTATTGTCATTTTGGCTCTCTCATATCCTCGTCCAAGATGAATGCTGTAGGTGTAGTGGTGTTATAACAGCACCCCAGCACCTGGAGGATGTCAGCTCTTGTCTTTATTGAACATTTCATTGACAGACTGTGATAAAACATAAATACATTCTAGGTCTTTTTCTTTCTCTTTTCTTTTGGTTCACTGGGAGAGATGGTTTGTGCCTGCCTATGCTAATGTCTTTCAGGTGCCAATATTCTATACTGTTGTACTTTATCCCATATTGCCCAGATCTTACCAAAAATACTATGTAATTTACTTGGCAAACAGAACAGTTATTGTACAAAGTTATTGTAAATGGGCATCATGCGATAACAGCGAGCTATCCCCAAATATCAATACCTTGTATGTTGTATTAGGCTTCAGAAAGGTCATCAGTCTGGAAGACGTAGAGAAAGTTCTGCAGATTTCCATTTCTTGGCTTGGCATTCGCAGCCAGCCTGTCAGATCTGGCCTTTAGAGACAGATTTGACCTACTGTAAAACAGGCAGCTCGACCGGTGCCTGCACGGAGGAAGCCGCTTGATGGGCAGCAGATCTGCAGGCTTCTAAAAATATTTTTCCCAAACAAGCTTTTATGCAGGGTTGGGTATTCCTGGAGCCTGAGCTGCGGCTTCAGCTCGGCACTGCCGCTGGCCGGATTCCCTCGCGCAGCCACGCGGTTCTGCTGACGTTGGCAGTGCTGGTCCTGCACGCCTGGGTCAGGGAGTCAAAGGCACATCCTGCATTCCTAAATGAGCAGGTGAGTCGCTGAAGAAGGCACTTTGATCCAGGAGGGGCACTTGAAAGATCTGCGCAGAATAAGCCAGGTCACAACGCGCAAGCAGCCTCATGCTGGTTCCTTCTGCATGTGGCTCAGCCAGCGGAGCAATTTAGGTGACAGAAACTTGCTTGTGTGCCCATACACAAACTCTGCAAAATAATGGGGTTGGCGGAGTAAGGTGCTGAGGATTCCTCTCAGAATCTGGTCCATAACAGTTTATCTGAATGGTTAGAAATTAGCTTGAACCCTTACCCGTTTTGGGGAGCATGGTACAGTCGGACCCTGCCGTGCAGAAAGCAATAGGAAAAAGTATCCACTGACAGCTCCCTGTCTCTTAAACTAAATGTGTCTTCACTGGCTTTGCCTGTTTTGCCAACAAAGTAGGCAAATTACCAGAACTGAGTTTGTGCTAAAGGTGATCCTTAATACAGACTTCCCTGGATTTTCCTTTGGAAAATAAAATGCTTTGCTAGAAAAAAGTATAAATACAACTTAGAAACAGTTAAAGCACTGTGTTTTGTTTTGATTTTTGCTGATCCGTATTTCAAAAATAGGTAAGCTGATTAAACGTTTTCTTTTTAACTGACAAGAAATCCAGTGTTTTTTTAAGAAATGCGTATTTTGTAAGGGAAGCACTGACAAGTTGTCTCATTGCTTGATACTGCCTGAATATCAAAACAGTTATTTTAAATGCCTGATCTACAAAAGAGTTTTGTTTCCTAGTCCAAAACAATAAATAATTCTTTTTAGTGTGGGATTTTATTTTCAAGGTGTTTAGCAGCCTGGCATTTTAGTGATGGTGAAAACGCAGCAAGAGACTATCATATGTCAGCAGCAGACCTGTAACTGTCTCTCCCTGTCTTACTTTTGCCTTTATTCCTCTCATTCCTCTGCATCTCAGATGACCTCATACATCATTATTTTTGTAACATGAAATAGAACATGTCACACTTCTGACCTTAAGAGTAAAATGTGTTCTCATTAAAATTGAAAACAACTACCCAACTGCCTCCTTTTCTACCTACCTAAATGAGAAGCCACAATTAATTGCTGTTTCTACAACTTTATATGAGCTAAGGCTCTGAATGCAGCAGAGCTAATAGAGCTTCTTTCTATACTGAATAATTTGTCTGAGTAGGAGGTGATGTCCCTTCCTGCTGGCCACTGATAAGACCATTCTGGTTTGTCCTGAATATCTCCTTTATTTGTCTTTGAGGGGATATATGAGGGGATAGTCACGTATATGACTAAATACAGCAGGCTGTGCAAACCCTTTGCCACCAGCATAACCAGTCGGGCTGGTAGACCAGCAGGCATTTTTTGATGCTTATAGGAGGAAAAAGTATATTTGATGCTTACAGGGAAACTGCTTCAGTGTTCTACAATGTGTAATATAATATAGGCCCTGGGGTACGTTAGAACATTATGAGAGTTATTCATAATGTTAGTGTTACTGTTATTTATACTGGAAGCAGATAGGAGGGACAGGCATAACTGCACAGTCAGCTCATTTTATTAGCTAATTAGCATCCTAAATATTACAGGGCATTTTTCAACCAATATTTGCTATTTAGAAGTGGTTCTTTTGAAGAGTCAAGAATTTCACAGATTTCAGCTTAATATCATTTACTCCAAAGTTCACCTGCACGGTTAAGCTGAAATGGATTAAGTTGATCTTCTTTTTCCATTATTTGCTTTTTCCTTTTTCTTGCCAGAAGCATCACATGAATGAAGAAGTGTCATTCTGGATGAACTTTCATTATATCAGAAAGCCTGATTAGAAAGTAAAGAACAGCTGGGCTACATATTCCATGAGTTTCTTTTGAAAGAAAGCTTTTTGAACATGCTGCTGTCAGTCAGTATTTCTTTGACTCCTTTAAGTTTTCTTTGCTTTAGGTATGACCTTTAGGTATACCTGTCTTACTAGCAGAGCAAAAAGCACTTATGAGAGAAAAAAAAAAAGTGTTGAAAACAAGGACCAATTTAATACAATTCATTTTTTTTTCTTGTAAAAGATATGTCTGTCTGGGTAGATTCTGGTCGTGATCTTGCACTGCTGTTTTGTAGCATGGTTCCCTCTAATACTGCATCCTTCTGCAGCTCTGGAATTTCAGGTCAGGACTGGCAATGACTTATTTGTTCAGCAAGCAAAGCCTTTATTGGCACCCTAGGTGTGATCTTGGAAAGATGTTCTGAGCCTAGAATATCTTACTAATGAAGCATGGGCAAAACAGAGCTGAGGGCACACTGCTAGACGGGAGTCAAGAGATGGAGGCTGGGTGAGTTCCCACGGAGGAAAGCTCTGCTGCAGCTTTTCTGTAGGACAGTGGCAAATCGTTCAGTCTCCTCCATCTCACTCCTCTACCCAAAACAACAAGAATGAGGGCAATTCTTGATTAATTTTGATAGTTTGTCTCACCTACAAACACTAGCATGAGAGCGGCCCATTCTTTCACCCTCTCTATACAGGCATCTGCTTTCTCGGTTTATCTTCATTCTCAGCTACCTTCGGGTGGCTGCGGTGTAAAAAAATACTAGGATAAGCTAATGTCTGCAAAGAAATAGGGAGATAACTTGACCTGTTAAATCTTCTTATTTATTTATTTATTTGTTCTCTCTGTATGGCATTATCCAAGGAGCACTAGTGGCAGAGGTGGTAGGAATATCTCTGTTTTTCCTAGGGGACGACAAAGCCTCATAGCACAGCTAAACGGGATATTTTCAAGAAGAATTTCATTGAAATACGGTCGAGAGTCAATTTGTGCTAAAGTAGCAGAGAGATCATCACCAAGCACTGAAAAGGAGGTCAAACGCATGCTGTGCTATATTTGCTTTTTAATTTTCACATGATAATTATACTTTTTTCATTCACAACTAGCAAATTGAGAAGTTGTTTCTAGTTATAGATACAAATTTCACATCTTTTAGAATCTGTCGTTAAGTGGGCAAATCAGTTACTTTCCAGTGAACGTGAAAATCTTCTGCAATGAAAGCAAGGTTACATCTTAAAACTTCACATCTTAAAGTGCTAGGTGATGCTGTGTATCAGAAATGTATTAAATCTTATGCTGCACTGTTTTCTATTAAGCATCCCCTTTTCAATATAAAAAACATGGTCAGATATTTTTAGCAGGCTCTCTTGCCTTTCCTCCTGTCTTGTTGTAAGCCTCTTGGTTTGGAAGCTTGGCTGCAGAAAATATCTTCAGCTGGGGCCCCTGTTTTACAAAAATCAGTGTGTTTCGTGTTGGTGGCAGCTCCTTCCGTTGCTTTGTAAAGAGATCTAACCAAGGAAGCAGCCCCAAAACAGCGAAAACCATAATCTTGGTGTGCAGTTTATTGATATTATTGAATTTTCGCTGATTTTTCTGCCGCTGCGCTGGAGTTGTGATGTATTGTCTTCTGTCACTTCTGCAGAGACAGACTTCTTGACCCAAAGGATTTCTCAAGCCTAGGGAGCAGATTTTACAGCCTGGTATGCAGAAGCTGCTTGACTCATAAGCATTATCTCATTGAGCTCATTGTAGGGTAAAAAAAGAGCAGGAGAGGAAAGAAACCTGAGAGGCGACGGGGAGATAAGAAAGGAGGAGCGAGGAAGGATGAGTCATTTTACGCAGTTCCAAGAATTTGGAGATCATCTCCTCAGACCTTTTGCGTGGCGTGTGTCTGGAGGAGGCGTTGTGTTGTTTTTTCACATGTATAAGGTGACAGAGCACGTGCCCTCTTGAAGGAGGGTGTTAAATGCCTTGCAGAGTCTAGTTCTGGAGAGGAGAAGGCACTCAGGAGATGGCAAGGATGTGGTAGGAGAGGATTTGTGAGAAAGAAAAAAAAAAAAAGTGCTCTTAAACTAGAGTATATAGACATATATTTGCTCTGACGGACCCACTCAGAAGCTGAAGTTTAGCGAGCACAAAATGAAAACAAGATAAAAATGCTTAAGATAGAAAAAGGAGCATTAGTCATGATGTGATGAATGTTTGGCAGGCAGTAGGGACTAGAGGGGCTCCCTGGGGGTGCGCTGGGCTCTCTCACACTGCCTTGGGACAGCAAAGGAAACACAGCATTGAACTGCTGATGTTGGCCCCGCTGAGTGGGTAAGAATGTATATATAACCTTCATGTAAACAGTGTTCTAACAGGGGAGGGGCTGGATTTATCAGCAAACGTAGCCATTCACAAACTGACTTTTGCTGGATAAAGTACGCTTTTATTTGCTTTCTGGGAAATAAGAGCAAATAAATCACGTTCTTTAGATCCTTTTATTCTATTTAACTTGAGCCTGTCATAGTGAAGTATGTTCACATCCATCTTTAAAATGCTGATCTAGAATGCAGTTCAGAAGCACTCAGATGTGCAGGAAAGCTGTAGTTTTGAAAGATAACTTTAACAAAATCTGTGGTTAATGCTATTTTCTACTTGTACCGTGTAGCAGGCACAAGCTGAGATGGGTGGGGGAGGTAGGGTGAAGGGTTTGAATGACTACAGGCTGAGAAGCAGAAATTCTGTAATGTAATATATGTTGGTAATATCATTAACTCTGTGATCTTCTGCCATTCAGAGCAGGGGGTGAAAAATGGTTTGCAGCAGAAACTGAATAGATTTAGAGATGAAGAAGAAACACCAGGCTAAAACTAGCTGTTGCATTATTGATCATCTGGAATTTCTGACTTTTGATTTGTGCAGTTGACTTTTCCCACAGCTCTTTGCTAACGTTTGCCACCAGGAGAAGCTCTTCTCAGCCTTCTCAGTGGCTCTTTCTCTCTAATGACTTCTGCGAAATGCTTTCTAACCACAAGTGGATACCCTAATTCCTTTCCAATTGATTGGCTCAGATTTGAGAATGGATTAATTGCATCCTGACAGCAGCAATTTTTTTTTTTTTTGGCTATTTTTCCCCTTTTCTTTCCCAAACTGCTCTCCTGATGAAGGTGTCCCATCAGGAGGAGTCAGCTGGATGTGCTTTTGGGTTCCCACTTAATGAAAACTAATGCAGCTGTCTTAAAGAGGTTGGTGGCCTCAGACTTGCACACAGTAGGAAGGCAGTCAGGAGACAAGCAGCTTCTTTTACACTGTAAAACATGCACCTTCTCGCTTTGTTTTTCAAGAGATGGAGTGGGACTTGAGGCGATAGATCAGGCTTTCAAAAAAATACCCCTCATTGGCAGAGAGGTGGACTAATTCTTTGTGTGATTCTGCTAATCTAGCCCCCCATGATTCAATACAGCAGTTGGCCAAGAGCCTTTCAAAACAGTGCCCAGGTGTAAAGTGATGCGTTCAGTTCTCTTTTGACTCACAAATTCAGAGAGCTTTAAAGAGCTCCTTCACCCATAGCTTTTCTCTGGTCCCTTGCAGTCATGTTAAAAACAACAAAACCCAAAGCCCCAAGCCTGTGCCTGTTTAAAATACTGCTGGTGGTCATCCCTTAGTTCTTCAGGGGGTTGAATCATTAAAATATTTTAATAGGGTCCCAAATAATTATTTTTCAAGAGTGTCTGAAGGGCACTAGAGATCAGTAGCAAACAATGGATTAACTCAGAAAGAATTTAACATAATGTCACACAGTGCAATAAATGGTCTGAGTTACACTGACTGTAATTACCGTTTAAGAAAGAAAACTGGGATTTGCATATCCTTCTAAAAGGGTAAGTTTCCCTCCTAGAAACAGATCAAGCTTGAGAAATAGAGAGGTTCTTCTCCTCTTTAAAAAGACGTTTTTCTTTTATCCTAGAAGAAAGAAAGGTACCGCAAACTAGTTTATTCATAGATGTGCTGTCAAGATTTCCAGTGTTTCCGTCCTGGTCTGGCCTGTGTTAGAGGATCAGGGCCCGTCCGTGGGCTGTGAACCCTGTGCCCGGTGCCAAGGAAGGTGCAGATGCTCCCAAACCGCAGCACGGGCTGCGGTCCTGGGGACGAAGAGGGTTGTTCTGCCCGGCTTTGGTATTACAAGAGCACCGAAATCACACACAGAAGGAGAAAACTACCCACGCTATTGCAGATACCTGCTAATTATAACCAGAATAGACCGCAGATGTTTTCTCATCATGCATGGCAGCTCACAGTGCAAGGGGGCTCATTGGTTTTAATGGTTGCACTTTGGTCTGTGCTCAATTGCTCTCTGTATAGAAATAGTTATATTAAAGTGCACGTCCTCTATCTTCCTTTAGTAACTTCTTAAGAGGACAAATAATGTCTGTTGTTTCTTGAAAATACTGTATTAATAGAAAAAATGTGACTACAACAACCAGAATTGAGTGATTATAATATTGCTACCAGTGTGAAATCAACTCAGTTTGATGATAAGGTTCAAGTCTATAATTTATAATTCCTAAGCCCTAGTAGCAGGCACAGTTTAAAGGCAGTATTTATTCTGTTTGCATCTGTGACTAGCAGACAGTCGTGGGGATGGTACCGATTCACCAAAACTCTTAACTGTCTGCATGTGTATATTAGAAAAAGAACAAATTCACACTTTCAGCCAGCAGCTTTCTAGGCATACAGGTTAGGATTTTGCTCCAAAGAATCAGGAAGCATCTGATCTGCCTTTTTTTTTTTTTTCCTTTTTTTGGTAGTGCATGCCTAGCCTTCTTGACCATGTGTTAACTTCCTCAACAGAGCATCATTAGTTTTGCCTTAAGTGTCATGTGCAGCCTTCTTCCCATGTAGGTAAACTGAAATAAAAGTGGGACATATCATAATAGGATCCATATCAGCCATTTCAGAAGAAAAACAGCTCCTGTGATCGCACTGTAGTGCCATTAAAAGTAGTTAGAACTGGAAGTTCTGGGAACGGTAGTGGGCTTGATATGGAACTCTTTGTGCCATATGTGAAAGAAAAGCTTCAAAGGTAGTTTTAAACAGAGTGGAATAAGAGAATGTGAAAGTTGCATGTCATTCAATTCTGAAAAATAACCTGAACAGATGTCAAAATTATTAAGAACCAACATGACAGCCTTTGGATGCCAACACTTGGAAATAAGACAAGGAGCTTTTGAAGTAAGTGGAATGAAGCTAAACTGTGTGTGTGTTTTTTGAAAGGGAAAACAAAAGTCTGCCTGTGAGAACTGGCTTAATCACTTGCTTCCAGGAGTCATAAATATCAGCTAGGTTGCCAAATTATGGGGAGCTGGAAAATTCCAACTTGGAACTCTGGTGATCCCTGGTATTTTGTTTTCCTTTGAGGAGGTTTTTTCTTAGATATGTTCCCTAGCAGTGCTTTACAAAAAGACTGGACTTTTCAAAAGGCCGGTGTAGACTGAATTGTGATGTTAGACATAAGTCTGAACAAAGGCTAAACACTTCTTTAGCTTGAGGGTAACTACAGCTCGTCCTTGGTCCTCATTCCTCTCTTCTCTCTTTGCAAGACCTCAAAATTGCTACTGATCTGTTAGCAACAGCAAACTATGCTGTGTCTCACCTCCTGCTTCCCTGACCAGTTGCCAGAGGGAAGGTTTATTGGTTTGTGTCAGGATGTCCCCCTTTCTGCTCCCGGATACGGCGTGTGGGTTGTGCAGGATGGAGCAGGCACACGGAGCTGGGGCAGACAGCTGCACCAGTCGAGGTCTGCACAGAAAGAGCTCTTGTGCTTTATTGGCACTGGGCTAAGACACCCTTAACCCTAGCGAGGTTATGTAAGTTCACTTGCAGTCCTGTGCAGAATGTTGACGGGGAAATGGCATAGTTTGATGATAATGCTTATTTTTCTATTCAAAACTCTCATCTTTGGTTCTGTGAAGCACTTTAGAAACATTTCTCGGCTTCACGGATATGGTGTTGTAAGCATCTTTGCCCAAATATGTTGTAAAATCTTTGTCCAAAGCGGAAGAAAAACGAAGAAGAAGCACATAAGTTCTTGTGTCCTCTCTCTGGGATTAAACCTCTCCTTTATGACAAAATAACAGGCCCATCAAACACAGAGTTGCTTAGAGTGCTTCTATTCATTCTGTTTTTTTTCATAGCAAAACCGATCTTTTTTTTTTTTCTTTATATCAGCTGTCCCCTTTTTTTAATTGTCCCTTTAGTGCAATCAGATCTTCACTGATTGATAAAAATATTTCTTTTTCCACAGAGATAATTGATTTTTACCACTTATATCCTAAGCAAAAAAAAAAAGTTAAAACTTTTTATAAATTGTTTTATTAATTCCTACCAGAAGTTAATTAAGAGCAACATTACTTGTTTCAAACATCTCACAGCTGTAGCACTTCCTTTGTGAATTTAATATAATTACAGTATTTACTGTCTTTCATCATGGATGTCAGTCATCAGCTTCCAGAAACCTACAAATTCAACCCAGTCTAACATTTGAAAGCTATACCCAGAAACTGCATATCAAAGCTTCTATAAAAAGAAAAGGGAAATAATATATGGTAATAAGATATTCAGCCTGAGAAATTTGTCAAGAGAACAGAATTTTTTAATATATTTTTTCACTCACCTCCAGCATCTATCAATTCCTCTGTTCCTTCCTGTAGGCCTGGTTCTGCCAATGTTACTTGATTCAGATCTTGCTAGTACAGTATAAATCTATATTAACTGTAGGGAGGATTCAGTACCTAGGCTGATGCACAAACAGAAATGAGTGCAGAGACCCTGCGAATAACTTGGGTCTCTTTGTTACTGAACCCTGGAGGGCCTGGTTATTAGCAGGCACAAGATGACACCTTGCTAAAATTTGAGCTCATGTCCAGCCAGCTTAAAACACAGAAGGAGGACCTTGTGTCAGTGAATCTGCACTCATATGGACCTATCCCTTGGTAGTTGTCTCTCCAAAGAAAGAAGATAAAGAGGCAGGTTCCTAACTTGTGTTTCAGATCTTTAGGGACTGGAGTGGTGGAACAGTGTGTAACAGGACAAGGAATGCAGCAGTGCATATAGATACTCAGCACTGTGTTGACCTTGCTTCTGAACTTATGGGGCAGCCTATAGCTGTTAGAGGAGCCTGTATGTCAGTCTGTGCCTGAGGGTTATACTCCTACCCCCCTCCTTAAGGGCATTCAGCTCTCAGAATTTGGGGGAGCACTTAGATCAAGACCCTCAAAGCTGCCAGGAGAAGATTCAAGGGCTTTATAGGAATTCCAACTAAACAGAATTTTCTTCCCCCCTTCCCTAAACAAAAGAGAGAGGAAAAAAAAAATCCGTGTCATGTAACAAGTGTCATACTGGAAGGGATCCAAAGGCTAATGTTGTAAATATGGCACAAGAAGCGATTTCAGAACAAGCCCCAGAATTCCTTATTCCTTTTACCTTTTGTTTTAAAAAGAATATGTTACAGGAAAGCCAAGATCTTCCTTCATATTAAAATTATGTAAAAATAAGAAAAAATCCATTGTGTTCACATCTGGCAAATTTAACAGTGTCTGTGCGCATATTGTAAAAGTTAAAACGTAATTTCACACATGAATGTGGATTAGAGATAGCAGATCAGATATGTGACCTGGAGAGGAAAGGCAGTATTCAATATCTGGCAGCGATTAACATTAGGAAGAAGAATTCGTGGCATTTGGATGGAAAGGCTTACATGCGGATAAAGGGGGTAGGTTGTGAAAAGGAAACTGGAAAGGTTGGAGGAATCTGTGTACAGGCCAGAGGGTGTGCATGTGTATCCATAGAAAAGACAAGATAAGAAGAAGAGCTAAGCTGCACATCACAAGTGCCTAAAGTCAATTCCTGTCAAACCAGCTTCTCAAATAGCAGGGAAATGTTCAAGCAGATTTAGTCTTCCTAAGCACCAATAGGACCCACCAAATAAAGCAGCAGAGACATTTTAATCGCCGGTGGATTGTCACAATTTTTGGTTTCGGTCTGTCCCCCTCCCAAATATACACATCAAGCTGTTTCGACTTGTTGTCATCCAGATGTCAAGACAGATATTTCAGAACATCAGAATCAAAATGTTAATTTGGACAGAAATCCTGACTTCACTGCAAAGAGGCTACAGAAAAAGCTAGGAGCTGTATGCCTGCTCCTTTAAGCTGGGCTTAAATTTGGGACAGGGTGATGGTGCTATCTCATGGCCAGCACAGTAACCAGGTATGCAGGAGACTTAATTGTCTTCTCACCTTTGCTGCTCTTGCTAGATGGGTGATAAATCTTTCTAACCTCTGTGCCTCAGTGTCCCAATGGATTTTAAGAAATAATGTGTGGGTGAGGGGAGGAGAGGAGAGAAATGGTATAATAGGGAAAAAAAAAAAAAAAAAGGTACGATGGTTTCAGCTGCTTTGAAAAGTATTTGGACAGCCCTGTTGATCTAAGTGTGGTAATGATGAGGATCGTGATGAAGGCAGTGCCAGCACCTAAGTTTTGGCCAAGTGCAAAAGTGTCTGTTTTCAGAGCAACACTACCAATATTTCTAATAGGAAAAAAACACCAAAAGAATAATCCTGCCATTTTTAAAATGAGGTCACATGACATGGGGAAGGAATGTATGCCACTAGCTTTGGAATACCGTCTGCAAAAGTTGACGAGGCTTCCATTAGCCAGTGCATTCTCATTGGGAGATTTACTTTGCAGAACAAAACGTGTGTGAATTCTGCCCCTCTCTTCCCCTTTGCCCATAAAAGTCAAACTATATGAGGTCCTAATAGTAAGCTGAGTGTTGATGAAAAGGAAACATCTTTCATATGGAAAAAATATGACTTTGTGCTCATTACTGCCAGTGTTGGTGATGCTTAATGCTAAAATTAGCATTGGACAATCTCCTGATTGGTGACTGTGTTGATTCAGTGCAGTATCATATTTTGCATTTAATCTGTGTTGCAAAAATCAATGACCTTGCTTGGTTTTGGACAATCTCAAGGATGTTGGGTCATAATCAAATTGAGTTAAGAAAATTGTCTCTGATCCAAATTCACAATCTCAATGCTGGGTTGTTTCCAGCGATCGGAATTGGAAAATTAAGAGTTATTGGTCTTTATGGGACTTACGGTTCTGTGTTGAATACATCCTCAAAATCAATGATGACACAGAGGTATATGAACAAAATGTTACATTTACATTAGCAAAAGTGAACTTAAGAAACCAGGAATGGAAAACAATATAGAAAAGAGGCAGATGTTCCGCATTATTTGTTTGATGACAGCTGAGTGTGTGGGAATGGTGCTAGTCAGAACCATGCATACAAAACACCGTAATCATTTTTCCTCATCTAACCCTAGGTTCCTGAGTACATTGTAGCTGTAACATTTTGGTGGACCCAATGCTGTATTTCTGTGGTCATGACTGAATTGTGCAGCAGAGTTGACACCAATCTGCTCTGCCTGGCACAGGACAGGTCTTGCTGTTGTGTGGAAGGCACAAGTGCTGACGTGACTGTGCTGTATCTGAGAGCATCTCGATGTGGCATTGCCCTTGGCCATGTGGATGTCGCGTTCAGTGTTGGTGCTAGGACAAGAATGTCATTATATTTGTATGGTAAAAATGCATCCAGAACATGTCTGTGTCTACCAGGTTTGGACAGAGTGTTTAACTTCATGCTTCTTGTTTCTATAGCTTTAAAAAGGCGTTGGTTGGGT
Source organism: Nothoprocta perdicaria (assembly GCF_003342845.1). Taxonomy (NCBI): domain Eukaryota; kingdom Metazoa; phylum Chordata; class Aves; order Tinamiformes; family Tinamidae; genus Nothoprocta; species Nothoprocta perdicaria. The sequence continues at coordinate 1,142,998 of NW_020455766.1, forward strand.
TAGGGTTAGAGTTATGTACCAAAAGGTATGCGGGAGCCTGCCCTGCTTGGAGAGAAGCTCCCTTTTGTGCTCTCCCTTGTGGTGTTTGCAATTCTGGGATAAATTTCCCCTCTTTATACTTCCTTTTTGGCACAATCTCTGGGACAGGACTAAGCTAAAAGCCACAGGGTAGCCCTTAAAAAGGAAATGTAAATATTGTGGTGGTGTGAATGCTAAACATTAATGTACCTAATAAAATGTTTGCTGGTGGAGCTCTCTGGTTTGCTGGCAAATGTCATGACCCGTATTATTCAGTGTATATTAAACAAGCTGTCAGCTAAGAATATTTGTGAAAAGTAATATTGGATGAAAAATTCTCTTTGGGTATTTTGAATGTCTGTAGAATTTAATGTCTACTCACTATATGTGCTAGAGCCAGCCTAACGTGAGTGTAGCAGCTACAAGGACTGTTCCTCCCGTTACTTAACATAGCCATATATTGTCAACTAACAGCATGTCATGAATGTAGATTGTCCCATAATTCAAAGTATTGTGCTGCATAGCAAGCTCATAGTTTCCAAGTTTTGAAATATGCCATAAAAATACACTGATAACTGCCCATAAATAACCAGTACCTTTAAATGATGAATTTCTGAGATTAAAAACTAACAATCTGTGGGGTGGAATAAATGGAAACTTTCCATACCCTGTTGCCTCCTCAGCTAAGTAGGGGGGGGAAAAAACCCAAAAACATGTGAGGTTTTGGCATGGGCTATCAAACCTTTCACCTGCAGGCACCTCGTCCAAATTCAATTTCGGCTACCAGTCAGGAAAGGCAATTATCTGGCAGCTGTTCTGTGACCTACAAAGGAGGAATTAGTTAATAAACACAGTCCATTTTCATCCCAGCGGATCTGGGCATCACCAGCTTGTCCAGAAGGAGTCCGTGCCCTCCTGGGTGCCCCCTGCCTGGCCAAGGACATAGGGGCTGGGCCACCTGAGCTCACCCCGGTGGCGGACATCACAGATGGGGGTGTTAGAAGGACAGAGCAGAGAACGTGCCCCTCTGCTGAGGAAGTGGGAGTTTGCTTGAGTCCTAGGAATCTTGTAAATGTGTACGGGAAGGAGAGGTGCGTGGCTGAGGGCTGCCTGCTGCCTGCTGGGGGTGGGGAGGGCTGCCACGTGCTTGGAAAAGGAGCTGGTGTTTTAGGTAGGGCAGCTGTAAAATCAGCCTGCAGCCCCATAATATCCTTCCTGCAACACCTCTGAGTGATCGCTTACTGTTCTTTCGCCTCCCTTGTATGTCTTTGCCTTTTGATAGCAATCGTTTCCTTTTCCCATCCTCTGTCAGTTCTGATGGGAAATTCTCAGCACAGAAGGTACTGACCTCTTTTTTCTCTTACTTATCCGTATGGAAAAGGTGGAGGATAGTGTTGGCTAAGTTAAATATGTCTTATCAGTCCCTGTATTTGTATCTTTTTCTTCCTGGCTTTATAGTACTTCACCAAAACTTGATGTTTTTGCATTGCTTTAATTCCTAGTGTTTGCAAGTACAGAAGGTGCTTGTGTTGACTTGATGGGAGGCTAGTAGGCAGTTTATAGTTTTATTCCCCAGTGTTTTTCCCCTCCAAATATCTCTCAGTTTCTATTCCATCTTTTCCTGGAGCCACTCAAAGGCATCATTACTGAAGAATTGTCTTTGATCACTTGACTTAGACTTAAATACTTTTTCAGAGAACAGGCAGACATTACTTCATATCTCAATAAAATAAGTGCTGGTCTGACATTTAAATGTCATTTTGACACACTCCTGACCTATACGTCTTTGTTCTTATGAAAAGCTTCAAGGCTGATGTCATATTTAAAAGTATTTAAATCAATCTTAAAGGAAAAAAAAGAATAATTATATGGCACATTCTAGGGACAACCATTTTTTATAATCATAGAGAAGCAATGATTCTTGTTCGGCATAAATATTTAATAAAGATTATAGAATATATCTTAGCAGATATGAAATTCACTTGAACTTTGTAAGCCCACAATTTGCTTCTGATGAAGGGAAAAAAAAAGAAAATAAAATGAGAGACAAACCCAGCAATGAACTTCTGTAGTGCTACAGATAGTAAGAGTAGGAAATATAATTCCATTTTCTTTTTTAATGTCAGAAGTGGTGAAAGCAACAACAGAAACAGCAGCTGCTTCAGGTAGAATAGTAGAATTGTATATGTGGGAGCAAAGGGATGGACGTGACAGCAAGTCCCACTTCCAGTGAAATTTCTGAGAGCTCCTTTTGACCTCAATAGAATCAGGTCATCTTAGGACAAATCAGTGACTGCAGCTGGGAGACTGAGCAAGTCTGCAAGCAATGGGAAGGATGTCTAAGATCTCATCCCTGTATCTGTCCAGAGATACAACTAGGCTGCTCTCCAAATTAGGGTCCTCAAATTTTACAAAGGGAAGAAGGGAAACTTTAGAAAACAGGAAACTTCAGAAAACTGAAAAGAAGCAAAGGGAGAATTCAGAAAAAGGAAAAATTCCAAAGACGAAGCCTGATTACAATCGGAAAACAAAAAGAAGTCATCAGCTCATATATGTTCATGTATGAAAAAGCATTTGTGTTTGCTGTAATCCTTTAAAATAGCAGGAAAGAAATGTTTAAATATATAAAAAACGGTTTAAGCAATTCAGTCATTATTCTAGTCATTTCCAGATTACACAGGAGTACGTATATATGATCATAATCTTTATGTGTTTATTTTCTACTAGACTGTGCATTTTATCTTACATTTATGATTTTCAGTCTTTTTCTTCCCCCTCTTCAATCAATTGACAAGATTTACATTACAGTGCATATAGATGTGCTTTTTTCCAAAAGTGTTACCTTATTAAGCAGATTTTTTTTTAATTGTAAAAATGAGTCCTGACATTTGAGGGCATAAAAAGAGTTAAAAATAGCTGAGTTTGCCCATTTCTCTGGAACAGCCCCTTGACAAAGAAGCCATGTCTTAGTCCTCGTTTTTCTTCTGAAATCAGGAAGCCATGCTATTGTCTTCAGGTGGAAATCTTATTTTAAACAATTATAATTATTTATGTTATGTTATTTTTTATTATGTTATTTCCTTCTGCGTGAGGATGCAGTGTCAGTAGAGCTCGCTGCTGAACTCCTCAGGAAAGTCCCTCTGTGTGTGCTCTAGTCCCAGTGTTGTTCCCTGAGATGCTGTGAGGGGGCACGTGGGACTCCCTGAGCATGTAAGGCAAGTTAAGGGACAGATAACTGACCATTACGCTGTGCACAGGAGATGTGATCAGGGCATCCACATGCTTGTCATAACCCCATATAGCAACCATACAGATGCAGGCAGTTTAGATGACATCAGCTAGTATGATTTAGTGTGTCTGCAAGTAGAAGTTGCTGAGCATCACAAAGCACTACAGAAAGCCTTAGACATGAAACAAAAGAAATTAGTGTGCAGAATGTCTATGAAGAAGTAATTTTAATGTTTATGAGAGCCTATAAACTTTTTAGTTTATAAAAATAGGTTTTCAGCTTGTCTGCCTCTGAATAAGCCTTAAATAATAACATTTATTTTGGATGATTTATTATAAGACTCCAGCTCGGGCAGTTCAAATCACATCCCCCTATGCACTTTAAGAAACAAAATGATTTTCTAGCTCTGACATCATGTATCATGTTAAATTTGAGCCATTATGGATTGAGGGTCCCATTCTGTCAGTGTAGTGCATAGCCATGAGACCTGTAGTTTTAATGTCTTTAAAGCATCCTCAAGTGTAACAGAATAAAGCTGTTACCCAGGAAAAACAAGCTACTTCTGGTGACCTGATAAATACGCCGTGCTTGCAAACAGCACGTCCGATGAGTACATTACCACTACCTGCACAGACAGTCCCTTCTATTTAGTCCTGGGAATATCTGCAGAAAATTCACGTTTTCCACGTTAAGAGTCATGTTCTTAGAAATCCCCATAGTTTAACTGGCAGGGTACAACCCCAGAGCAGCCGATTCAAGGATATGGGTGGCAAAAAAGGCTGTATATCTATATCCATTTAACTCTCAGGGTGGGTCACATTTTGTTACTTTCTCTAGGTCTTGGAAAATTATTTGATGGTCTGTTTTTATTAATGTACTTATAATGGACTGTGAAAGGGAGCTAGGGTTTGGATGGATAAATTTTCTTTCCTTGGGCAATACTACAAATTAAGATGCATTTAATTTACTGCATACTATAAATGCAGTATTTTTCACACCAATAATGTCATGGCATTTTTTATATTCTCTTATTATCCATAACACTTAAAATGAGGTGTGTGATAGCTCTTTATTTTGCCGTTTATAATGGAATACTCCAACCGATATTTTCTCTAACAGACTGACGGAATAGAAGACACAAAGTCAAAGAACTGAAGTACAGAGCAGTCTTTGGTCTCTTTGCTTGCTGGACGTGTTTCCACGCTGCAGAGTCTCTTAAACAGGCACGTCTCTCTGTACTCATCAACCTCAAAGCAGAATTAAAGGGAGCAAGGGGGACGATGCCTCTCCCTTGAAGAAGCTTACGTTAGCAACGAGCAGCCAGTCACAAACGATGCAGCCTGAAAGCAAGAGAGGAAAGACAACAGTGGAGCTTCCTAAATAATGAAAAAAAAAAAAATCTATGTTAAGACAGAAAGTATGAGTTGATTACATTGTTAGAAGCTGAATGGCCAGGTATAATCACTTTCTTTTACAGTCCTGTTTGTGTAAGATTTTAGGTCTTTTTTCTTTGCTCTTTTTTTTTTCTTTTATTTTCCTTATTTCTTCTCCTGCAGTATCCTACTTGAGACCGAGTATGCTGCTCTTTGAGTGCTTTTATTCTGCTTACTGTTCTTCTTGGAACCGTGTAGGCTTCCAAACTTTGACGTTCCCAATGAGAAAAGAGCATCCCCGAGCCATACCTTTCCTTCTCCAGAGGCATCAATAGCTTTCCCTCTTATATTGTTTTATTTTCTTTAGTCATCCATGCCTACCAGTATCTATTCTGCTTGATATCAACAGATATGTATCCCTATTGATAGATACCGATCAATCCTGACACACAACTATCAGTTTGGGGCTCAGGCTGATTTTGCTGTAGGTCTGTATCGGATGCTATTGATATCAGTTTCTCTGAATATCAGGAAGCATCCATGCCTGTCAATTTTCAAACATATCCATGGGGATCATTTTCAATAGGCACTATGCGCTTTGTTACTCCGTTCAGTGAAGGAGGCAGCTTACACTTTAACTCAATTCAGAGCCAGTAATATCTGCTTTTTATTTCCCGTAGCCCTGTGTTGTATGTGATTGTGTATTACTGTTTTGTGTCTATTTTGGTTTATGTCAGGATTACATAGTGAATAAATTGCTCTATTTCATACCTTTCCAGGTGAAATGTTACAAATAAGCTGCCATGGTTCTCTCTGTATGCAGTGAGCTCATCAGCTGCAGTTATTCATAGAGGGGATACTAATTTTTCAAAGTATTTATTGCCATCACAAAATTCCATAAGTATAAAGTTGAGATATGACTGCATTGAGATTAAGCTTAACATTTTCTTGGCTAATGTAAAGGGAAGTCTTAAAGAGGGGAAAAAATTACTTCAGCTTTACATTGGCAATTCCCAGGCACACTCACTCATTTTAATTTTTTCCTTTTTTTTTTTTTTTTTTTTTTTTTAATGAAGTAATAGCTTGTGTTCTTCAGAAATACTTTTTGACACATTATACTGCTGGTGAAGCCTGTGTATTTAATGAGTCAAAAGGAGCCATTTTCCTAAAACCCTAGTTATTTTGCCTGGATATTCATCATTATCATTATCCCAGTGAACACCAGAAAAGCTGCATATTAGTCACTGTGAAAAGCGCTAGGTGGAACTATGTATCATTCTTCTATCTGCTGATAGACTTTGAAGCAGGATAGTATGATTTATATTATCTCTTATTTTGAAAATCTGGTGAAGGCAGTTTTTCAAGTCCACAGGCATTTTTGCTGCCAGATCAGCACTGGTTCTTTGCCCGACGATGACAGTGGGCATGAGGGAACACGAGGTAGGGGACATTCTGCACTGCTTTGCATGTGGCATTTCTACACGGGGAGTTTCTGATGCTGCGGGCCTATATGTTAACCTGGCTGATTTATGACTGTTTATCAGGGTGGTCCCAGGAGCTCAGGGCCAGCTGCCCATCCTACCTAGCTACATGTTTCCACCATGCTTCTCTCTGTGCTGGCAAGAAGGAGTAGACTTAGGGCCTGAAAGCTTCCCAGGCCCTGCTGATCTGCCAACCCATCCAGCCACTGCAGCACTGAGCATATCTGTTTTCTTTTATTCCATATTTGTGCTGCTGCAGTAGCTGGTAATTGATGCTGTAGAGGAGTTGGCTCAGACAGCCGAGCAGAAGATAGCGAGGGTCCTCAAAAGCTGGCCAGGTAGAGCCTCCTGTCAGGAAGGATCTTTCTGAGTGAAGACATCTGCTCATTAGAAGTCTGTTCACGTGCTCATCAGCACCAGTGGTGAACTGTTCAGTGATTTCAGTGGAAGCAGGAGAAAGCCTTAAGTCTCTGAACCAGTAGGACTGTAAAATCAGATGGAAAAGTCTAGATCCCTATCCTGGGATTACTTGCATTCTTAAAATTGCAGATTTAAATGTGTGATCATCAAATGTCACCTCCAGCATATCACATATAAGAAACTTCCTCCAAAAAACTGAAGCACTTCTTCAAGGAATTTTTACATGAGGTCCTAGTAGCACAGCAGATTTCAATTCAAATTGTGCTTTTCTACCTCTTTATTCCTGATGCCATTGTAGCCTCAGTATTATTTGAGAGGGATTTTGAAATGGTCACAGTTAAGTCATTGGAATTAAATTTGGAAGAGTCTGATCTTCAGAAAACAATTATTCAAATAATCTATAATCCTTTGCTAATTTGATCACATTTTCATGGCTGTAATCCAGATAAATAGCCATAAGGAGATACAAGTGAAAGGTTCAAAGGAGAAAAAATCATTTTAAAATATGTTCTCTATAGGTATCAGAAATATCATAGGTGTTGATATTAAAGATAAGCAGATATTCTACATTGCTAATTAATTTGGGGCTTATAAAAAGATGAACATTTTCAAACAGCAAGATACATTACTACTGCAACATTCTAAACACTTGTGATTTTTATTTTCACAGAGTACCAATATCGTTACCCTTACCTGCACTGATTTTATAATCCATATAAAGAACACTGAAATCTTGCCCACTTACTGGAGAATTGGAGGTGGTGATTATTACTTGCATTATGTGCACAGTACTTGTTGTAATGGTAGTGTTACTGTAATCATTCCGTAGTTCCAGTGCAGGAGTTGACCTGCACAGTGTGCATGGATCTCAATAGATGACCAAGCCTCTCGCTAGCTGCAGTCCCAATGCTGGGAGTTGACTAAGAGCCCACAGGTCCTGGTCTGCCCTTCCTGCCCCTGCACAGGTCCTTACATGTGCTTTTCCTGTGGCCTTAGGATTTGTTTTCTCATTTGTATACAAGTAAATGAACGGGATTTTTTTTTTATTAAATTCAAGGTTTTGTTTAATAAGCTATGTGACAAATGACCATTCTAAGAACTAATTCCTCTGAGAATATAGTAACATTGTGGGCTTAGTATTAAAAAAAAAAGTGCAAATTAATATTTAAAAGATCTGACCCAGAAATATGACGAGAATGCTGACTGCTCATGCGAAACAGGTCATCTGCCTTCACTTCTTATTGCTCTGTCTTCTTCCCTAGCACTCAGACCGTTTCTTCCATCTGTTTTACTTCACTACTTCACTAAATTAACCACAATTCTCCACTATGCAGTGAAATGTGAGAACTTTTCTTGGCATCCTGTCTTCATGGTATCACAGTTATTGCTGAGTTCAACCTCACTACTTCTCACTGGCTAGATTCGTGTGTAACATCTAGTCACAAACAGTCAGTCCTTGCTGCAAGACAATTCTCAATAAATTAATTTTCAAATACCTCAGTGAGACTGACATAGCAGCATCAGTTCAAGTTGTTTTTACCTTTGCTACATGGGCTATTTTTTTTTCCCCAAGAAAAGATCTGAATGTGATAGTGAAGCTTTCCCTTGTGACTCCACAGTAACTAGAGGTCTCGCACTCCTCTAGCAGAGCAGCAGAAATGCATAAGTGGAGCAGAGGAGAAATTAAAGACAGTAACAAAGATGGGATTAGTTGGCTGCAGATTTTTATGATAAAATTCTATGGTCTGGTTTGTAATTATCAAAAGATATTCTAAATTAGACTAACATACTGTCTTCACCTAAAATCCCTACCCTGCCTGATTATACTTTTAGAATTTCTGTATGCAAGCAGAAAGCAATCAACTTTAAAAAGTTTTTAATGATCTGTTCTTTTTATAACTGCAATGACTGCATGAATAAGGTGACAGTTCAATTCAGATTTAGAAGGGGGCACGTCCTATTATTATTGGGGCGAAAAAGCAAAATCAAAGGGGAAAAAAAAGAAATGTGGGTTGCATGAGAAATGAGTTAATTTAACCTCAAGCCTCCTAATAAAATATTAATTAATTTAGAACATTTTGACATAAAGTATTTCAACAGACTTGCAAAGTCAATCTTCGATAGCAATGCATTAGATGACTTTATCAATTATGTTATTGAAGTAATTGAAGTAATGGAAATAGAGCATTTTATCAGCAGCATTCATAATCTAGAGATATGATACATATATAAAGAAAATATATCTATAATATAGCTCAAATTTCACCATATTTCATGACAAACAAATGTGTAAATTCAACAGTTTCAGCAACAATGGGCCCTTTGTGGATTTGCTTTGGTGCTGTTTTCCTGAAATTAGCTCGGTGCTATCTGTCATTCATCTCATACTCACCGAGCCAAAGGAAGTTGTGAGTTGGATAAGAAACTGCTGAAGGCTTTGCTTTGTTAAAATGTCTATTGATTTTCTCAGTAAAGAAAAAGATCGTGTTTATGTCTGCTGTGCAAGATTCCCTGTTGTAACTTTAATAACAATCCTGTGAGTGTTTAGGAGGACAGTCCTCAGGAATAAACAGAGAAACAACAGTTGAGCACTTAGCAGTTGACAGTGGACTGTGTGTAACCATACGTGTTGGAGAAAGACAAACTCTTTCTCCAATTTGTCATGGCACTGGATTAAAGATAATTAACATGAGGAGATGCCCACGTAAAACACAAACAGATTTTGACTCGACAAAATCAGTGACATTTCAAAGGATGTCCTCTTCTGTATGTCCTCTTCTTTATGTCCTCTTCTTTATGTCCTCTTCCTTATGTCCTAGTAGTCCTTCTACCCTGGAGGACTACTAGGTTTGTGTAGAACAAACATGCTGAACAGGGAGGACACAAAAGTCTTCTCCTACTGACACTACTCAGCACCATGGTTAGTAGAAGTCCTTCCCCTTTTACAGATCTTCTCCTGCTTAATGGGCTATCCCCAGGAGCTTTCAGTTTTCTTAATGGTTGGTACCTGAACCATGAAAGCCCTATGATGGAAAAGGAGAACTGACCACAGCTCCGGAAGAGGGATGACACTGCTGTGTTTCATCAGATACAGAACTACGATCGTTTTATTGGAGAAAACAGGGATGCCTGTGGCCTTCAGGTACTCGAGCAATGAAATGATTGACTTCCCCTGCTTCCCCCCAGTATCTCACTTGATCTTAGACACTTATATTCTTCCTACAGCAGCTATGTCCTTTCTGGAATTGATCTTCATATCCAAAGTCAGTGAATGCTTCAGATAACGCCCTGATTTGCCGATTCGCACTGGCTGTACTTGATGCCCCCTGGCCCTGCCATGGGTGGTGTATCACAGGCTGGGAGAAGGGAGCTGAGAGCTTCTTCAGCTTGGAGAAGAGAAGGTTGAAGGGGGATTTTGTCTTAGTATCTGAAGGAAGGAGGAGGTAGAGAGGATAGGGGTTGCTCAGTGCTGGCCAACAACAGGCAAAGGGCTCAGGAGATTCCATCTGAACATAAGGAAAATCTTCACTGTGAGGTTGACTGAGCACTGGGAACAGGTTGCTAGAGACACAGGAGTCTCCCTCCTTGGAGATATTTAAAACCTGTCTGGACAGAGTGCTGAGCAGTGTGTGGGTGTCACGGATTGGACAAGGGTTTGGCCTACGGGATCTCCTAAGGTTCCCTCCAAAAGCAACCATCCTGTGGTTGAGTTCACACTGCAAAGTCCTAACACCATACAGAACTTTAAATATAAGTAGGGCCATCCTTATCAGTAAATGCACCTGTTCTCTTTTTAAAAACACATGCACCATTGTATAAATTTGAAGCCTGAATTGCTATCTCTGCCAGTTTTGAAACATGAATTGCTCTCTGAGCCAAGTTTAAGTGGTGACTCCCCCAAAGACGCTGCTGCAGAGTTGTGTGTACTAAAAACAGGGAAGTCATCTTTCTTCTCAATAGAATGTTGAGTTGATTTCAGTGTCTGCTTTAGGAAAAAAAAATCTGCCATAATAATATTACCATTTTTTTTCCTCAACCTGTTTTTATATGAGGGTTATGTTTCCAAAAATACATGAGAAGCAGTATAACAATTGATCTGCTTGGTCAGGGAGCTTAAAACAATGATTTTTCTTCTCTCATCTTTTGTGTACAAAGCTTTGACCATTCATTTGATTAGTGCTTGTACTGCAGAAATGCTTTCTAAGGTTAAAAATCCTGCTGGAGTGAAGTAAGAATCTCTTCTTTTTCATATCAATATCCTACTTCACTAGCAGTGGTTTTGATTCATGATAAATAAACTATAATTTTTATTTAGAAAGTAGTGTAAAATATTTGCATTTGCAGATATGAATGATCTCCAAAAGGGAATTCCCTTTTTTTTTTTTTTTTTTTTTTT
>NW_020455766.1:1153980-1188711 GCF_003342845.1 Nothoprocta perdicaria
GAGTAAAGTGCTAGTTTTTTTCCACATTCTGAGTTCTGGCAATTCGTTTTGAAACTTCTCGTGTATCATTTTTGTTTATTATTTGAAATTATCTATGGCTTTATAATTTTTTGTAAGTGGTTCTATGTTGCGGAGTCTCCGTCTCTGGAGATCTTCCAAACCTGCCTGGATGCCACTCTGTGCCATGTGGTCCTGCTGTCTCTGCTGGAACAGGCAAAAAAACCCCAAGTAAACTGATTCAGGTACAATGAGTGATCTCAAAATTGACCAGAATATGAATAACCATTTATTATTCATATTTTAGATACAAGAATAGAGACTGTAATTAACACCAAGCCCTTTATTTCTTGTGGGCCATATATTCTCAGATGCTCCTTAGCAAAAGAATTAATAATCTAATATGGGTGTGAGAGACATAAGGTATTTGGAGGAAATATGTTCCTATTCTACAGGAGAGCAAATTGTTGCATGAAGATTTGCATTATTTGCCCAGGAAAACAAACAAACAAACAAACAAGTGGTCATTAGTAAAATTATCCAATTTTCAAGATTCCTAGTCCATTAGTGCACCAACTCCTCTTTCAAATATTACTTCTTTTGGGGCATGCCAGTTTTCTGTCTTGCTTTTAATCCTGACTCAAGTCAAACTAACATAGATTCAAGGGGAAAATCTGTTCACAGGAGACTGAATGAATTCCCAGGCCTCCTTCAAGTATTTAAGTTGATGATAATAGTAAGTACGCACAAAATATTGTTGAACTCACTGGAAGAAAATGAATGATGATATAAATCCCAAAATGATTCAGAGGTAATGTAGGCTAAAAATTCTTCCATTTTTAAAGGGTAAGAAATATCTGTCACTATTGTACCCCATTCCTTTAAATCCTCTATATTGTTCTATCTTGAGAGTTGAGAGAAATCTCCTGTAGGGTGTTTGACTAATAAAACACATTAATATCTATTTAAATAATTATGTACTGCTGTAGACAACTAATAACTGCTTCTGAAATTTCATTCAATATTAACATAAGAAAAAGATCAAACATTAATTTACTGTGATAGTATTTTTACAAGTTTGAGGCCCTATCCATAATACTTGGTCACAATAAAAAGGATGGAAACCAGGAATGACCATGTCTCTAGAGCTGTCAGACCAAGTTATTTCTTATTTTATTCCACTGACTTTAGGTGGACTTTCTACACCAGCATTTTTCATAGCTTAATCTGACTGTATGAATTTATGAGATGTAGAAGTCCTAGTCAAAGTATTAGAACAGTTCTGTATTTCTCATAAAAAAAAAAAAAAAAAAAAAGGAAAGCTTCATATTCATTTAACAAGCAACATGAAAACATTAGCATTATTAAAATGCCTTCAAGCTTGACAGCAGATATTCACCCTGGATGCTAACAACCAGCCAGTGATTTCCACAGTACCCTCTCAGACATCAACTGGCCTCATTTATCAGAAATTAGACTGACACATCTTAACATTTTATGTAAAGTTAATCAAAGACGAAAACAGTGTTTGCTCTGATTTCTTTGAAATTGGAATCACTGAACCAACTTCTTCAGGGCAAAAGCCCCCCTTTAAAATCTGGATTAGCAGTAGTCAACAATTCAAAGCATGTGATGCAGAAAGTGTATGGGAGCTTTTCAAGATGAAAGAGGAGATGTGCCGTCCTTGAGCCTTGTCGCTTTTAATAGAAAACAAGATTAAGATATTTTTCAATATCAGTATCAAGCCTTCTTAACAGTATTACAAGGTTAGCATTGTTTTTAGTTGGCAGCACCTGGGAATATTGAGTCAGATAACTCCAGATTCACAAAGTAACCTGCTTTAATGAAAAAAATGCAAGGCAATAACCCTTGATTCAGTATCAGCCAAATATTCAGCTGAACCAAGAGAATAGGTTCGAGGTCCTCTTGGAACAGTCTTAAGTGTTGTTCCTGTCTGATGAATAGTACCACTCAGCTCATTTAATAGTGATTTCCAAACTCATGAGTACTAAAAATACATTCAGTTATATATTCAGTTTAGGGTTATCCTTATTTGTTTTGCAAATGTAAGGCTAGCATTCAAGCTTTCCTCTGCAACTGCAAGAGAACTGGAATATACTTATTTGTAATAGAATGTGAGACATTTCTGCTGGGGCTCTGTCTTCTGGAAGAAGAAGAGGAGAGCACTCCATCAACCTATCTCAGTTTCTTGTGGCACGCAGAAGATGGTGGAGACGGCCTTCATCATTTCTTCCGAGTGATAAGGACTTGTGATAAGGTGATGGGCTTGGGGCTTTAGCATGAACACACATAGTAGGATGGAAGGATGCCAACCAGCAAAGCACAGTTTTGCTGCGAATGCAGATTGGCAGTTTTTATTAAAAAAACGTTCTTTGAAGCAGTCACATCATATGTTCTTAGTAGAGTGCGGTAAATGTATTGACTTGAAGCCTTTTTTTTTTTTTTCTCGACATTGCAGACAAAGGAAGCGGTTGCTTTTACAATGTGGAGCAGCTATTAAATTAAATTAATAGATCTAATATGCCTGGATTCATAGAAAGCTTTCTGACAAAGTTTCCCTTGATAGATTATCGCAAAAGTTCTCTAAATATGAGTGAGGTAATACATTATTAAGATGGATAAGGAATTGGTTAGAAACCAGAGACATGAATTAAAGGCATCTGTTATTCATAGAAGTTGGTAAAGAGTGAAATCCCACTGGGCTCTAATTATGTCAATACTTTTAATACTTTTTTTAATGCTTTTAGCAGAGCTGTAGCTTGCCCATTCATTATATTTGTGGGTGTTAGCAGAAAAAGAAGCACAGCTCAGCCTCTGAGTACAGCAGCGTTTACCAGGTTTGGATGTTAGCTGACCGCCCCACATCCCTTAGGCACTACAGAGGTTGTGCTCAGCCTCCCACGTGTCCTCTCCTAGCAGGTGGGTGCAGTCTAAGCCAGTGGGCAAACCTGGTCCCATACAGATACGTCTGAAATCCCAGGGAGCTCTGGAGATTGTTGCTGATAGATTTGCTGGAGTCGAATCCGGTTATTTTTGGGTAACAAATTTCCGCACCTACCTGTATGGTAATACAGAACCAAAAGGGAGGCTTTTTAGCAGAACACAGGCTGTGCATCTGTTTCCCAGTGAGCATGATGATTACTTGCCAGAGAAAGCTTTCAAGGCATTTAAGTTTTCTATTGTTCCCTTAATAAAGAAGTCCCTTTTATGTAATAAGATTAGGTGTACCAGCTCCTCAAACAATTTACACTGCTGAGATACATCCGTATGGCACATAGCGACAGTGCTTAGAAATCAAATTAGTAGTTAGTGTACAAGGCTCTGTTTAATCCACTGTGGCATCTGAAAATAATGTATAGCATCTAAACTGGTGCATACAGCCCCCAGGGGTGACGTGATGTCTGAACTTTAAGGGTACAATTACTTTTCTGGGGATTGTGAAATGAATATTTTATGTATGAATCAAAATTTTTCATTCAAAAGAAAGTGAAATACAATTTGAACGCACACTGTTGAGTGACACCTAAAGGGAATTTACGGCACAATAATCAAAGCCTGAGATAGAGAAACACTCTATCTGACCAGAAAAGGAGAGATCACATAGTCATTAATCTAAGAGCAGACAGGACTTTTGGCACTTTGTACCAGCAGTCCTTTTGCACCTAAATGGGAGCAAGACAGCAGCAGAGAGAAGAATGAGTATACTCCTCTCATCCATTTCTCAAATATTTATAGCATTAAAGTTGATAGGTCACTATATATACTCAAGTAGAACAAGAACATGCACAACAAAAAGCAGGGAGAGCAAAATGAGACTCAACAATGTGACTGTATTTTGTTTTTTAAGGTCTGTATTTAAAAAAAAAATTTTTTGAGAGAACTCAGCAGCATCAAAAGAAAGTTAAATCCACAATACAGGCTTTGTAGGTGTGGGACTTCCCCATCCCTATGCTAAAGCAAAATTGCAAGGAGTACATGAAGTGCTGCAGTTCCCTTATGGCTCTGGAAAAAAAAAAAAAGTGAAAAATAGCATAGTGATCAGGACATCACTGAATTTGCTAACAGAAAATCCTGTAGTACAGGTCTGAAACTGAAATCCTATCTCAAGGGCTGAGTGCTACCTAGAATAAGCTCTGCACACCAGATTCTCCTACTGGTAGATGGTTATGTTCTTCTGTATACACTGCTTTCAGAGCATGGAAACATGCAGGATTACAGTTAGTGTCTTCTCCTGGAACAAGAAATCTTTGGTCTGAGTCCTAGGTATGAGGACTGTTAGCTGTGTTTCACAAAGTTCAAACAAAATACAGACCTTGTGCTTGGAAATGAAACAGGAACCCAGGACTTCCTCCTCTTAGTGCTTGCCATCAGTTTTACATTAATTAGCCATACAAACACTTGAAATTATCTATGTATTTTGTGCTGGGGGAGTAGCTTATGCGGGCATATTGAGATTATTGTATAATATTCCCTGTTTGGTGATTACTGAACTCAGCAGTTGGACTGCAACAGGCAGAACTGAACTTTGGTCTCTCAGGGTAAATGCTTTAAAAATGGCCTTGTGTTGAAACAAATAAGACAGGGAACAGAGGCATTTTCCTTCCCTTGGTTTTGTTTCAAAGACCCTGTTTTCAGATAGTATTAGCTGGCTAGTTTGTTGTTACTTGCCTGGCAGATTTAGATGTGAAAAAAGAGGTGGGGTGCTTAGTTTGTAGGCTTGACTGGCACTGGTGTGGGGAACTTACAGATCTACTTTGCACTGCTGAGAAGGAGAAATTTGTGCCCGTGTCCTGGGCTTGCCTTAGGACTCGTGTCAAAAACAGATCTCTCTCAGGACTTAAGGAACTTAAGGAAGGGTAAACATCAGAGCATCACCGAGGGTAAACATCGGAGTAAATACAGGATGAGATTTTTGTTAATCCATGTAAAGTACAAGTTATTGCCAGATACTGGTTAATTCCTCCTTCATCATGTACTGCATTGGCAAAATGAACCAGTAGAAGCATTGGCTCAGCGAACCAGCAGAATATGTGTTGAAATGTGGCCTTGATGTTGTGAGCAGCTACCCAGCTTTGCAATCTTGGGAAAAAAACAAATTTAGTCTATTTCTCTCCATGTCTGTAACAAGAAGTTAAAAATTCACTTCAGAGGAGGGGTGTAAGGATGGTACAGATGGCTAGTTCCTATATCATAGGAAGTGTCTTCCTTTATAGTCAGAAGAGTTCAGTATCTAGAGGAATGAATGGCTGAGCCCAGTGTTAGCAAAGGGCTTTAGAGATGAAAGCACTAAATACTATTTTTAAAATTTTTCTGCCCTCAACTATGAAATCCATGCTGCTGTGTAAAGAAAACATTAATTTTCCCTTGAAAGAATACTGTGTAAGTTAAACGTTTCTGGTGGCAGGGCTATGCACAGCATGTGGGTTTTAAGTACAGATGTAAAAAATAGCCTAGAATCCTCTGTTCCACGTGTAATATGAAAACCGGTACTATTTGTATGAACAAAACACTTAAAATGAACTCTGAAGTTCCCATCTGCAAATTCACTTTGTCACCTTATTCTTACTGCAACCAGAGGGCACTGAGCACCCAGATACCTCATACGATCTGCACCTGACTGAGCTGTAGTTGGTGCTCAGTTGGGAGGCAGATTTAGATGACCAAAATCATGGTCTACAGCAACTGCATTCTGTTATCCTGCTATCCCTGTTATCCTACTAGCCCTAGGGTAGTATTGTAAAATTCTACTTTATTCACTTACATCTCTAATCAGAATACTTTGTATTCTCTAGTACTTTTGGAAATACATTATGTACATATCAGCTTATCTATTGCAGGGAAAGGATAGAGGTATGAGACTGTTTCAGACTTCCAAAAACCCATTAAAAATGGAACGCTGCGAAGTTCCCAATGTATAACACATGGACTTTCAAGTGCTAACCTTTGCAATGTATTTGTTTCAATGAAAGAAAATGTGGTCTTTTCCTTTTGTTATCTTCCACTTTTTTTTTTTTTTTTGTAAAAGAAAAAGGTTTATATGACATTTAAGGGATTAAAGCATATCTGAGACAAAAAAATACACTTAGAAGTTTTGTCACAACATTTTTGTTCCTGCAAGGTTTGAACTCCCTGACCTTTCTGGATAGTATAAAATTTTAGTTACCTTGTTGAAACTTAAATTTATTTGAGTTGGCTAAAAGAGTAGTTCCTAATTTTTAAGCTTTTGGGGAAATTTCAGGTATGGAACTCTTCAAGGATTGGGACCTGCTTTATTGCTAGAAGCTAGAAGTAAAGAAAGAAAAGCATTTTCATGGCAAGCTCCTGACATGCTTACTCCTACCCGTTTGTTTCTACTTTAGATGCAGTCTGAGCCTCGAT
This sequence comes from Nothoprocta perdicaria, assembly GCF_003342845.1. Taxonomy (NCBI): domain Eukaryota; kingdom Metazoa; phylum Chordata; class Aves; order Tinamiformes; family Tinamidae; genus Nothoprocta; species Nothoprocta perdicaria. The sequence continues at coordinate 1,160,377 of NW_020455766.1, forward strand.
TTCCCTGGTATCAAGATCCACAAACCATGGGCTTTTAAGTCCATATATTCATTAGGGAAAGGAGGAGCTAAACAAACAGAATCTGGTGCCTAGCATCTGAAAAATTCACAAATCAGTAAATTTAAAAGGTGCTATTGAAAATCTGGCCCATGGAAATTAAAGGTCTGGGTCATTACTTGCTAGCTGGCTCTTCATTTAGTGGTTTATATGAGCATTCTTAATACACACACCTGTGGAGTTCAGCTTGTATTCTAAACGGCATGAAGTCTGACTCCCACTGAAAGAGCCACACTGACTGCACTTCATGATGTTGGCAATTCTATAAGCTGTCTTTCATCAATCACTTTAGACAGAGGCTCAAAGCGACGCTGCATCCAGCTTGTAGGCTAGAAGGCAAATCAGTCCTGTCAGAACTTGCTCATCCAGCCTCCAGCCCTTCTGTGGGGCTTCCCTCTGTTGTTTGCACAGAGGCAGGGTGCTTCACAAATGCCCCAAGTTTGTCTTTGAAAAGCAGGCAGTGAGGGGGAGTTGGCTCTGGCTCTGCTAAGGGTTTCCTAAGGCAAAGTACTCTGTGTTAAAACCTACGCTTGACTCTTATGTTTTTTGGTTTCAGTCTCCAGCTATTGGATTTTTTTTGCTCTTCATTGCGTAGTATAGCACTGGTAGGTAGACACGACATGCACTGTCACTTACAAAGTGAAGCTGTCCCAAGCATCTAGGGGAATCAAAGCAATCATGACAATTCCCTCTTGTACGGAGCAGAATGTAGGAAACTGCACTGCGGCTAATGACGTGTTTGGCCTCCAGTGGTGGCAAGGAGCAGGTGCCCGAGGGCACGGGCTACCCGGGACCCCTCCTGGCAGGGACCACTGCCCAGAGTTTGTAGGCTAGGGGCTTGCTCCAGACAGACTGAGGTAAATCTCTGTGAGCAAGAGCTCAACTCGACTGCTCGTCCATGATTTCATACATCGTGTGCTTGAGCTCAGGTAAATGGTAAGATTAACAGCACCCTACAGCAAGGTTTCCCCAAGTTTGCTTAAATATTATTAAAAGAGGAGCTATTCACTGAATGGAGCATATTAGGGTGGGAGCCTAATCTTCCTGTGTGAGAAGAGGATAATACGTATGGAATATTTAAAAGATTTTCATTTTAAAATTATAACTTTTTCTTTTCAAAAAGGTTTTATTAACTTTTTATTTAAGGCCTTTTTTTTTTTTTTTAAGAAAAAAATAAATTATAGCAGGAACTAAACTCTGTAATGCTTTACCAACCAGATAGCCTTCATATATTTATGGATTTCAAAGAAATAATAGGAGTACATATTAGAAAGAAATACACTGTCAAAGCTATTAGTTCAAAACCACAGTGAGTTAATTTTTCAGGTCTTCTTTTTAGCAATAGAAATCTTAAAATGTTTTAAATTGCATTTAAAGTTTTTTATTAGAAATCTTACAAGGCCCAAAAGCAGATTATTTTCAGAAGATTTGGGAATGGTCAGATGATTGGTATAAGCAAGAGTTAAAACAGGCTTTCGTTCTGCTCATTTATTTTTCAAACATCTTGAAAATAATACAGAACAATACAGGAATTAATACAGGGATGTAAGAACGTATTTAGCGTGATGTTGAATGTCTTAATTTAGCTTGACTTCAGAGGAGCCCAGGAACTGTAGAGAGCTCTTTAGGAGAGACTCTTCAAAAACCAGAAGATCTCTCCCTGCCTCGTGTAGGTGCAAGGTGCTATATGGTCATTTCCTGCTCTGCCTAAGAATAGGCTTCCAATTCTCCCTTGCAGACTATTGTACTCCAGTCTTACATGCATTGATCTCTGGGAATTTTTGAGATACATGAACAGAGCAATTAATTTGCCTCAAACAACGATGAAAGCAAGAGAAATTATTTGAGTAAGTAACAAAGCCGCTGATTTCTCTATTTTCACTTGAAAATAATTACTTTTTAATAACACATCTGTGAATATATTGTGAGGAGCCAAACTTCAGATTTGTTACCTGAAAGATTTGGAAAGTGGCTTACTTGTCTCTGAATCTTATATAGTATTTTCTCATAAGAAAGTATACTCAAAGTATTAGTAGTATTTACAAATATTTACATATAAATATATGTAAAATATATAGTACTGGTGAACACTCTACAATAGATTGATGTATGGTAGTTGTAACTGTGCTGTCTATGTGGAATTGTGTTTCATATCACAAAATGGACTTTACAGTATTTTTAGCATAATGAAATTTTCTTAAACTTGAGGTCTTTTAAAGCAAATATCTTTTGGGGGAAGATATCCTCCAAGAAAAATAGGAGATTCGAACATATTTTATGGCAACAGTTTTAAATGAAACTGTTTCAGTATTAAAAAAATCCATTAAAAGTTAAACAAAACCTCCAAGCTTAGAGACAAATATCTAGGGATTCAATTAGTGAAACAGTTTGCAATCACCTTATTTAAGTGGTAAATTCTTTTTTCAAGTTTACAAGAAAAGAAAATATTTGAAATAACCTAGGGAAGCCAGTGTCAAGGATTCTGTACATCACAAACCAATAAGGCAATTTAATGTATTAATATATGAAAGAGTTGTTAACTATGCTTTCCACACAGCTCTTTGGCAGAATGGGGAAAAAAAGAATGGCTAATATGTTCTTAGACTTCCATTTTAAAATTGTAATTTTTATAGTCTCATAGGAATAAACAGAATAGGAAAGTTGGTTGTCTTGTACCTAATACTAGCCTTAAGTAGAAATAGAGAATGTTTGTCAAACTTTGTCTGATCTGAAAACAGTTCTGAATTTAGTCTTACTTATGAGTGTGTGTGTTTATCTTCTTTCCTTCCTAATTAAGATGAAGTTAATAGAAATATTCAATGCTGACCTGCAATGATCAAGAATGAAAATACAGCACTGCAGGAATCTTTGCTTTAGCTATCAAAAGAGGCCTGGAGTTCAAAGATTTGAACTGCTATACATTTACTAAGAAATAATGTCTGTCATTCTGCACCTACTGATGACTTGTTTAGCTAAACATAATTTTTAAAAATCACTTTTCTTGCAAAGTATGAATTCTCTTAGGACAGTATTTCAGCTGTCATTTCTTATCTTCCTAACAAAACTCAAAGGAATTCTGGCAGCTCTCATCTGCACTCAGAAGTCTAAAACACACATAGCCACGCTAAGGATTGATTATTTCACAGCTTTTTACTTTTCATGTACATGCTTCTTGTTCATTCTAAGGCAGATCTTTTCCGTCCAAAAAGGATGACTGTGAATAACCTGTTTGTCCATCTGTAAATTACAGTCCCCATAGTGTGAACTGGTCACTTCCTCAACTAACTATCAGTTGAATAAAAACACATCTTAATTTACATTTTGCAAGTGGCGAGGAATGCTCCACGTGGTAAAATTTCCCAGTGGTTAGTTGCTGCCTTTATGAACACTATCATGTCTCTGAAAAGTAGTCAGGGTCAGCACACCACTAGAAAACTAGAAAACTTACATGTCCTTTCAGTGAAATACCATAGCCAGAATAGTAAGAACTTTTTTTTTTTTTTTTTTTGAGCAGTAAGAAATCAGTAAAAATAGTTTCATAAGATATGTAAGTTATACAGCTGAGCAAATGTAGAAAACTGGAAGACCAAAATAAATGCATCCCAACTGTGCAACTCTGGGGTCATGCAGGGGAGGAGAAGATGGCTGCAAGGAAAGGAGCAGCTGTGAGAAAAGCAGGAAAAATATATGTATATATATGATCCTTAATATGTTAAATAGCAAACAGGGGCATGGCTGCTGAATGGAATTTAATCTCACATGGGGGAAAAAGGATAAAAGTGCAGAGGTCATATATAACTGGCAGAACTTACTAATAAGCTATTTATTCTTGCTGCTGCCATCCCCTCTGACTAATAACAACCTTTCACAGTAATGATTAAAGCCATCATGATCAAATTTAACCTACTGATCAGAAGTCAGGCACATGAATACATTCTAGTGACTAAAGTCAAGAATGGCCAGTGGTACAAAATTAACCCATTCTTAATGATATTTGAAAAAAATGTAATTTCATGCTCCACCTCAGCTGGTTTGGCTTGCCTTGTTATTTTTCTTTAGAATCACTAATGCTGTTTTTGAATAGGAAAGAAGACCTTTAGAAATTGAAATTGTCATTAGTGACTTGAAGAGAAAGTACAGCTTCATCCTCAAATCAAATGTGTGCTGCTGCTGTGCAGGAGATGTCTAAATCATGGGGACGTCACACTTAAATGACAGGATAATCATTTCATCTTTTATAACAGCTAATTTGTCAATGAATAGCACATTTCTTCTTTAGATTTTATCTTTGGATTCAATTAAGAACTGAAAGACAAGACAAACTCCAACCCTAGCTGTCTGTGGCAGAATTTTCAGCAGCTTCTGAGGCAAGACTTCTTACATGAAAATGCACTGATTTTTTTTTTTTTTTTTTTTTTTTTTTTGACATAACTTTGTATTAGGCATAAGAATTTTCCTTGGCTCTATGGGACTACGATTTTCTACTACACTTTGATGAATAAATAATGTTGTGTGCATAGATTATCCAAGATAAATAGTACTCTGTACAAGCAGGACTATGGTACAACATGTAAGTTGTAAATGGGACGTAAAATGAAGTGCATGTGAGGGGTGCTGAAAAGGGATGTGGCTGTGCTGCGTGTTGAGCAGATGGTGCTGGTAGGAACCAAAGGGGCTGTGACCCCTCTGGAGAAACACAAGGATCTGGGTGTGAAACCCAAGCACGTCACAACGCGCCCTAACAGCCCATGGGTGAGCGTGGACACAGTGGCCACTGGGCCAGGGCCAGTATTAAATAAGATCATTTGCTGGTTCATGTTTATGGCTTGTGATATATTTTTTTATCTGCAGCTGTTACAATAGAGTTCATATTAATATGCACAGTGTCTCCACATGGTTTACTATCTGCAAGTTTAAATTCCTACAACAGTTTATCGGAGTGCAGCATTTTCACATCAATCAGTTCAACGTTAATTCCTTGCTAATCACCACTGCTTTGTGGATATCCAAGCTGATGAGAGCTTATGTTTATCTTTCCGTAGTAGAATTTTGTTCTGGATTAAGGGAAAAACCTTTGCTGTCTGCATAGGTGAGAGGGGGTTTTTTATTTATTTTAGTATTAAAATGAGACTGCTGATTCGCAAAGGTGAATTTTAGACCACTGTGCTTATTCGCTGCACATCCCCGGAGTGGGGGCGACGGGTGCCGAGGACCCCGCGCGTGAACGTGACAGGCCCCGGTGTCGCTGGCGCTGCCGGCTCCCTCCCGCCCGCGGGAGTCTCCTCTGTTCGAACGGGGCGACGGTTACGGGGCGCTGCCCCGCGCGCAGCCGCGCTCGTCCTCTCGCGAGAGCGAGAGGGGCGGGGCTGCAGTGCGCAGGGCGCCTGCGCGCTGCGGCGGGCGGGGCGCGGCCGTTGGGGTGGTGCGGGAGCGGGGCCGTTGTTCGTTATGGCGGAGGCCGTTGGGGCTCGTAGTGTGCCCAGAAAAGTTGCAGAGGCAGCAGCCCGAGGGCCAGCTAGAGGCCGTGGTCAAACGGACAGTGAAGGGGGGGAGCCTGTGACTTGCGTCAGTAGGAAGAAGATTCGTTCTGCACGGATCTGAGCTGCAGGATAGAATAGCATAGCCCGCAGGACCAGGGATGTGATTGTCCCCTGTACTCGGTGCTGCTGAGACTGCACCTCAAATACAAGACAGACATCTAGGAGCTGGAGGGTGTCCAGAGAAGGGCAGTGAAGCTGGCGCAGGGGCTGGAGCACAGACCCCATGAGGAGCGGCCGAGGGAGCCGGGGTTATTTAGTGTGGAGAAGAGGAGGCTCCGGGGAGACCTAGTCGCCCTCTACAACTACCTGAGAGGAGTTTGTAGTGAAGTGGGGCTCAGTTTCCACAATAACTACCCATAGGACAAGGTGAAGTGGCCTCAAGTTGCACTAGGGGTAGTTGAGTTTACATATTCAGAAAAACTTCTACACATTGAGAGTAGTCAAGCATTGGAAGAGGCAGCCTAGGGAAGTGGTAGAGTCATCATCCCTGGCAGTGCTCAAGAAATGTGGAGATGAGGCGCTCGGGGAGGTGGTTCAGCAGCTAGGGTGTTGAAGGGTTTGCAGTTGGACTCAATGGTCTTTTTGAGCCATAAATATTTCATAACAGGTACAGGGCTTGCTGAGAATGGCCAAACCCCCTTGTAACCATGTAGCCTTGAGTGTTTATGTAAATGGAATAAAAAAGAAGAGTTGCTTTTGCTGTCACGTTCTCTTGCATTTATTTCTGCAAGTGATTGCAAGTAGTTCTTTTTATATTTTATGTTAGTCTGATTTTTACTTAATTGGCTTATTCACCTTCATACCTGCGGAGAGAAGATACTCAGCAACCTTTTACAGGCTGAAATGCACATCAGTTATTTGCCCTTGTCCTCAGCATTACGAATCAAGTCACCCTTACCATGCTCTCTCTCACATTAATTGGTTACTAGATAATTTTCAAACCAGTTAAATTGCTTGACCCTTTTAAATTTTCCCAGGCTGTTTTTCCTTTTCCTTAGCTTCAAAACTTCCTACCTTCTGTTGAACTGGCAATTAATCATAACAACTCCGTTGGCAGGCAATTGCTTGCTCTTTATAGAACACACCGTATGCCTCTTGCTCACAGTTCTCTGTAGTTTTGGGGTATGTTAAAAATAGGGCTGGGTGCAAATAGCTGAGGTTTTAGCGAGAAGCTGCTTTTGGAGTTTTCTTTGATACAAGCTGAATGTTTTGTATGTCGGAGCAGATTATGCCGTTATTAGACATGATTTATACAATACCTTCAGCAAGGAAGACTCCATTAGTGAACTTTGTCATACAGTTTTTGTCCATGATTTCCCCTCGATATTTCAGCAAGATCTCTATCTGAAATGAGAATGACAAACAGCCTGCATTGCAGACAGAATTGCCATCCAAAATGGAGTTCAACATTTGTTTACTAAGTGACATTAGAATATCTGCATTTAATTCTTAGATGTAGAGACTAATTCTAGGTTTCTAGCATACTTTTCTAAACAGCCCTCTGTTTTCTGAGTGTTTTATTGGACACTTAGAGGAAAAAAAAAAAAAAAAAAAAGAGTTGGTTACTTCTTCTTTGTGAAACAATGCTGCATTTTAGGCTGTGGGAAGGGATAGGAAGAAGGATAAAGTCCAGGCTGCAGAATACCTAAATAGTAACCAGAACCATCTAGGGAGGGTTAAATTTGTGAATGTAATGCTGCTTTTATATGTATATGTGTGTATATAAAAAATGATTTAAGCTTAAGCACCCAACGGCTAGCACATTGGAGTATCTCTGTAAGTCAGACCTGCTTTATGACCACCTCCTGCACTAAGGTTTTAGCAATATTCTGAAGTACAACACTGCATCCACTGACCTTTCGGGTTGTGCAGAGGTAGATAAATTTCAGCTGAGTCATAACAGACATGATATGAAATAGAGGCACTTAGGATCTTAATGAGAATCACATACACTCATGAGCACACTTGCAAGATAAGAGCTTTCCCCGTTTTCTTCTTCCCCATCTCGGGAAACCAGCAAAAGCTGAAGCAGTGAAACAAAAATTCTCTTCCTTCAGAAATGCATCTAATTTTTCAAGTTTGGAGGTAGATACGTATCAAAAGTAGGGGGAAAAAAAAGACGCTTTGCATACTGCAAGAGCTTGAAGAAAATAATGTTTATGTGTTACAGTCCCGAATTTATGCTTATACCTTAGTGCCAGAAAAAAGTACAGTTTTATTCTTAAGCATTATGAATGGATAACTCTTTATAATTTCCACAGCAAAGACAATGAAAGTTACATCAGGAAGCAAGGAAGAAGAGCAGCCGGTAGCACCTATGGGTGCTTGGGAGCATGAGGAAGTAGATGTGCACTGCAAGTTCTGCAAGCTGGATCAGAGCAAATCCCAACTGTGATGCAAACAAATCTCTGAGAGTCATTTTGCATTAAAAAAGAAAATGTGAGAAACTGTAAGGCCTCTGTCCAGTCTGAACATCCTGAAAAGTTTGAAGGAACGTACTAGATACCAATTTTGAGCTCTTGCTCTTGCATTTGATCGTCTATCTTTCCTGCAAGGCAGTGAATTTTCACTTGTAAATTAGTTAAGTTATGCTGCCATGTTCCAGTTTGGGTCACAGATGAGATGCATTTCAGTAACATGTTTGGTTTAGAATTATGTCACCCATTCTTTTATCTCCTGAAAGCAAAAAATGCTGTTTCAGGAGGACGAGAAACCCTGGGGTTCACAAAGTTCCCATTAATCATCATCTTGTGTAGCCTATTTGGCATGTGTTTTCTTGGAAAGATGTTGGAATGTGGGTGGATACTTGAGGGAGAAACTACAATGAATTTCTTTTTATTAAGCAGTAAGCTCACAAGCATGGAAAATACGATGTCTTCTATTTATCGCCATCAAGCAGTAAAATGCCTAAAAATCCCTCTCTCCTTTCGCATATATGCAGTGTCCATTATGAAATTTTAAATATTTGGAATTAAAAATCTTGAAAGACATAAGTATTGTCTTACTCATGAGGGTTTTAGCAAATTCATTTACACAAACAGTGAAAAGGTAAAGACCAGAGGGAACATTTTGTTCCCATTTGAGTCATCAATTTGTCTAGATTTTTGACTTGCTGTTTAAAGTGTCCCTTTAGTTGAAGATAATTTTCAGACAGTTGATGAACATCTTTGGTATGTTTAAGTATCTTGATGGTGTAAAGGATGAAGTATGGCAAGGCTTCAGTTACCATTCCAGTTTCTTGGAGAAGTATGGTTCATACTGCTTCCATCAACAGATATGACAGAGGGACAGACTTTGCGGTGTTTATACTTGCACACTGGCGCTTTGGGTTGGCTTTCAAGAGGTCTCACTGCAATGTGCTGCGGTGGTACTTTACCAGGAAGTTTTATAACTTGACACTTTTTGTAGGGATATCAGTTTTTATTACTGCTTCCCTTCCAAAATGTTGAGAAGGATCAAGATCAGAACCTAAACTTTGACCTTTTCAGGAGAAATAAAATCTTGTGGTTTTTTTTCTTTCTTTTTTTTTTTTTCCAATTTTGAAGTAGAATTGAGTTCTCTAATGGAAAGAAACTGTTGACAAAATTACTTTTTTGACAAAAAAATGGACTAATTTATTTTAGTTATTTGCAGTACAAAACTTACTGCTATGAGCTGGTGTGAATTGGTCTGAACGGTCACGGAAGCTGACTCACAAATGTACCCTTAACTCCTGCTTTCAATGTGTGACTTACTACACTTGTAGCAAAAATGTCATGAGAGGAGATTCATTTTTCGCATTTCAAAGGTGGCTGTTACTGTAGCTCCCGTATTAATAAGATATTTATGGTTATGTTACTTGGGGCCGGTAGGATGTAACTTGGGTATAACCTTGAGGACTCGAAAGGGACACAGAACAAATAACCACGCAGAGGGCACGAGTGCGGTGCAGTCCTGAGGGTACAACCTTTTATCCAGGCTCTTTGAAGATGTTCTCAGATTGCAGCACAATAAAATTGGACAACATATGGAAGAAAACTTGTAAGAATGCAAAGAGTACTCTGCCCCAAGAAATGCTGCAGTTTCAGTGTTTCCCTCTTTTTTCTTCTATCGTTATTCATGATCATCTGGAGTCACCAACATGAGAAATGGCCAGATCTGGTCCTGTGGTTGGGGAAACCTTCCAGCTGCAGTAACAGCTGCTGCTGCCTATTTATCAGACAGAAACACAATTTCTTGGTAGTAACTTTAGATCCACAGTCCTCTTTGCCACTGTCAACAGATGTTGTTGTTAATATGTACAGCAGCAGGAGAGAGCTGCTTTTTTTCCTGTGCAGACAAAGGCATTCCCGCTATTTATCTGGACTTTGTCTTCAGAGGCACAAACAGCATTTCACAGTGTATTGGGTAGCCTGTGCTACCCAGTTGTCTTTTCAATTGAAAGCCAAAGGTGTTGGTCCTACAAGTTATAGCAACTGCATGAGAAGTGTAGGATGTGAAGTAAATACAGTAAACGTCAGTTTTGAGGGCTCCAAGTATTTACACATTTGTTAAATAAATTAGGTGCTGGCATAGGGATGACTCTTGCCATCAGGAAAAGCAAATTCACTGTGCAGCAGACTTGCTGCTACTATGAGTCATGCACGTTGCAGGTATGTCTAAGTTCATGCTAGTCCTTACGTAGAGAACAGCCTTCTAACCAAAATGCTGCTGCTGCAATAGAGAGTTTTACTCCTTGCATGCTCTGTTAAATTACCCCATGCTTGTTTCGTTGAATTTTTCCTTCATGTCTGCTTGCACTGACTTAGAGATACAAAGTACAGCAGGTTAAGGATACAAGGAATCTTAGGTTAAAAGGAGAGAAAATCTAGGTTAGACCATGAAGCTCATTGTTGTCCCAGCAGCTATTTTTTTCTATTCAGAGGAAGTCTCTTAAATGCTAACTGCAGTAGCTGAGAAAATAGCAGGGAGGCTTGTTGCTTGCTTTTTGGGAAAAAAAGCGTCTGGTATTAAAGAGGAAAATATATTAATAGCTTTTTAGTATATGCTTTTTAAACTTGAAGATGTTAGTCAATGTACGTATCTGTGTTTTAATGTGCCACTTACAATGTATTGTTATTTGTTAAAGGATATTTCATGGTAAGAATGAGTTTTGGATGTGTTGCGCGACAATACAACATTACCTGAAAGAGTTGAGAAACATGAAAACTTTCACAGATTTTTGATGGTAACCTTCCCCTATGTTAATTTAATTAAAATATATAGATCCTTGTGTATCATTCAAAGAGCATGTAAAAACAATTAAAAGTGAAGTAACACAAAGTGACAATGATGCATGAAACGTATTATCATGGAGATTTCAGAGATGTATACTTAATTTATACTTATGTATATATTTAATGTGTAGTTAATAGCTATAGTTTTTAAAGGGAAGATGGATTTCATACGAAATAGGCACACTAACTGAATTCAAAGCATGAAGAGTTCAAAAAAATATAATGAGCTGAGGACCTTTCTGGTGATAGAACAGAAGGAACATGCAGGGTATTTTTTTCCTGCTGCTTTCTGAAGGAGAAAGACATCTGTAGTAGAGGGAGAAATGGGTTGAACTTTTGTCCAAGGAAATGTAGATTAAAGCAGATAGAGGCAGCGGGAGAAAAAGCCTCAGCTTTCTGAGGCAAGGTTAGCAATCATCTTAAATGCATAAGTATTTGTATGTGTTCTATACATTTTCTGGGTAATCGTTCACAGTGTAATAGTGTGTGTTCAGAATCCTATTCATCTTGCCACTTGCATTTTTCATTTTAAAAATTCATAAGCAAGGAGTATTTTTGTTATCCCGTGGTAGAGATGGAATCGAGGCTTAAGAAGTCAGGAGTCTGCGTAGGAAGGAATAAAAAATCATTTGGTTGTAATCTTTAAAACTAGTGTTATTCACTGAAGTCTTTGTAAAGCATCTAGAACACTTTTGTTCCACAGGAAAAATAATGAAATTCATAGAGGAATGGAAGTCTTCCAAAGAAAGAAAAAATGCTTTTAATGATAGCCAGCAAAAGTTTTATCTTGCATCTTGTGATATTTTGTAGGGCCTTTTTTATTCCTATTTTTTTTTAGTTCCTCAAAAGCCTATCTTAAAAAAAAAAGAAAAATCTCATCTTGAAATATAAACTGAAAATATGTAAATTCTTTAAAATCTCTTTTAGCATATTACATGTGGGATGAGGGATATGATTTGCATTTCATGAATGTTCTCAATGAAGGGAAAATAAGGATTTTTCATATTCAGGAAAGAAATCCAGATGCACACCAGATATAGGAAGAATCACAGTTCTTATTCAAACAAATGAGTTTTATGCAGATAATAAATTCTGGTAATTCTTTGAGAATCCAAGAACAGTTAACAAAAGGTAAAGGTGCAATGTAAAGGTATTTAAAGAGTCTTAAACAGGTGTTTAAGGAAACTCAATTGTTTCCAGAACCTTATACTGGGATTTGGACATTGGGGCAGATTGAGAATGAGAGGGTGGGGTTCCATTCAGAGTCATTCAATTTTTGGTATATTCATCAATTTGGTACATGTCTGAGTCTGGGATTTTACTTCTCACCAAATGTCAGTTCATTTTTATATGTGGTTTGAAAAGTATGGTAGAAAAATGTAATTTCAAGGGTAGTTTTCTTTTAACTTGATATTGAATCAGTCATAAAACAGGAGCCTGAAGAGCAGACTTGTTTTGCCAAGACTAGCTCAGATCAGAGAACAAGACAACACACAGGTCATCATTCTTAACATGAACCAGGTTAGTCAACTTAGTTCCAAATCACACGTGTGGTTGGTTAGTCCTAGCACTGAGCAGTGTTCCAACAGATGAAGTAGCAATTTGCATTTAATTGTGCATAAAGATTATTTTCAACAATGACATATGTAACATCATGCATATTTATTAGAGTGAGCTAAATCTCATTTCCTTCCTTCCTGGGACATGCCTTAAATGCACATTTAAAATTAAGGCCATGTTTAGGATTTTTCATGAAACGGGATGCTTTTTTGGATCCTGGACATAATTGCTTTTTCCTGACCATTTAGTTTTACTTTTCCAAAAACAGAAGTGTGTGAGGCTGTTGGTGTACCACCTGTATTATCAGGGTCTGATCCAAAGGTAAAATTTAGTGAAAATACTGAGTGGAAGAAACTTTGTGATCCTCATGGTAAAAGCGTGGTTGTAGGCTCATGGGAACTAACCTCAGGAGAAGTGCCCATGTTTGATTAATTGTAATGAAGACTTTTGCTTGTTCTCTATAGCCTGAAATAATCCCTGCTTTTCTGCAGCTAGGGCCTGTTAAACACTGGACAGGAGGAATTATTTGACAAATATTGTCAATATTCTCTAAATAATTTATATTGCAATATGAGTACTGCAAAAAGAAAATCATGGTATTCATTAGAAATGACAACATTTATTGAATAGTATATTCAAAGAGTGATGTGATGCTTGCAACTCAAATGCTGGAGTCCTATGCTACCTGAGAAGAAAGGCTTGAGACAAGTAGAGTCTGGTCTGCATTCTTTGTCTAGAGGGCTCACAAGTCATCAACTTCAAGATAGACTTGCAAACCTCCGTCTCGTGTGGGTAGCTAAGCTCTTTAATGCACATCTGATTAAATGTTTTTAAAAATATACTTCTAAAAAGCTTTATAGTAATTCTTTTAGGAAAGAATAAAAAGGAGAGGTACTCATAATTGTCTATCCAGAAAATATTGATTTTCTGTTAGTGGGTTCAGTATTATTAATAGTAATACTATTTCATGCTATTTTTCATCCAGAAATATAGAATGCCGTAGGAACAAGGGAAAATTCATCTTGTCTGTGTCTCAGTAAAGCTCACAAAATGATTAAAACGAGGACATCAGGAATAGAACAGTGCTCATATTGCAGGGAAATGCTCTGACCGGTCAGTGTTCATGCTGGGTGTGTTGGGTCCCACACAGTTCATCTAGGAATAGACACCAGATAATGATGGTCAAGCAATACACTTCTAAGTAAGGGTCCTTTAGAAACAGCACAAGGAAGTCTCCAGGTCTGCATTGAATATATCAGGAGAGGAAGGTATATGCGAGCAATAGGGAAACCGGCAGAGCACACTGCCAATATCCATGGGTAGGAGCTAACTTTCCAGAGATGAAGCATCTGTAACATATTGCATAGTACGCAAGGTATTATAAGATGTTGTGTTAATTTAGCATTTCTGTATTTCACTAAAGAAATAATTTTCATGTAAAAATGTGTAGTAGTTAGACTTAGGAATTTTAATAGTTCTTTCCTACCAGACTTTCTGTATAGCTGAAGAATGGCAGGTGAGGCAACTCTACCTTGGCAGGGAGAGAGAATGCAGGCAGCTTCAGCCCTCTTAGGCTGACCTTAGTAGTACAGGAGAAATTCCAAAGATGTAGCAGATTAGCAGTCACCTAAATTGTGCTAGTGTGCATGTGTATGTGTGTGTGTATGTATATATATATATAAATTTTTAAATCATTTCAATCCTATATTCCTGCTGGATTATCTATTAGGCACATATTTCCAATGATGTCTTCTGTTTTCAGTATGGCTTTTAGCTTAGAGATCAGTGTGTAAGTAAAACAACCCGATATGGCCCAACTGGAAGCCATTGTAGGTTTTTCAAGACACCCTTGATTATATCTTTGCAAGAATGACTTGCTTCCTAATAAATAATTAGCAGACTGAAAATTCTTTGCTACTTTATCTTGCCTGTTATTGATGGGATGTTTTGAATTGTCCTAATTGATGAGTGCGTTGTATATACTTGTGTACTTGGATAGTCTAACGTGAGCGAGATGATTAAACTTTGCAGAGTGGTTTGTACGAGCAGTGCAGAGGATTTGTCTTTGAAGGATAGTCTGTAGTAATCAGCCTTCCCGAGTTTTCCATGCTACATCACTCAAGCTCAGCACTTCTTCTATGTTTGGAGAAAAGCTGTTGTTCAGTCTAATAGTACAGAATGAGCTAATCCCCCTGATTGCACCAGTAATTTGAAAATGTTGCAAAGTGAGGGGAAATCAGTTACCTTTCATGAACATATTTTCTTGAAAGAGACAGAAAAAAAAAATCAAAATTCATCAATAAAACAAATGATAAAGTAACTGTTCGGAATTTTTGCCAAGTTTTGTTGCTGTGTGGTTCTGACTTCTCTAAATGTAATGCTGGATGCTAGCATGTAATCTACAACTGTCTTTTGCAGTGTTTTAGAATGTATTTCATTTCATTTTTCCTTCAAAAAGCATCAGAGAAATATTCCCCTGCAATTTCTGTCATGCATTTTTGAACGCTCAATGCTTTGCAGCAGTCTCATTTCCCCATCTCACTGCCACTGCTGACTAGCTTGGAACAAAGCTCTCCATCCTTAATAAAAAAGGGGCAATCACAGAAGAGAAATGGCTTTTCTCTTATTCTTACAGATCAACAAGTTATTTTAATCAACGACCAAAGCTTAGAAGTTTGTGCTTGTTGCTGCAACCTCCGCCACCTTTGGGGGCAATGTTCAGCAACATTAAGGAACGTGATGGCAAACCGGTGCTACCTAATGAGCTACAAGATAGCAAGTGTTTAAGGATGTGGCTAACACTGAAAGAAGCTGAGTTCTTTGTCTCTTCCTTCACTTCAGTTTCAGTAAATTAGGGCTAGATTGTGCCTGTCTCTCCAGAGCAAGCAACGTGTGCCTGTGCTACACCAATTGTAACTCAGTGCTGGAATTCGCTCTTATCCCATTGTCCCAACAGGAAATCATTTGCTTTGGGAATGCTGCTGTAAGCATGGTCTTAATACTTTTATGTTTAGAACTAGCCAGAAAGTGAACTTCAATAAGTAATAGTTTATTTCATAGAGTAATTGTATTTTATAGGTAAAGAGATGCTGGGTCGGAGTTTCTCCTTTAATCTGTGTGTCGGGAATTTTAATGCCTTTTCCTCTTGTATCAGTGCAACCCATGTGACTTAGGTGAGCCAATTCTGATTATATGTTCAAAATGAGTTTGGAATCAGGGAACAGGTCTCTAATTTGTTTATGAATACTGAAAATTGGTTTACATAAATAGCTTGAAATCATTTGCAAGTTAAAAATCTAGCTCTTTCAGAACTTTTTTCTATGCTCCAATAAACAGATTTCCCTTGAATTCTTACACACAATGTTGTAGCATGGGAGCTTTGATTACACTGCTTTTTAAGAGGGAAGTAGTCTATATTATCTTGATTCTGCCTTTAGGATGAGATGAAAATTTAATATATCTCTGTTATGGGGTGTTGTAAGCAAAAGAGTAGGAGTCTTTAGTTCTAACAGTTCTTCAATGAAATGAAAATAATGAAATGAAGAGCTAGTTCTTCAATTTACCCATGTCCAGCTGGCTCACCTGACTTCAGTGAAGCCAACACAAATTGAGGATCTTGTGGTGACATTCATTAGGACAACAGAAACAAAAGTGTACTTAATTTAAGGTTCTAAATATTGCCATATTTGGACTGAAACACTGAAAAAAAGGCTCCTTCTGACATAGGTTACAATACGAGAGAAGAAATCCCAGTTCATGGAGGCCCCCGGCACAAACAGAACGGAAAGACTGCGCTTGATAAGCAGCTTGGTGAGAGTGTTTTGTGCAGGCCACATGGGTGAAGTGCACAGGAAACCCAATCATTTCCCTGGCTATAATAAAAAAAAGATTCAGTACATGGGAACATAAAACTACACAATCTGTTTGGGCTTATAGAGCCATACATTCATACACAGACACACAACTGTGACTAAAATACACAACTAAGAGGAAAGAAGGGCAAATAATTTTCCAGTATATAAAGAGAAATATTCAGGCAAGTATTTCCAGACCAAGAAGAGCTTAAAAAAAAATGTTAGTTTCTTAGAAACAGTAAGTCTGCTAAGGAATTGAAATAGAGAATTCAGCCTTTACAAGTACTCACATCTGGGAAGCAGCATAAGCATTAGAGTCCAAAATTAAAAATACTCTTCTAGAAAGCTCAGTGGAAATAGAAGTCCTGAGTTCTGGTGAGCTGAGGGAAGATAAATATGTTTACCTTTTCCCAGCTTCTGTCCTTAAACCTCAGTGCTTTAAAATCTCTTGCTTCCTCCAACAAAAGAGGCAAAAGGGGCACTTAGTAGGTTTCCTTTTGTCTATGGAACAAAGCTGGATGTCGCTTTTATCCTTGGCTTTTATGTTGCTCCCCCAGTCTATGCCTCTTGGAACAGTCTCCTGCCACTCGGTGCCAGCAGAAGCTTCAGAAGGGGCCATCTGCACTGACTGCTGTGTTAGGGACAGGCTCACTTGATTCCTAATGCCCTGGAATGGAGATTTCCCTCTGTGTCTGGAAATACCAGCCATTGTATTTTGAGGATGAGGCAGGGATATAGATCTCAGAGTCTAATAGGCTTTGCACTCTTGCCAAGGGAGAAATGGCCACATGCTTCCTTTTTGTGGAGGTGGATAGAGCACATTCTGAGTCTACTCTTAAAAAAAAAAAAAAAAATGAAAATTCCACTATCATTTCTTAAAAATATTTTCAAATGAATAAGTTACTTTAAAGAAAATTTTCATAGTTACATTTTATGTGGGTCACTTAGGTTATGCAGTTCTTATTGAGGAAATGTGAAGCTTTTAGTCACAGGGATGTCAGGGGATGTCACATGTTTGTGTCATGTCAGTAAACAAAAAGGTCTAATTGTGACTGAGATCCCATTATGCTGAACAAATTTCTAAGACATGGTGGCGTAATTTTGAAATCAGTTGACTGGAGAGGGAAGGGATGAAACATTTAAGATTGTCCATGTTCCCATACAAACAACAATAGTTCCTATACTGTTGGGAAATATTGAACTGTGTCTCATGGTAATAATGCAAAAACAGTAAATTCTGCTACTACTTTCATTCAGAAACAATTAAAAAAATGGGTAGTATGCATTTGAGAGCCATTCCAAAATAGTTTGAGCCTTTTTGCAAAATTCTGTTCAGTGCTGAGCAACAAGTGCATGGGCTGCATTGCCTTTTTTGCCCTCTTTATAACAGAAGGAACATATACAGTCTTCAAGCCAGAAAACTCAGGAGTTCAAAATTTATAAGAAAAAAAAAAAATGTAAGCTGGGGAGCCATTAGTATTGATGGAAGGTAAAGTAGAATTTGACACCTTGCTTTAAGAATTGTGACCAAAAAGAACTGAGAATGCAGCTCATTGCCAACATAGGCTTGTTCTGCACTGGGGAACATTTACGGATCATTCCTGCTCTTGCAGCTCCATTGACATTAGTGATATGAGGAGGTTGCGATGCTCACAGCTCTCCAGCACTAGCAGCTGTTTCAGCGCTGTGTTAATTAGATTGGCACTGAGCTGGTTTAATAGACACGATGCTGATGAGAGCTGCTGGGGTGCCATCTACACTAGGGCTGCCAACATTGATAAAGCTGTAGTGATGGTGGTAGCTGTGGAAATTACTTGCAGAGTTCTCTACAGTAAATAAAACTGAGATATTTAGGCTGAAATTGCAGGGTGGTATATGAATGTGTGTATGTGATTTTATTTATTCCTTGCATATTTTTACCTTCCCACTCACCTGAGTGCATTTTGCTGGTTGTTTTTAAAAATAAAAAGTTCTCATGACTCATGAATCTTAAGGTTTGACATAAACTTAGATTGGAGAGAGTGGAGAGAATAAGAAAGCTTTGTATTTAGGATCAAGGATATGAAGTACAGTGTATCTGGATTAGGGTGAAGTGGAGAGGATAATTCTGTCAGTGTGCATTGTGCAGTTGATAAAGTGGTGCTAAGTTCCGTATTGATGGTTAAAGCATTTTAAAAGTGCCCAATATGAGCTGATAGTGCTCCTCGTATCGTTCAGATATGCCGCTATGTGATTACCCACTTTCCTACTCAGAGCATGGTAGCTTGCACGAACCTGATGTACTTCTAATGAAGTATAATTTATAACGATAAAGGAAGAGAAGGATGTATGTATGTGAGGATGTGTCAGAGCATTCATTTTCTGTACTGTTTTGACATCTTTAAAAAAATTAAAAACTGGTTGAAATACTTTATGAAATACAGCTATGATCTTCATATCTTCATTCCCCTATTTCTTACTTCATTTGCTCCAAGCAATGGAGGTTTTTGTTTTTTTTTTTGTTTTTTTTTTTTTTTTGGTAGATTTTTTTTTCCTGGAAATTATCAGTGCTAGGTTTAGCCCATATGAGAGGTTTCTTACATACTAAAAAGAAATATAAATATTTTACTGGGTAAGGACATGCTGCAGCTCTGCTGCCTTTCTGTGTAGTTAATTTCCAGTTTCAAACTGCAGGACTAGCAGATCTTTGGTGGGGATTTCTATGGAAAGATAAAGTTTGCAGCTCTGAGACTGGAAAACTTTTTGTAGTCAGGAAGGTAAAACCCGCAAGTCTAGAACATGGATACCATGGGAAGCAACACCTTTTTCCATGCAAAAAGAAGAGCATCCAAGCCTGCCATTACAGAGTTTTATAATGATTTATAACTCGCAGGCATTATTGCTGAAAGAAGCATGTGCCTGAGAAGAACTGAGAAGAACAACACTTACCAAAAAGCTTCAACTAGAAAATGTCCCAAAGAAGCAGAGGAAAAAGGAGAGAATGAGAGAATCATTTCAATGACCAGAAATATGGCCGGTTTTCCTCCATCTGTCTTTTTTTTCCCTTTTTCAGTCAGTACTTGTTTCTTTGTCTAGTTTTGGTCTAGAATTCATAGTAGTAACATTGAGGGAGATAGTGAAAGGATCCTGAAATGATTGTTCACACAATGCTTTCAAAATCTACTGTGAGAAGAAAGAAAGGAATGAGACATGATGCTTCATAATAAATTTCTAAATCAGAATTTATACCTAGAAGAGGTTGAAATCATACTCCAAAAGGAAATTTAAAATAAAATTTCGCCAACAATTCATCATGATTTCAAAAATTCAAGGTTATAGTTAAAGAATAGTAAACAATTATAATAACAGATGGTTGTCACATCAGACTTTAAAGAATGATAATATTTTACTTTTATTTCTCTTTTAAGTTAAAAACAACCATCCAAAGTATATTACATTAAGAACATGTTTCTCTTACCAACTACTGAAAATTGTCATGTAACTACCATTTACGCTAAAGTATTTCATATGAACAAATTAGCAATGGATTTATGCTGATTCCAGGAGGAAGAAGGAGTTCTAAGAGTATATATTAAGTATAAATAAATGGGTCAATTAAGCACCTTGGTTAGGAATTTAACTAAAATGTTTAAGTTGAAACGGTTTTGGTAGAGTTCAAAATGAAGTGAGCTCAGCACTGATGTGAGAATGCACTGCCTGAGAAAGCAGAAAAATAAAATTACCATGTTAGCGTATTGGTGTAGTCTGCTGGAACTGGTACAAAGCTATGAAGTTGAGATCTTTTTGCCAGAGAATGTCTTTAAAAATGTCTTCCACTAAGAGTAAAATATGATGATCTCGGTTAGTAATTTCATATTTCTATCCCGAGCGAGCTCAGTGAGTAATCTGGGAAGTAATCCAGGTTCTTAAACATGGCCTTCTAATGCAATTTTACATGTCCTTGAGTACTTGAGGCATGTGGCCAGCAGGTAAAGGAGTGGATATTTGGGAGTTTCTATTCCTGGACTTGCTCCTGGAAGCCAGATGGGAGATTCATCACTTAGAACATGACACTACTAGATGCTTGTGTTCCCCCCAATTAGGGGCATTGAAGACACCTTTCCCCCCATATAAATACTAGATGTTTTGTCTGCTGTTACATTTCATTCAGTTTATTCAGAAGAAGTAAAACTAAAGACCAAGCTAAGCTTTTCTTTCCAAGATGAATGTCTAATGATGTTACATTTACGATGTAAAGCTTTCAGTTTTACTCAAGCTTACCTTTGGCCTGACATTGCTAAGAATTACATATTAAGTCATATTTATACCTTATTATGCACTAAATGTCTGTATAGCTGGGTACAACCTGATAACACAGAACTGCCACATGCATTAAGTGCTGCTTTTAATATATCTGCAGAGATAGTACTACTGTGGTCTTTTAATAACACTCTAGATTTAATGCTTAATCTTTCCCTCTGATATATCATAATTGTAGCCTCCAGCTAGATGGTTCTGTAGGTGGTGCTGTGGGGAATGTTTGCATTAGGAGACAGGGCTGGAATTGGTGTGGAGAAGGGACAGCTTTGTTTCCCAAAACAGAATTATTAAGAACATTTAAAAAAAAAAAAAAAAAAGTATTGAGAGTGAGAATGCTTTTATTTGTGAGAAATAAATTCTCCTAGGTACATGATGCTGTTCTCCTTGGAGCATTAATTTCAGGACCACGATGTAAAGGGGATGGAAGGCACTGCCTTACTTATCTGGTCATGTTTTTAACCCCCTTTTCCATCCTGTATATGACATAGTTATTTTGTGTCTGGTGTAGCTGTAATTTTGTTTCTGGTAGTAAGAACACATGGAGAAAGAAGAGCAGTGGGAAAGAATAGCCTGAAAAAATATTGAGAATAAAAATGGTATTCAGAGAGAAATTACTGGTTGCAAACAGTAGAGTTTTGCTGCTAAGAGAAAGGCAGAAAAACGAAGGGTCTCTGCAAATGCCAAGTAATACATGGACTACTTTTTACTTTATTGAAAGTTTAAAGCTGTTTGCGTCAAATTGATACAAGATGTCAATGTTGGAGCAAACTGGTAGTATTTCTGAACTGGTAACTAGTTGGTTAAGTTTGGCAGCCATGATACTGTATCAGCAGCAGAGTAATGGTGTAATTCAGAAACTGAAGTGACCGGAAAAGCTTGCAAGGAACTGTGATGTTATGTACAATTAGTTAATTAGTATGGTCATTAAAAACAAAACAAAAAAAATCCAATGTACCCCTTCCTAATGTACACCAGGAATTTTGAATTGCCCAGTTGGTCTTAGATGTTGAAAACTGGAGTATTCAAAAGGCTGCCCTGTACTTGCGCCTCTGCAGATTTGTGCCTCTGCACGTGTTGAGAAGCCTGCATTGCCAGTGGAGCCCCTGCAGCACTGGATTCCCTTCCTCCGTCTTTATCCTCTAGCACACACTCACTGCCCAACTTCAGGTAAATTGAAAAGCAAGAGAAGCTCCTGTAGGCCTGAGCCTGAAAACACTTAAGTTTGCGGAGGCAGACAGAGGCAAAGGCCTTGCTTGATGTTTGAGTCAGAAGAATGCACTGAATTTGCTAAAGCGTGGAGTAATCTGAAGGCATCTACATGATTCTAGTGATTAGTTGTATCCCTGAATAGAGCAAGGTCCGAAAAGTATTAGAGGCTTCAAGGATGATTCATGGAATGTGGCACTGGGCCCTGGAATTTCCAACTTAGTGAAGAAGAAATCCAACCTCCTTAAAACCTTTGAGAGCATTCAGTATCATTCACAAAGGGAGGGGATTGTTATCGACAAGTGGCATCATCCTCACTACTTCCCTGCCCCTGGAAGCAGATAAAAGAGAATTTTTATTTAGCTCTTGCAGTCAAAGACTAGGGATTCTACCTTCAAAGCAAGGTATTTATACATGTATTTTCAGTGGGTTTTAATCTTTAGGAAATTACTTAAACGACTGTAAAGCTCTGTCATATTTTTATACTCTTAAAAAAAAATGTGATGGCTAGATGAAGGGAAAAAAAATGTTTAGAGATGTGTATGTGTGTGCTATATGTCAATCTCTGTATAGAAATATTTCTCATAGCATCCACTAGATGGACTCAGGAATAGAGCGTTCGGTATCAAAACTCAGACTTCTAGTAATGCCAAGTCTATGCTGTTAAGCTACTGCCAGAATCTGGCCAACAGCCACAGAGTTGAGGGAAGGAACTTGTGCACCTGCACCCTCTGTCAAGGCAAGGATTCACTATAATCTTGCTAGGAGAAAAGTTCTGGCTGGCTCCTCGTGCTCTTTCTAGTGATGGTGTTGAAAAGACGTGAGTATATCCAGCCAAGGTTTTGGCAGATTTCTGAATATATAAAGCATTTTACAAGTGCTTGCAGTAATTTAAATTAGACATATGATATGCTCAGAGCACATGTAAGGGCACCATATGTCCATGAAAGTGGGAAAGATATGTGCTGAAATGTGCTAATACTACTGACTTTAGCAGACAAATGAAACTTCTGCTCCAAACGACAAGCTTATTAACAGCCATTGCTTTCAATTACTTACGTCTTTCCAAACATTCATCGCTACCACAATCCATATTATTATTGTTTGCATTTTTTTTTTCTTTCAATAACCAGCAATTTAGCAAATAGCTGTATTTGCTAAATGATGCAATAGTTTCTCAACCTGTAAAATCCGAGCAAGTAGAAGTATCATCGTCAGCAGCCATTGCGTTAAAGTAATTCTCTTTAAATCACCTGAATGTGCAGTTGCAGTTATGCATACAGTAAGGGACAGAAATGACCTCCAGAGAATCTGCTTGCGTTTGCAGCAACAGAGGGCTGCCAGCCTAGAACTGCGTTGTCCCTTCACTCAGTTCTGACAGCAGAGACAGGACAAGAGTCAAAGCAGTAAATGCAAGAAGACAGGAGCAAAGCTTTGTGGCTAATAGCCGCTCTTCCTCCAGGTCCTTCCTATTCCATACCGTGTGGAAGCTGTAGTCATTCGGAAGCAGCTGTGATGACACTGAGGCTCAGCAAAGGACCAAGGATATGTGGAGTGTAAAACCAGAGTGAAGAGTGGACTTACTCAATACTCAGTTGAGTTACTCTTTGACTTTCTCACACAATGGTCAATGAGGTCAGTGGGTAAATGGCCCAATAGTAATAAGACAATGAAGCCCAGAGGGCAGTAAGTGCCTTAGTGGAAAATAGAGTAAAATTCATGATAATAAATAATAAATGTTGCTAAGGGACATAAATATGTAAAATACTACTGGAACCACTCAACCCCATAGCTCCTTAAGTGAAGTTCGGCTGACTTGCATAATCAAGAACAGCACTGTAAATGCTCAAGAGCTTCTTGAAAATAAAATTAAACTTAATGGAGCTTTCTTTCAAAAATCAGTGTCAGGAAATGTCTATCTATTAGGGTTTTGTTTTATTTTCGTTGATTATTTCAAACTTGTAGTTGTCTATGGATACATTTTCCACAGTATTTTCTGAGAAATAGTAGACTGGATGGCTAGTATAATATATGCTATGTAATTAGAAGTTGCCAGAGTCATAGACTCATAGGATTTCAAAGAACTTGAGGAGGTCATCTAGTCCACTATGGGAATACTTTCATACATCATTCCTGACAGAATCTATGCATTCTTAATGCTATGAATGGGTATCCTTTTCTTAGAAACAGTCAAAGACAGTGACTCTGGGATTTCCTGAGGCAATCTATGACAGTATTTCATTATCTATCTCAGTCGTTAAAAACACTGACTTATTTTTTAATCAGCCCTCCCCCCCACCTGTATCCTGTGTATTTTTTCTAATCAACAACCCACTTTATTTACTGTCCTATTCACTACAGGTATGAAGAATAAGGTTCTTTCTTTCCTCATTCAAACAGACTTTGGTGTCATTGAAGGTGTTACGATGTTCCCCTTTTGGACCTCCTTTTCTTTATTCTAAACAACCCTGATTCAAATGATCATGACAGGGCTTGAGAAAAAAAAATCTCATATTTCAACCTAAGCCTAATATTAGTAGATAAATCAAGTGGATTTGAGAGGCCAACTTCATTAGATTTTGAAATGAAATTGGGATTCACTGTTCCTTGCAGCCATGGGTGACAAATCAATCACCATGTAAAATCAGCTTGTTGCTGTGGCCCTCCCTGGGATTTTTGCCACAGTGATAATAAAGTATTTTAAACTAAAGAAACAAAGACATGCTTAGGATACTATAAGAGAACACAGAGCATCTGTTAAGAGACTACATTTTCTACATATTTTCTCAAATGCAGAGAATAAGAAGTGAGAAGAGACATTTGTGTGTCAAGGTTAATACCTGAATAAGCAAGATCAGGGTCAGAATATTTTAACTGGCTCAGCATGAGGTGCAAGAGTCTTACCACTCACGCAGCAAATACCGAGTCAGACTATTCTCTTAAATGGTTGTCTGTGGGGATGAGAATTTACTGATATTTTAAATATCCTGGACAAGGCAGGTTTTCTGCAATTTGCATGCAATTGCAGTTTATGTTCTAGGTTATAAGCTATATTTAAGGAAGATAGCACAGTATATATGCAGCCTCTTCTGAAGGCAGCAAAGTACTGACTTTTACAAGGAAAAAAAAATTATAATAAAACTTAAAAATTACTCCTATTTTTATGTTATTTTATTGTGTTTTTCATCACTATGAAAATTATACAATAAATAACCCTGCCCTTTTCCCTATGAATAAGTTCCATTAAGGAAAAGCACATTTACCAGTCTCCAGCTTTTGACATAGTCCTAAAAGTCAGTACAGCAGAAAACATAGCATCATAGTAAACTTAGCTAGCAAAGGTAGTAAATGCTCCCAATATTTAGAGCCTGTATGTAAATGAACAAGTTCTTTCCTTGATGATAGGATTACTGCCTTTTGTCTTGTATTTGAAGAGTGTTTAAATTACCTTATATGTTTTGTATGCATATATTTTGTATGCATATATTTTTGTACACATATAACTTTACAGTAACTGAGTATTGAAGAATTATAGGACATCGATTTAAGGGGGTTTGCAAGCGATTTGCTTGAGATGGCACTTTGCTCATAAGAAGGCTGTAAACGGTCTGACATTGAGAAGATGTTCAAGGACTGCAGCAGTACCCTGGGGCCTGAACACCTGAGCTCTATGTTCCACTGTCGGGTCGAGCTGTCTTGCTGTGCCCCTTCTCTCTCTGCCTCAGTCTTTCTGTAAGGTTAAGTGGAAACACTGCACATAAACACCGCCTTGAGTGAAAACAGCTAGGCGTTACCAGGACAGTATACAATAGTAATTAGCTATATGTTTTTTCACATATATTTCAAGTTTTAATTCTTCTACCTTTAGGAACCAGTAAAGTCATTGTTTTGAATGTTTTTTCTCAGGCAGATGTTCAGCATAGGTTTTCTGTATGGTTTCTCAGGTGATTTTCTGACAGAAATCTTAATGCTCTGTTTCTTGAAAGCATTGGCAATACTTTACTGCTAGTAATGTGACATCAGAAAGGAGCTGGGAGTTTTACTAGATTAACACAAGTCATACAAAGTATTGAGTATACTTTGAGGTTGAATCACATTCCTCAGTAATTCCTATTCCTTCTTCCCAGGCTGAATTGTAAGGAATGGTTTTTAAATACTCACTGCTTGATGCAACGTGTGAACTGCTATTCCCCTACTCAGAGTGACAAGTAGTAATCTGTGTAGTATTTTTTTTGTGTGTGTAGGATACTCTTATCTCCTAGCTGTTGTAGGTAAGCCCTACAAGGCAAGCCCATATTCACCATCTCTCTGTCCAAAGTGGAGTTCATAGCACATTTAGGCTACTATTCTCAAGAACGAATGAACCGTGAGCTAGCTCTGTGGAAACATGGGACAGGCCTAGTGTAATGCTATTTTAAAAATGCTTTTGAGTTTCTCTCGTGGGGCCTACTCTTATTAGCCATGCTGATCTGAAGCTAGTTAGGCTTCATTTTTTTTAATAAAACCTGCAAATCTGAAGTAATTTCATGAATGTAAACTTATATCACAAACATAAGGTTAATGTTGCACCTTTCAGGCAACAAATACAGATTAGCACAAAGTCTGTGACACATTTTAAGGACAGGCAACAGTCTGACTAATAGTGATGTTCCCGGAGGCACCCCAATGTGTGAAGCCTCCCTGGATTTTAAGTCAATGCCCTCCAAGTGTTCATTGGGAAAGCAGCGAGCACTGGGGGATGGTGTTAACTGTAGTTTACTCATATCATTGGAAATAACATCAACTGTAAGAGTTCAGCAGCTGTAAGAAAACATAATCACATTTGGATTTACAGAATTGATGCCATTTAAAAAAAAATGCAGCATCTGGATTTTTATGCTCTGTACCGCAGCATTGCTGATGCAAAGGGACTGGACAGAGGGAGACATACAGTACTGCTGAATATGCAACACTGGCATGGTACTCTCTTAATTTTTAAAGCCTGTTAAAGTTGTTCTTAAAGATTCTTTGTTGCTTTTGAAAATCAGGAGGAGTTTCTTTTGCCTGATATAGCTTTACTTGAGTTCATCTGAAGTGTTATTTATGCTTCACCATATTTACCAGCAAATACCAGTGTATTTATTCCTTCTGAATAAAAGAAATTCTGAAATCCATGCCCCTGGGTAAGCGGCTGCTGAAAGAATGGAGTGGTTTTGTATGTGTAGAGTGATGCTTCACTCACTAGTCAGTGCAGAGCACTGGGAAGCCTTGCATGTGTGTCATGCGATTAGAAAAAAAACAATTGCTCAATTCGTTGCTCTACTTAGTTTGGTCCTCATATTGTTTGCAAAGGCTGTAATAAATATTTTTTTATTGTGCCAAATGAATTATTTCCTCTAGACATTAAAATAAATAGGGTGTCCTAAAAATCTCACCTCATGTATACTGGAGTCTTTCAACAGAAAAATAATTGTTGTAGTCTTAGACATATCGTGTGAATGCTGACGGGTTCCAATGTGCACTTTTAGCCAAGATCTAGTCCCACTGAATCCCTGAAGTCTACCCACATGCAGTATACTCAGACATTTTAAATTGAAATTTTTTGGTCCGTCAAGCCATATTTAACTAAATGGAAATACTGTTACTTTTGGATTGTGGTGTTGAACACAAGTAACTGAGTAAGTCTTCCAATTATTATATTTGATTGAGCTCCGTAATCTTTGTTTTATGGTGTAATTGCTTTTCTGAGCTCCAAGCTTCATTAACTTTCCAAAAGAATACTACAGAATCATGAGTATCTGCTCAAAAATTTCACAAATACTGCACAATTTTCTGTCTCCATGGAAGCCTGCAGGATGAAAATGAATTCTTCCTTAGATGTAAGAACTCAGTGTTCTTTGATGAAACCATGATGATATCATGGAAAAGAACCTTCTCTTTAGCACACTTCTCTAAATGTGGTGCTCTCACCATTGGAGATGGGAGCTTGAATTAGTGAGTTATGGAGTTACTAATCAGTGACGTTTCCAGGGGGTGAGGCATATCACTCAGGTACCCTGTAGGTTTCACTGAATATATGGAAGGCAAAGCTGAAATTCATGTACATATATTAGTTGTCTGTATGGACACTGAGTCATTTGGAGTTGCACACAATTGATATTAACACAGATTCTGTCACAAGTAGGAAATTTGTTTTATAAGGTCATCAACATATTTGAAAAGAAATGTGAATACGATGCACAGGAGCATTTAATTAATTCTGCAGTTAATCACCTAAATGTCCACTGCCAACATTTGTTTAGCCACTATGCTTCTTTTATGATTTTTGGTTGAATAATATGAAAATAAATGTAAAAACTGAATCTTTTTATTCAGAAGACCATTAGAAGATTAGACAATTCTCCTAAAAAAAAAAAAAAAAAAAAAGTACAGCTATGTCACAGTTGTATACCTCAAGCATGCAAACAAGCAATGCTGCTTTCCTTCTTGAAAGGAAAATGATTTTCTAATGAACTGATTTAACAATAGAGGGCTTTTTTTTTTTTTTTTTTTTTTTAAATCAATCATCAGTCTTCTACAATTACA
>NW_020455766.1:1188727-1216980 GCF_003342845.1 Nothoprocta perdicaria
TTTTTTTTTTTTTTTGCTTCTGTAGTCTGTGAACTTCTGTTTACCCTCATTTCAGTGTGATAATCTTATTACAGTTTTGCTGGAAACTTCAAACTAGACTAAAACAGGTCTTTTGATATAAAAAATGTAAGCAAGTTCTAGAGTGGAGGAGTGCATTGAAAGAAGCAACCCCGTATGTGAGGAGGTGGTTCTTTCTGTGATGAGAAGAAAATGAAAAATCCCCCCTGAAGGGTCATTTAGGCAGAAGAGGGAATAGTTCATTATTTCCCAGTATGCTGCCAGTGCTAACTACACCATGGCAAGTATGTCACCCTACATAACACCCTGCACATCTCCCATGTGCTGGAAGCTTCAGATTTTCTCCACTACTGTATTTAATTCATGGTATAGCTGCAGCTACCTGTTGTCTCTGATTTGAATAACTGAATATCTCATGTCACTCAGAGTACAGCTTCTCATTTCTGTTTCCATCAACCAGGCAGAATAAAATCTTGTAAGCAGAAAGTAAGTCCATTAGCAAATGTTTTGGGAGTTGTCTACTGCTATTTATGATGCAAGTTTTCACTAATATGTCACTCTTAAACACTTGTTTCCTGCTGTGTAGCAGTTTTTTCAGTATAACTATACTAAACTGAGGTAACTGAATGATAGAACTGTTTTTGAGATACATAAGTGCACACTAAGCTAGTTGTAGACTTTTGCTGTGCAAATGTAAAATGATATTTCACCTCCCTTAAATTTTCTCAGCAGTTTCTACTTTGTTTCTCTTTTGATTTTTTTTTTTTTTTTTTTTTTTTTTTTTTTTTTTTTTTTTTTTTTTTTTTTTTATTCAGGGAGATTTTCTCTCCCTGTTTCTGTGTGTTGTCACTGGTGTGACTTGAAATGCCTTCTAGTGAAAGGATAAAATTTAATCATGGTGAGGTAGACAGCACAGTACCAACATTAAACAAAAATTGTCCAAAAATTGCCCAAGAAGGTAATTGCCCACCCTCAGCAGATCAGTGATTGCTGAGGTAAAGAACCGAAGTGCTACAGACTATATCTCTTGAAACGTTTTGGAGATTTTGAAGGGTTTCATGGCAGATACCTGATAAGTGTCTCTCCCTTGGGACGTGAAAAAATGCAAAAGTTTCCTTGGTGCAGTCCTACTCAATCAGAATAAATGTACACTTCATCTGACCATGGATTAGGCTCAGTCCCGTGTGCTCTTTGAAGTAGTTCATTTTAGAAGTTCAGTTTCACAGTTTTTATAAACATCTGTATGTCACTACCTAATAAATTACTCATTGTACCTTACAGCAAAATGGAAATGTCTGTAATAGTGCTGCAGTGTAGTAACTAAGTGAATGAATAATACATGTCTGTTTCCTGGTAAGTACGGTGAAAGCTGCTTCCTTCCACTTTCAGTGCATCAGATGTGCAATTACTGTATAATTAAGTTCAGCTTGCCTGACTAGTGACTGACATTTCCACACTGCTCATCGAAGTTGACTACTCAAGCACACCAAGTATCTTGTAGAACAAAATTTCAAGTGCAAGATATACAGAAAACTACTTCAGCTCATTTTGTGAGCTAAAATGGCTCCTTTTGCTGTTTCTTCTACCATAGGTGGACAGGATGTGCTTGTGAGAATACATGTGTGAAATAAAAGACCCAGTAATCCAAGGAAGTTCTTTCATTGAAGTAATTGCAATAACGTATGAGTGTAGGACGCTAAGGGCCTGGTGGTGAGCTTGAATGCAGTTTCATCCCTTCCGTGAAATCATTTCTATCTTTTGTCTCTTCGTTTTCAATGAGAATACATCCCTTTTGTCAACTGACAAAAACTTCCATACTGTATTTGCAATTCTAAATGTCTGAGCCCTGTGAATCATTCTGTAAAGAGATGTGCAAGTAAATCTCAAGGGAAGGAAGATATCCTCTAATCAAATCGACATAGTCTGTCTCTCACTGCAGTTCTGAAAATACTACTGAACAGTTTTTTTTAAAAAAAAAAACAGGAGCCTATAATTCTTTTTAAGAAATAGTTTAAATCCTTTTAATTCAAAAGGCACTGTGCTTGGGAGTTCACAAAGCTCTAAGAGTTAACATTCAAAATACTCTTAACTTGGGGACATTATTTTTGCACTGATAAGGAAAGTAAGATTTACCACACTGAAGGATGTTGTCAAGAAACAGCAGATTTTGACTTTGGCAGGAGTTCCTAGTTTCAGTGTCTCAAACACAAACTCACATGAATTTCTGGAAAAAAAAGAAGACACAGCAGATCCTTTTCAAGTTTTTGCAAAATGACTAGAAACAGGATGCAAAGTGTTATCTAAATTTTAGAGATAGCGTTGTTGTACTACTTGTGTTATTAGAAAACTGTGAAGGAACTGTACCCAGGTAGTAGCCATAAAATCACTATTTTTCACAATGTCAAAATGAGGAGCATTCACCAAGTCTACATGAAGGTCAAACAAGCAAATCCTGTTTCAAAGTCCTTTAATTGAATCTACATTCGGTTTGTATGACTTTCTATTTTATTCTATCTTTTCCAGGTATATGTAATGCGGCTTTTTGTGGGAGCACAGAATTTGGATAGTGTTGCTATTCATTTCAACCCATAATGAAGAGCTGCTTCTAAACAGAGAGAAAAAAAAAGGTAAATATATATATATGTTATCATTCTTTGAGTGAACTGCATGAAGTTTCATATAATGAAATTTTGTCCCATTTTCACTATTCTTGTTGTCAACATCATCCATTTTCTGTAATGATGATGCCTCCTGATAGTTGTGTAATCAGCACATTCCACTAGTATACTTCTTGTGCCAAGGTCACTGATAAAGACTGATAATGTGGAATAATGGGTTCTTATGCACTGAAGTATTCATGGGCAAGAGATCCTTCTTACCATAGATGGAAGTTTATTCTGTGTCTTGAAATCTATTTTCTTATGTGTGTGTATATATATAGAAAAATATATGCGTATGAACAAATATATATATAAAATGTTAAATATGCATTTTAATCAAAATAATTATTGCCATTAGTATCAAATCACTGTGCTAAGCTTGGCTTTCTCTAAAAGCAGATAGTCGTCACATTGTCCAATCTGTAAGTGAAATTTCTAATAATGAATTTTCTGCACCTAAAATTGTACTTAGGCTTACATTTTCAAGTATTTTATCAAGGAGAAAACAATGAAAGCTACTGCTTGTAAGAAAGATGACAAAAATCTTTTATTATGTATTTTTGTGAAAAGGGCACGATACTCCTCTAACCATGAATGAGAAAAGACTACATGAAAGCTCTCGTGGATGCTGAAGTGTTTTCTGAAAGCACTTCAGGATGGGGTAATTATTTGATGCTACTGGCAAATTCTATAATGACCTTATCTTTTTGAGGACATCACTTGCTTCTTATATGGAAGAAAGTTATATGTCTTACTTTCTGGGTTTCTAGGTTTCTGTTAGACACTGAATAGGCGTGCAATATAAGCACTTTTTCAGGGATCTTCTTCAGTCCCCAGGCTTAAAAAACTTTATTGCAATTAAAATATATTGTGTTTGACGAATAGTGATTTCTTTCCTTATTTATTTTGATAAGGTATGCTATTCTGTGCATAGAAGAAGTGCACAACTACTTAAACTGTCTTTAAGAAAATAAATAGCATAATAATAAGGGAAGAAGGCACACAATTCTAAGTCAAAGTTAATTTTGTGTTAACTTCCTGTTAGAAATAAAACAAAAGTAAAATGCAAACAAATGACAGGGTTAAAATGCATTTTATTTTTCTGGAGAATATGACGTTAATAAGCAGGTAGAGAAGGCTTGGGTGTACTTTTCAGTAGCTGCCATCTGGTAGCTATATAACACAGTTATGATGGTCAAGCAGGTGGTGATTAACCATGATTCAAAATGATGTTTCACAGCAGCCATCCACAGCAGGGAATGAATCATGGCATTCAACACTATTCTGATGGAATTCACATGCTGGGAAAAATGAGGTGATTCACAAGTTGTATGGGCAGGAAGTGCTGGAAGCACTTAGGAAGTTCTTCTCCTTTTAAAATTGTCAATATTGTTCAAGCATCTCATGGGTTTGTAAGGTTATCAGAAGAATAGTAGAAATAGTAATAAGCTACTTTATGTTTGCTTTTCGTCGAGATTTACATGCATACACTGTATTGCTCAATACAAATATAAAATATAAATACAATATAAATACAATATAAATACAAATATAAACTTACTCTTCAGTGTCAAAATTATTGCCTAAAGAGAAACAGATGTACTAGACAGAAGTACAAGAAAGTCTTGTTCAAAATGATCCATTACAGAATTTCTTTTAGGAGCCTGAATCTGGTCATGTGTGATCAAGAAAACTAGGAGAAAAGGATAATCTGGGCAAACTTTAGATCTATTAGTCACATCTCACTCTTTCATTTGCTTATTGAACAAAAAGTACAAGAAAACACAATGTAGAAATAAGTGGAGAACGGAATGTAATTCAACATTCTTAAGGAGATAGGATATAGCCTAATTAAAAAGATCTCTATATTTTCTTCTGCACCGAGAACTGCAGGATATCTAATCTGGCTGCAAATCAATATAGTGCTTATTATGGAAAATCTGGAGATTAGACACTAACATTCTGCAACCATGAATAGACAAGGGCTTTTTAGTACAGTTCTATGCTGTATTGCAAATTGATTTAGGATATTATGTATGATTCTGTCTGTGTAAAAGAAATACTAGTATATGCTAGAGCAGGCATAGATTTGCAGAGTGATCAGAGAATGGGCAAATTATCATGCAAGAAGGGAGCAAAATAGAGATGGAGGGATATGACTCTATATCAAGGGGAATATCAGGGTAAGAGAAGAAGTGTTAAATCTGAGACTGTGTTTGCACACAGAAGAATTGTATTAAACTGAATATACTTAGTTTAGAAATGATAACCTATTTTAGATGAGAGGTACTCCAGCCCTTAAGAACAAGAGGCAATGGACACAAATGTAAATACAGGATATTCCATATAAACATATTCTACTTAAACGTAAGAAAAATGCATTTGTCCAAGGAGGCTGTTGAGTCTACATTCTTGGAGGTATTCAGAACTCAGCTGTACAAGACCCTGCACAACCTGCTTTGGGTAACCTTGCTGGACCAAGGTGGGTAGACTAGGTGATGTGCACAACATGCCCTTCAACTCCAGCCATTCTGTGATTTCTTGATTTCAGAAGCAATAGTGCTGAATGCCACAAAACACCAAAAGGTACTGTTTGCATTTTATACACATGATTGGTGAAAGGATTTCTTTCAGATATATATACAGAAGTAAATGTCTTTTTCTTAAAAAAATATTTCCATTTCAATCATCAAAGAGTATAATAAATTAATAACATTTCCGTGTGACTTAAGAGTCGCCCAGCGTTCATGTGTTTGAAGTTATTGTGGACTTGCTTAGCCATTCAAAAGCTATAAGCTCAGGTATTTTCTCCACCTCATACAATACACTGAGCTTGCACTTCAGGGAGTTTTGCTAACACTTCAGACTCTCCTGTGAGGACAAGCAGATCAATTAGATTTGTGCATTCACAGTTATGCCCAAGGCAGAAAATGGTGGTGGTGCAAAAGGGAGGAAATATATACAAGACAGTTGGCAAAGTTGCAGACACAAAGACACAATTTAGTTCTTTTTTGTTTGCTTGTTTTAACGAGCAAAATTTTGCAGGGAGCAGAACACAGTATTTGTATTGAATTTAGTGTATGCTATGACATGGTTACTTTCTCCAAAGTTTGGTGCAGCAGCTGCCTTAGCTTCTCTTTCAAGACTCTTTTTCAGGGCTGTGCCATTTTATTTTACACCTTCGATCAAAATAACAAAGTTTTGCTCTCAGAGAGTGCATACAAAAAGCCATGGACTTACAGTTCACTTTCTTCATTACTCAGCCTTCTCTCATAGAAGAGTCAGCGCTACCTTTTCCCTTTCATTGCCAAACTCGTCTTTGGACTGGGGAAAGTCACCTAACCTTTCCAATACTCTTACCTTATCAAGGTGCATTCTTTCCAAGTGCTTCATTTTCAGTCTATTCTGTCTCTGCTCTGAGTTGCCAGGACCCAACAAGACAATGTCAGTCCTATAGCTTCTGCAATCCTTGCTCTTTGTTTCCCTGCCAGAAAATCATTTACTGGGTAATCCTTTACACTCTTGCCCCATCCTATTCATGCAGCACCTCACTACATTTCCTCTTCAACTGCTTCCAAGTCTACACAGATCTGAGTGATCTACCACTTAATCCCAGTCTTGTTCCCCATTCTTTATCTCCACGTGGAGAATGTTTTGCACTCCTGTGTGGTATGTCCTGTGTTGTTTCCTCCTACCACTCATACTATTGACTTAAAAGCTACTATTCTGTGATCATCTCCCCAAATTCTACTGACTGATCATGATTTCTCTTAAGTGGTCAACTTCTCTAGTAGCATACATTTTTCACTCAGTTGTTTCTGTCCTAGCTACAAATTAGATCTGTCCATTTTTTCCCCCTTTTTCCAGATGAAATGCTGCTTACTTGAATACTAATTATCTAAACAAGTCTGTGCAGTGCTCCACAGAAGAAGCTGCTGACCTTCTATTCCCTCACTCTTTTTCACTCTGCATGCATTCAGCAGGAAAGTCAGTTTTTACTTCAGTCATTTGGTTATTTTTGGACATAGTCATAATTTGCTTCTCTGCAAGCTTAGTGCAAGGTGGATGGTTTAAAATGTGAAGGCACATTTAGATTTTCTTCCAGGGGGCCAAGGCTTAAAATGAAATTTTCTTTTTTCTTGAATGATCTTGATGTTTTAAGTGTAATGTTTTGTGAGAAAACTTCTACAGCATCAGGTCTAGGGTTTTTTTGTTGCTCTTTTGTTCACACGTAAGAGTCTGATGATACTGGTGATTTGAACAGTATTCTTTGTCATGTTAGTTTTTTTCATTATGCTTATTGAACTGAGATACTCTGTATTGCAACTTGGTTTTAACTTTTATTTTAGATAGGATCTGTTTATTGGTCACTTCATTCTAGGTCAACAGCTTTGGTGTATTTTAAGCAGGCCCTGAAATACAAATGGATGCACACGGAAAAACATTTTAATTAGCATGATTCAGACAGTTAATGGTACACCTTGTAGTTCCTGTATAAGCTGGAGCGCTTTTCTTTCTTCCCTTATCCTTGTTCCTCCGGTCAAGGAAGGCTGAGCCAAGTGTATCCAAAAAAACAGATAACTTTCTTAGTTAATCACCATAGAGGGAATTGAGTTTGTTTGCCTTTTCCAGGTTGCATCAACATTCATGCACATCAATGGAGTCCCATGCAGGCTAAAGTGGAGACAACTCATCTTTTGACTAGTAAATCTATATTTTGCATCTTAAAATGGATAAAGTAGAAGTATGGTACAAAAATCAAAGAACAAATGCACAGGAGAATCTAGTAGAGTCTAAAGTTCAGCATCTTATACCTCCTTCTGATCCCAGATGGAACAGAGGTAACCAGAATTCAATTAAAAGAGAATATGTTTAGGATGCCATGAGCTGTCATGGCCATCAAGAACCTGTGCCAGTAAAATAAGGGAGGGATTAAAGGAATGTATGTCAAAGCAAATGGGGTCAATTTTAAGCTAATTTCTCAAGTTTAACTCTTGTTTTGCAATGTTAGGTTTATTGAAATGCCTTTAATCTTCCATGGTATTTTGGTATTTTACTTTTGCACACTGTCTTGATCACTTGGTTCAGTAAGCATTTATTTTCTTCTATTGTGCTCAGACTTCCTTTTGTCCATGTCATTTTTTATTATTATTCTATATATGTTTTCTCCTATAAAAATGTCTTTCTAACAGGTAAAATTCAGTAAAAGCAATCTTCAAAAATCAGGTGTCTGCTCAAAAATTTCTGCTTATAGTAGAAAGTTAAACTGATCAAGAATCATTTTTGTTGGTGATGGAGTGAGGGGAATTATAATGTTGAAATGAATAACAAGAAAAAAGTAAGACTATTGGATTTGCCTTAAGGAATAATATGTGCTGCAGATGTGTTTTATTTTAACACTGGAATGATGTTGAAGGGCCTCATGCATGGCCTAACAAAAGCCATAAGAAAAAGATAAATATTCAACAGTAAAAGGCCTATGATCCTGGAGTGGATCCTGGAGCAAGACTTTTGTTGGACTAATGTAGTCATGATTATTCTTCAAATAGAGACAGTTTCTGCTAGTTTTGGGCTTTAGTGAAGTCTTTAGGTTTTTAAAGAATAAAATACCATTTTCTGTACCGTTTTGTTGCAAGCATGACAAACTTGAATGGTAAAAGACCATTCAAGTCAAAAGACCATCTGGAAATTACCACTCACAAGTCCTGCTTTTCTAATGTTCAGATCTTGCTACACTCATGCTCAGAGTGAGATAGAGCACTCATGCTCTATCTATGGATCCTGCTGAGCTGTGTGGAGGAGAGCCTCCATTCACATTCCGATATTCCTGTAACAGTTATATAGGTGATGTTTTGTGTCATGCTCAAATCAATTTGACGGAGGTTTCTTCACTTAATTCTCTTCTTTGTTATTCATAAATGTTTGTATTCATAAATGTTCAAACTACTGCCTTTTGGAGGGAGTCAAGGACAAATTGTCAGTGAGCAACATTTACAATTGATGTATCTTTATAGCAAAATACAATTTGGCTTCACACTTGATGGACACTGCATTGCAAGTTACAAAAAGTATGAATGACTTATATCAAGCTTGACTTTTTTCTGCTTTTTAGTTAATATTACAAAGCCTGATGTAATTATCCATTTGGCACTTCTCCTTGTGAGTCATCTGTCAATTCATAAGCCAGTCAAATAATATATTGCACACCGTCTGTGAGAACTTCCTGGCACAGCTCTCTGGCAGTGAATTCAGTTTTTCAGGATATTCCAGTAGAATCAGAACTATCCAGATTGTTACTGGACCAGTGTTATTTCCTTGCTATATACTGCTGCATACTTATCAGCTGGACATAACATGTTTTCTGATGGAACTCACACTCCTTTTCCCTCTAGAAAACAGATAGAAACTCTGCTTTTTTTTTTTTTTTTTTTTTTTTATGTTAAGAAAGATAAGTCAGGTAGCAATTTTGCAGTTGTATTTGATATTTTTAAGTTTGTGTGAAAACGTGCCATTTGAACTGGAGGACATTTGTATGTACTACTTTATTTACTGTGGTTTGGGAGTCTTTATTAAGGGGCCTGATTCACTGCAGATTGCAACAGAAAGGTATAAATTACAACTCTGTTGGGACAGGAATAATTTTAATCATATTTTTTACTAGTAAGGAAAAGCTAGAAAATTTTGTTGTGCACTGAAGCCTCTTTAGAAACCTGTCTTGCTGCATATATTATGTCCTCCTAACATAATTAAACCCTAGCAAGTTAAACAGTACACTTTCCAGTATACCCCCGCTGTACTGGGGCCTTGGGCTAAGGATTAGCCTGTCCCAAAGGTTAAGGTTGAAGTTCTATTTACGGCTAGTGTTTTAAGAGTGACAACCTACAGTTTGAGTGGAACTGCAATGACTGCCAAAGATAGGATCAGGGCTGAGGGCTTGGGCTTAGACCACAGGAACATCTGGATTTGAAAGGCAGACTAACACTGAAGGCCCAATTAGAACTGAGCTGCTAAGGACCTGTCAAAGTAAAGAATAGGCTACAAAATGCTTCTCCCCTTATGATTATGTGCAGCTGGATCAGAGCTTGGACTACAGGTCATCCCACGAGCAAGGTTTAAGATTCAGGTTTAGATTAGATTTTAATGTTGTGAGATCCTCCATCTCCAGTTAGAGTGAGGTAGCAAAGGAGGCTACCCAAGGAGGAAGTGGCTATGTGGTTCAGAGCTAGATGGCTAACCCGCAATGGTCTAGGGTTAATATTAGGGTTAGACCTGGGAGTCTTTTTTTTTTTTTTTTCTGCCAATTGATATGCTGCTTGCCTCATGGTTGTCTCAGGTTAGTGAAGTAGGAGAACTCTTAGAGAATTTATATTTTCGTTGTCAGAGAATTTATATTTTCGTTGTCATAGGTCTTCATAACAACAATTCTGTTTGCACCAGCTGACCTTCACTGAGCTGTGTATCTTACTATGTTGCTAAAGCCAATGACATTATCAGACTCACACTAGTGATAGGCCACCATCTGTTCAGTTTTGTACCCTGTGAAGAAAATCAAATAGTACATCTAGTCATACAGTATTTACTGTAGTGGGTTTTAATGGAACTGTATGATTTCTGAGTACACACCAGGTATTGTGATAATTGCCTGTTCTGAAGGGAGTGATGATAGCTAAGAGAGTCAGGTCTATGGTCTGATACTTTATTATTCAAAGTACAAATGCATTTTGTATTTAGTCATTAACCTATGTACATATAAGTAGATACTTATATGGTGACACAAATTCTGTTGTAATTTGTCACTTCTGCTGGTGTGCTGGAACTTCGCCCTGTCTTTTGCATTTCCCCTTAATTAATATAGATTTTTCATGTTAATACAGTTCATAGATTTTTATCGAAGCTTTCATACAGAAGCCTGAGTTTTAATGTTTCCTTTTACCTTTTAACAGATCTATTTTCAGTGCATGCTGGAAATGTTAACTAATAAGTTTTCTTTTTTTCAAATGTAATTCATAGAAGTATATTTTAACAAACAATAAATGAAATGCAAATTTACTTGCTGACCAGTTATCAGTCGGTGTTGGTAATTGGGATATATTAAATTCTTATTCTTCTTTGTTTTATGCTTATATATAGAATCCTCCCTTTGTCATTCTCCTTCAAGATGTTTTTCCAGAGTTAGTTACTTGTTTATAAAATAATTATAAAAAGCTATTTTGGGATATTATTCAGATATAGGAAAAAAAATTAAAAATGTTTGACTGGGGGAAATGATAAATGTTTTGCCAGATTTCACACTCAGCTTATTCTGAAATTAAGAAAAATCTAAGTATATTTTGCCACATTTTATTAATTTTTCTTCACCTTACTTTTCCTTAGGAGAGGCTAGAATTGAAGAAACAAGTGGCAGAAACTCATGTTAAAAAGTATTCTTGCTTAATTTCTAGTTAGAATGCAAACTAGGAACCCTTTGTGGGATTTTTTTTTCTTTTTCTCTTTTTTTTTGCTTTTTTCCTTTTTTTTCTTTTCTCTCTTTTTAATCAAAGGGATGAAAATGAAATGGCTAACTTTCAATTTTTTTTTTTCCTTGAGTAAATCACAGAGCCTCTGGAACCTGATTTTTTTAATGTTCAAAAAAAGGACAGCTCTCAGACATACCATACAAGTAGAACAAAGCAAATTTCAGTAGTATATGTTATTATGTGTTACCTGTATCTGAAAATAGCATTTGAAAAACTAATTTCTTATTTGTTAAGAGTATACTGAAGCCTTTCATGTAAGACTTTTTTTTTTTTCTTTTATTTTGGACATTCTATTTAACAGCAATAGAGATATCCATTTTAGGTTTAGATTGGCATTAATGAAGATTAATACTCCATCGATACGAATTAGGCAATTCAAATCAATCTTGAGGACCAATGCACTGTAGGTGTCAAGGTTGTAGAATGCCCAAGGGTGAAGATGGAAAGGAAAATCTCAGCAATTTTGTTTCTCTGCCACATGCCTATCATCAAGTCATTTTTTTAACAGGACATTTGGGCTGCAACATACTGCCTTTTTCTAACACTGAAGAAGTGACAGACAAGAAGGATAATATTTTCTTCCCACTGGAAAATTCTCCGTTGCTATACTAGGTCATAATTAGGTCATAAGAAGGCATCCTTTCTCTCTGTACACTGATAGAAACTGCTTATCCTGACTTCTATGCACTGCTCAAATGAACAGGATCTATAAGCTGTCCCAAAGTAGGCCTTTGCCTCTCTAGGTATTTATGTCTTGGTTCTCTTTAGTTTTCTCTGGCCTAATATGTAGATGACCTCAGTTGGTTACTGTGCAGTTTTGCAAATCAGTGGCAATAACATTTAAATCTGTGGTCACAGCTCAGTCATATAACTGTAAGAGTGAATCAGATCCTCAGTTATGTGAGCAGGACAAAAGCAGTGAGTATGATCCTGATGTTATCTCTGCATACGCAATAAGTGAGACAAATATGTCAAGTTGTTCCAAGTTAGAAAATATTCAGAATAAGAATTATCTGATCTGAATTGCAAGGAATGTGCCTTTTCATTAGAGACCTAACCACTGTAACATCCTTTTTTTTTTTTTTTTTTTTTTTTTTTTTAAATAAAGATTAAGAACTGTTCAAATATATCTCATAGCAGATGATCCTTTAGCATCAGGAAAAGACCTAGAGATTAGAAATAACCTGCAAATATTTAGCAATGAGCGTTACTGATATCTGGAACAGTTTATCTGGTTACATGATAGATTGTGAATTACTTTTAGTCCTGAAACAAAGTTAGATCTCTTCTTGCCTGAAACTCATGAATTTTTCATGTCTTTTTAAACATGAAAATTGTTGGTCCGTTATTTATATGTAAAAGCAATCTTCTTTTTGTCAAGTCAGATTGTGCACCATTTGCTCCCACTCATGAAGAGCAATAGCACATCAGTAGTCATATAACTGGACGCAATCCTGGGTGACCCTGCTTGAATGGTTTGGTTGGAGGAGGTGATATCCATAGGTCCTCAACAGTCCTCAACTGTTCTGTGATTCTCTGACTATGGTTTTCAAAGTGATGCATCTAATTATGAACAGAGTTTTGCTAAACTGTTTGCCAGATCCCTGTGTGGGATAACGTCTTCTTAGAAGAAGGGAAATTTAAAATCATTTTCTTACATGGAAAAAAAAATCTACTTTTAAATTGTCATATGTGTGTTATCCTGTGTGATTACAGTGCTGAAGAGGATTGCCTCTATACAGAATGCAATTATTCATTTTAGCATAATATTTCAGCCTGTCTTTGAGAGCCTTCAGTTATAAAATCAGTCATGAATTAAACTGTCAATGATATTGTGTTGAGTTTCACCTTTTGGAGAACTTTCGTGACTGCTTCCATTCTACTTTGGCCTTTTACTTTTTATTGACTGGCTGCTTTTCGCTTTGCCATTTCACTTTGTCCTAATGAGCCTTTCTTCTTGTCTGAGATGGTTATTGTGCATCTTTCTACTTTTGTGTTAGAACTCAGCAGAAACCAAGTATTTTCTTCCTTTTTTCATATTCTTATTTTCTTATACTGATTTTTGATGTGTGGAAAGAAATATGTGCAGATGACTTCAGCCCCTTGTGAGTCATGGTTATGGCCCTCGACCATTCAGAAGAGTGGGGATATTTTATACTCATGCAGTTAAAGCTTGTGAGTTTGTTTATTTGTTTCATGTTTTCTGACCGATCAAGGAGACATTCTCTGGTTCGTCCTTGTGAAATCTATTTCAAGATTCTATTTCAAGTTTTTTATGTTATCTTTGAATGATCCTGAAAAGTTTTTTGAGATGTATTTTGGAGTCCGGGTCAAATATAGATCAGCTGTTAAGATACACTGTACATTATTTTTATTCATTTTGAAGCAATAGATAGCAAGTGTCTCAGAGCCATCTCTAATGGACTTGAAACCACAAGACATTTAAAGGAAAATCTATTTTTTGCTCTCTCAGCATAAATATTTGCTAGATATAATGATAAATAAGGAATTGTTGTT
Source organism: Nothoprocta perdicaria (assembly GCF_003342845.1). Lineage (NCBI taxonomy): Eukaryota > Metazoa > Chordata > Aves > Tinamiformes > Tinamidae > Nothoprocta > Nothoprocta perdicaria. The sequence continues at coordinate 1,202,439 of NW_020455766.1, forward strand.
AGATTCCAAATAAAGTTTAAGCAATGATTCATGATCGGATTTTGGAGTTTGACTTCAGGCTTACAGTTGATGTCACTGAAATCTCATTAACTGCTCTTAGACTTCATGTTTCATACTGTGTTGTTTTGTTCTGAGTAGTCTTCTGTGTTCCACCACCAAGATATACTTTTTTGGAGTAAAACTGTAAAGGGCCCAAACACCTTCCAAGTTTTTAACATCTAGCAGATTTCCACTTTTTCCTCCTGCAGGATTTCCTCATTTCTTGTGCAAATGTTTTTTATACTGCTCATTGTAACAGATCTTGAACTGTTGCTTCCATATGGCCTTGTTCTACTACATCTTTTTAAGGCAGATATTTTTTTTCTCCTGTTCCTGTTTTTTGCATTTCTTTTTGGAAGTTAACCAAGTGACTACAGGCCAATCTGATGAAAACAGTCCTTTAGTTATGCCTTTTTTTTTTTTTTTTTTTTGTTTTTTGTTTTTTGTCCCCCAATTGCTTATCCATTGGAAGCTGATTTGGAAGCTGATGATGGTAAGTTCCCTCATTTATCTCATTTCGCATCACTAATTAAACAACCTAAAAATATTTAACTTTTACTTTTTTTTTAATGAAAGGTTGATGAGTCACAAACATTTTTACCTATCCTACATTCATAAGAGATTTCAGGAGTGGACAACACTTTTGCTGTTACAGCTGTTATTAGATGTAATTTTATTCCCATTGAAATCCATCAGCGATTTTCTATTGACTTCACCAACTTTGAGACTGGGAGGGAGACAGCAGTCTTCCAATAAACTATTGAGCAGATGAGACCTGTTCTACACTGAAGCAGATTGTAGGCAGCGGCATCATGTTGGTAGGTTACCCTGAAGACAGCCTTGGCCCAGGACCCCCTCCTACCCTGGAAGATCAGCCCTCAGAATGGTCCTTGTAGAGTCATTGAATGGATGGGTAAGTCAATATGAACTTCAAAGTTGTTGACTGAAGATTCACCCATGGAATTTATTCCATGAGTCAATTCTAAGATGCCAGGTACAGACCACAGAGTTTTATCTAAATGATTGATTCTTTAACGACTTAAGGGTAATTTGCTGAAATCAAGGTTACCTTACTTACGGAAACTTGATTAATTGCTGCAATAGTCTTCCTTCCTTAAAACATATTAATTCTAACAGAGTTACCTAAGTACTAAAACCTTGACAAATATCAAGCATTGGGGCTGTTACATTCAAAGAAACCTCGTTCCAACCAAATGTTACTGCCCCATTTTGCGTAATTGTTCTTGACTGGCCCAGCAGTATATAAGTCAAATAAAATGTAACACAATCAAATGCCCAGGAATACATTGTGCATTGCTTGTAAAAATGAAGAACATAAATATAAAATGGGCAAGAAAGAAGTGATGTTGACTTGGATTGGATCTTAGGAAAATAATGTAGATGTCTCCTTGTTGTTTAAACAATGTGGAAATGCAGTTTGTAAAGGAAGAAAATGCTATGTGTACTTATCTGAAATTGCAAAATAGAGTGCTACTGGGTTCTGAAGTTCACATGAAATTGTATAGTGTTCTTTTTTCATCTACTGCTTATATTTAATCTTTGCCTTTCCCAAGGGACTAGGTGGTTTAAGGAGGTAGCAATGAGTTCTGTCATTTTTCTTTTTTTGGTGACACACATGAGGTAGTCTTAAATTGTATGTCAGTACTGGAATGATGCTCAAAAGAAGAAATATTTAAGCAAACATCCTTTATGAATATTTAATATTAATATTTTCCTTCTGTCGCTTAAATTGATATTTGCCAGTTGTGGTAAAGTGGCAGGTTAATACTCCTCTCTGCAAGTCTGTCACGATGTTCCTGTCGTACATGACATCACATTTAAGCAAGATGGTTGCCTCCAACATTAATTTCAGAAATGGCAATCATAATTGTCAGTTTAAACAAACATATTTCACAATTTTGTATTGACAGGTGTTTCTTAGCTTGTTAACTTTTCAACTGTTCAGCTGGACATAATGGACATTGTTTAGTCTTATTACTCACCATTTTACTTGTATGAAGGAAAAGGGGCTAAGATTTTCAACTGAGAAGTGAACAGGGTATTTTCAGAAGAGTATGGACACTTGTGATAATATAAACATACACTCACTATACCATATTGCATGGCTTTGTTCAGTAAATATACAAAAGTGTGTAGGTTTACAGGTGGAAAGCAAGTCACTAATGGACTTCAGATGCTTAGGCGTATGTAATAGTCTCCTTAAGCACTATTTGAATCTTATAGCACCTAAATACCATTTAAAATTTAGCCCTAAGTAGCAGTGTGCTCATTTGATCCCCAGAATAAGTTAAAAGAACACAAGAATTGCTTTACACCAGATGGGTTATTTCTTACAACTTTTTGTATCCGTATTTCTGTTGTGACACTGTCCCTCCTTTGCGAGGGAGCTGCTCTCAATGTGCCGTGGACAAATGCTTGCAACTGAGAGCTCTCCAAAGTACCAGCTCAAAGGTCTTAAAGATTGGTTTCACGTACTGAGTCACTTGAATAGAACAAACTCCCTTTTCACTGTAAGTGCTTGGTCTTGCTGTCCTGCCTTCCACTAAGATGTTCTTCACACTTATTTTGAAAAAATAAACAATTTCATAAAGTTGCTATTCTACTTCAGATTCTCTTCTATTTTCTTTAAAGCCCTCCAAGTTGGTTAAAAGTCCTCCAAGTTGATTTTTACCTACCCCCACACAAATTTCTGTACTTTCTTAGTGCATTTTTCATAACTCTTCATAACTCTTTCATATGTTTCTTTAAGACATACATTTCTAGGTGTGTATGTTCACTTACACCTCCTTAAATGAAACTAAGTTAACAAAGGTAGAGGTAGAACAAAGATGAAGATCTAAAGGGCAGGTAGTTTCTCGTTAAAAGAAAATGTGCCACTACCTAAACTTTTAATTGCTTCCCATTGTACTGTGTGTGCTGACTTATTTATTAGTACAGTAGCAACACCTATGGAGATTCCTTTTAAAGACTTCTGTCTTACATAAGTGCTATGATTAGAATTAATTTATACTTGTTAGCTTCTTGCTAAAAAGACTGGGTGTACACATGCTTTTAACGATAACTATTTTGATATGTTAGGGGTGCTTGTTATTTTTCATCTCCCATGAAGTTCCATTTGGATAGTTCCTGTCAGTAGAAATCACTCTAGATTTCGTATCTGTACTCAGATTAAAAAGATAGACTTCGTATCAAAGTAGCATCAGCTTCATAATTCTGTCCATGTCCTCCGTGCCACTAAAAGTGTCAGAGCAATCTGTTTAGCTCTTAGCTCCGTGTCCTCTTCTGCCTCAAAGCCTTTGTGAATCTCATACGTGCACTCACATTTGCACAGGCCAGAAAGGGCAGGAGATCCCAGTGCCTGAGTGATGTGTTTTCACAGAGGAAAGCACCAGTTTCATCCTTCTCGTTACTTTCTGCAAAATATACGTTGTGCTGACTTTACTGAAGTGTGTTATTTTTATTTTCTCGCATATTACCTCACACAAGAAGAATAAAAATTAGCATTCAAGGAGAAGATAGCCTAGACCTTTAACTTGTTTATTTAACTCACTGAATTGTGTTGGACTAAAAGTGAAGATAGGTACCTAGTGAAGAAAAATACCTAGTTTTCATCTGGGCACATCAACATACGAAAATCAATGCTTCCTTTCATGTCTTATTGCAATAGTTCATTGTCTCCATTCTTAAAAACTATTTTTAACTCAAAAAAAAAAAGTCGGATCGTGTAGTGTTTAAATATTCTTTGATGCTGGATTCTTTTTGTATATCAATGTGCTACTGTATTGCCTTAGTACCTGTAGAAAAATAAAACCAGAACAACTAATCATGAAAGAAACCAAAACTATACAAGCAGTAAAACAATAAAAAATAAATAACAAATAAATAACAGAAAAGCTGGCTCCTATCCATGATGGTAGACTGACACGTGCTTTTCTGACCTAGAGAACTAATTAAATGAATTTTTTAACCTAGGAATGAAGTTTCACATTCTTAAAGTACTCTGAATAGTTTTCAGGATAGAAATCCATCTGGTCTCAAAAAGAAAACCCAACAAAACAACAACCAAAATCATATTGCTCTGTTATCTACCCTCCCTCCATACTTAAAGCACAGAGTGACTCAAGGTATTTACTGGGATGTTTAAAATCTCCATGGAGTTTTCTCCTGGCAGAAATTTATAACTTCAACATTGAGACTACCAGCCATGAGGAAAAACTCATGAAGCTGAGGGACAAATAGAAGGGTAGACCATTATCATGAAATTCATTCCACTGGGAGTGAGACTGGCCATGTACCTTTTCATTCAGAAAACAGCATATGAAGGTCTCTGATGTTGAGTAAAGTCATTTTTTTTTTTCCCACATAACACATCTACTAAGCAAAACAAGCCAAGACATTCAAATCAAGAAAGATCTTTTTCTTGGTGTACTAAGAAACTATAGAGGAAAGAAAAAAAAAAAGAAAATAAGGTTCTGGTTTTGGATATGTCTAATATTTTCAGATGTTACGAAGATGAGAAGTACACAAAAATTGCAAAGATTGCTTTCTACTACTTAAGGATGTGTAGGCTTTTGAGTCATCAGTGCAATAGTTTTTGTTACATACTCTATGAGATTTACGCATAGATGTCAAATTAAATGATGATGTCAACTTGTCTTCCTCAGTGAAGCTAGAATAGGAACTTACATCACAGCTCATATCTTTAAGATATTAAATTCCAAAATATATGTATAAGAAGTGTCTCTATGTCCACATCATAAACTGGAAACTATAGCACATAGGTATTTTTGTTCATAGTTAAGGTCCTAATGATGCAGTGATGTGTAGTGAGATGTTCAGAAATGTCTGAGTTCCTAACATCACTTGGTCTAAATGCTCTGCTGAAAATCCCATTTGCAATGAGAGCAACTGAACCATTTTCTTGAATGACTTGCCCTGGCAGTCTGACTATTGGATCAACTGTTTTCTCTCAGGCATGAAAAAAAGCAATAGCCAGACAGTGAAGGGCAGCAAAGTGACAAATTTTGTTTATGCAGCTCAGGCTGTAGCAGTAATGTTTATCCTAGCTAGGTTATTTGGAGGAAGTTGTTAAGAAATTACCATATTGTAAATGAAATTGGAGTTTGTCCACTATTATTTTCTTTTTATATGATGTTTTTGATTTTGTTTTTAAGAAGAGAGCACGAGTGTCCAAAATCTCTTCTTTCCAGCTCCTGCCATAAACATGGAGGATATGTGCACAAATACCTTTATTTTATGGGAGATATTCTTTCCTCTTTGCAGCTGCTAAATAAACTTCTATTAAGAGAGAAGGGAAAGTGAAAACTTCATGCTCTCCTATGTGGCACAGATGCACAGAGAAGGACTAACAGAAACAAATTCCCCAGGTTTGAACATCTGGAGATTATTGAGGTCTGGAGATACTATTTTCTCTCCTTGTACCATGAAGGAGGCAGCCTCAGGTGTCCAGCTGTAGAAACACTGAACAGAGTAATATATCTGTATCTATACATCCGTGTAAGTGTCCCATCTGCATGTAAAAGGTGTGCAGAAACCCACATATGTTTGTAATTCACTGCTATTCATTTTACCTCACACAGAAGATTTGGTGATTTTGTGCTGGGACTCTTAACTCTATAAAGGTAACTTCTGATATAAAGTTTGTGTAGGTGGTCCTGCTACACCTCAGATGTTCCCCACACAGCTAATGCTCACTCAGTATGAGGTCCTTGTAAAGTGTCTCTTGTTAAATCAAGCAGATACCGTGGTTCAGCAGAAGAGCAGGGGCAATGATGTGTGTTCAGCTATAGGTACATTGCTGCTTTCATTGTTGAACCTGTAGGTTTTGAAAGTAGACTGCGTACAAATCTTCATAAAAGTATGTTTCAAATTCATTATGCAGTATAGCAAGGAATATATATTGAATAGGGAGAAAAAAATGCACAGAAGAACTAACAGCACCCTCCAGCAAAAAGCATTTCAAATATTTAAGCCACCATGCTGCAGGAGGCTAGATTTCAGTTTCTATTATTACTGAATATGACTAAATTTAGAAGCAAATGGAAAATCTTCCGCTGAGGGAAGCTAACCCAAAGGGCATCTTTTACCCTCACAGCTATATGACCCTATTTGAATAGGGGTTAAAGGAATATAAGCAAGTGCAAGCAACATATGAGTGATACTTCTGGAATTTCTTTTCTGAGGTACAAAAGAGATATTTGTGAGGTGTGAAGCTGGCTTGAATGTGAGAATAAAATAATAATAATAAAAAAGAGAATAGAGTGAAAACAAACGAAAAAAATCCCTAACCAGGGCTTACAGTGTCATCTCAAGCCCAAGATACAGCCTCAACTACAGTCTCTGTAGGAACCTCTATTTTAGCATCGTTGAGTGCTGTTGCTGCTGTTACCCACAGAGCCTCTTAACAAGCAGAAGCTGTTAGCTGAACTAATGAGCCCGGGAAGGTGCAATGAAATCCATACTTCAGTAAAGCTTCTGCTGTGATTTTGGGTCTTTTCAGTGCTCTGCGGTGAGAAATGCAGCAAGCCCTGCCTGGGAAATGCAGCAAACACTTGCTGATGGAAACGCCAGTTCACCTCCATTTGCTACCACTGATGTTATAGCTTTGGCTGAAGATTTTTCTTGAAACGACAAAGAGGTTTGGTTTGTGTTTGGGGTATTTGTTTATTTGTTTGTTTATTTGTTTGTAAACCTGCAGAATTAAGCTATTACTAGTCTCCATATACAATATGGCTTTCAACACCCAGGCATGCACTGAAGACAAAAAAATGCCAGATCACCTCATATTTATTAATCTAAGCAAGATATTAGCATCATATGAACACTTATTGCAGAGATTTTTATGACCTGTGACTAACATTGTCATAATGAGGGTCAGGATGCTTGATGTATTTATTAAGCATTTGTTCCTCGAGGCATCAGAATATGAGAGCATCTCAATTTTTATTTTGAAATATTTGCATACCTCCCCTGATGACTGCAAAAGAAGCTTTTGAAAATGTGTACCAAATGAGAAGGAAAATATAAACAAGTCTCAAAAAAAAAAGTGTTCTGAATTGTTTTTAGTGCCTGACTCAGGATTTTTTATTGTTTATAATTGTAGAGATAGTGTTAATGTCTCTACATTATTATTGATGAATTTTAATGTAAGCATAAAACATAATACAGAAATGAATGTTATTATGCTTGAAGTATTAGCTTTTTTTCCATGATCTTTATATAATTCTGGCATACAACAACAATGTGTAAATCAATATGCAAAAATACGAAGTATGCCAATTTATTTTTCCACAAAAAATCATGATTGTAGTGAAATGCATATTCTGCTAAAATCTCTTTAGAATTTCTACTGCTTTTAGGCACCCAAAATGCCTCTTAGAAATTGGAAGATAACTTGGTCTTTGTTTAAATACCTTATGCTGGTTGACTTATTATATTGGAATAAATTACAGTCACCCTGAACCATTTACAAGCTTGTCATGATCACAACCTACAAACACAGGAAACAACAGCGGGTATTCCCTTCTATTTGCAAGCTCCTAGAGAAGTCTTAAAGGCAGGAAGGGAGATGAGCTCTCAGTTTCCCTTTTATCACATCAGAGCTTTAAATGATGGGACACTAACTGCTAATTAGTAAAATGAAAGTGCTGAATTTCAATTAGTGTTTTCTACGTCTGGTAAACTGCTATTAAAATGTGGGTTTCAACTACACAATTTCTAGAGACTGTTTATATAGTTATTTTTTACATTCACTTTTAAAATTTTATTTTGATACAAGACCAAAGTGGAAGTCACAGTCATCATTTAAATACTTGTCTTTTTTTTTTCAGCATCAGTGCTACCTCAATAGCCATGAGATACTGCAACTATGTGCTAATCACACTTACATAACATAGGTACATAACATTGGCATGACCATGCCAAACTTCTGCAAGGAGTTGAATGATAACATCATAATGGTCTGTCAAAAGCATTAAACAGATTGAAAGTAAGCGTTGACTTACTGACATGGTCTCCAATGAGCTCCTCTGACATTCAGATTCCTCTCCCTGACACAGCCCAGGCAGATGAGTTTCCACTGAAGTTGAGAGTTAAGGGACAGACTCTGCCAGTCCTGTCATGGCCACTACATAAATGATATTTTGGTTTGATATTTGGCCACATCTCTGAATCATTTGATAGTTATAAGAATTGTAAGGTCATCACCTTCCACCATCTTCTCTCCTTTCTTCCAGTCCCAAGAACACAAATACTGGTGCATTTTGATCTCTTTTGCTTTGTCCAAATCTAGAATAATTCTACTGACCTCATACATAGTGTTTATTTTATAAAATGCCAATTCGTGTATTCCAGACATTCAACTTCCAAATTCCAAATATCAACTTAAAATGATGTTTCTCCCTCATTTCAACTAAACCGTTAACATGAGTTATGAGAAAATGTGACATATGGTCTCTTTTTTTGCAGTCCACACCTAGAAGTGATTTCAGAGTTCTGCCTGCAGATAACCCTAGCAATATATATAGTACTCTCTTTCTGCTTTGTGTGTAAATATTGACTTAAGTACCTTTTTTTCCAGTGGCGGTCTGCATCATGCAGATGGACACTGATCTGTCTGCTTTTGGTAGTCACACTGACGATCAAGATGAACTCATCCTGGGGCAGTTGTGTGATCACAAGATCAGTGGTTGCACATACTGAGTGCTCTTCTGCTCAGGTTCACAGGTAACTCTGCTTGCAGCATTTTACGTATGTTATATTGGACATCTCTCCTGCCACGGCGTTTTGCTGCATGGCTGGAATTTTCATTGCCCAGTGTCACTGGCAATTTTTATTCTCTCTGCAACAAATAGGGTCAGAAATTACCTGGTAAACATTTATGCTAATGTTGCTGCAAACTGGTGGATTTTACCAGATTGTTTCTGCTGCATTTGGATGCCCTTTTCACTGTTGCTTTCTGAGCATGTCATACCAGCTGATATAACAGCTAGTGCTAAGTTGTTTCTTTTATTCTGTTCTGTTCCTTTGTGTGTGTGTGTGTGTGTGTGTGTGTGTATCTGAGTGAGAACAGGTGATTTGGGGTCAGATGTGGATAGCAGTAAATTATTTATAGGGTTTTTGCTACCATAATGCCCTAATTTCCTGCTATCAATTTTCATTCAGTCCTTTCTTTTTAATTATTTTTTTTTATTCTTGCATTGTGGCAAAGTAAATTGAGAATAAATTCTTTTACACAGTGATTTCATTCTCCACTAGTTTCTTAAAGCAGAAGCTCCAGACTAATAGTCATGAAAATAGTCAGAGCAGGCTGTGCAATATTTTCTTCCTTTGAGATGAGTTTTGCCCCTCAATAGTGGCACAATTCATCGTAGTAAGTGCTTGCCAGCAGTAGATGAGTCCTGCATTGTGGATGCTTGCTGCATGCGTTCTAGACCTTTTGAGTAACAAGCCCTGTCACCAAATCACTGGGTTTTATTATGGGTTTGGATTGATCCAAGGAAGCGGAAGAATTCCAACGTATTGATGTGACAGGAAATGCATAGAGTTTATTCACTGTCTTTGTGCTGGGGAAACATTTTTTCCTTTTAAAACAAATTCCTGACTTTGGCTTCTATGTAAAGTATAATATGAATTAAAGGTACATGCAAATATTTTCCTTTAGTATCATTGACCTACAAGCACCAAGTTTGTACTAAATAGTAACATGGTCTTTCTTAAGCAGTTCTGGGATTTTGTGATGTACAAGTCATTGGGATAGGGAGCGGAATAATAGAACTGTGTTGGGAAAAAAAGAACAAACACACACACATGTCCCTGCACCTATTTGTGTGTACCCAGCTTAGCTTGCACAAGGCATGATGTTTGCCATGGTGAGTTTTATGTCTCCATCCAGAGAAAGAAGGAAAAAATATCAGGGATACAGAAATAATATGTAGAAATGGGAAGTTGGAAGGGATCATACTATGGAATAGTGTAATAGGATTATACTGTGTCCTCATTGTGTCAAAACTTTGTCAGTCTGTCATAATGTCATATGTAGAAAAGATGATTTTAAAGATGATTTTTAAGTCATGTCCTGTTGTACCAAAACTAGGACAAATGTTGTTGTCCTATTTTAATATAATAACTTGTTTCATCATTCAAAAAAGTATTTTTTTCCATGATTGTAAATTGTTTCTTTGAGACGTGTTCAAAGCCAAGTAGCTTTTGCTCAAGGATTTGCCAAAATGATTGTTGAAGTTAAATATAAATTTTTAAAGGGAAAAGCAAATCAAATATAAAATAAACACTTTTTAAAAGATACTCTTTAGCTTCCAGTGTGGTTAATAATCCTTGTTTTATATAATCTTGGAATTTATAATAGTGTTATTGTAAGACTACTGTTCAGCTCCACACAGCAACTCTGAAATTAAAACTTCATTTAAATAAAAGTTTTTGTGAACATATTGTGGTGTTTGTGACCTCATTAAGGAAGCGCTTTATGAATATTCTGTGCTGTTAAGTTGTCAAAAAATATTTTATTTTAAATAATATTTATAGTAGTAAAAAGTCATTTGTTTTGTTTTTCTTTTTTTTTTTTTTTTCCAAGCCTCTAAGGAAATCATTGATAGATAATTCATGATAAAGGCAAAGAGCTTGAAGTCCAGAGGGCAAATCCAGATTTGCCATTTGACTGCTATTACCATTCTTCGCTTCTCTATTGAGAAGAAAATGCTTTACTCACATATAGGAGGTATATTCCTTGATTTATTTAAAGCTTTATATTAAGATCCCAAGTTAAGGTGGTCTTTAAGGTCAAGGGTTTTTTTNCTCCAGAAGCCATTTAGACATGGTCCTGGCAGCCTGCTATTAGTGACCCTGCTTAAGTGGACGATTGGACTGGATGATCTCTGTAAGTCCCGTTCAACCTCCACCATTCTGTGTTTTTGTTGAAAAGAAGTCTACTGGAAGTTCAGAAGAGCTAGGGAGTAGACTACCAGTGTTTCTGTGTAATACAATGATGGACTAGAAAGTATGCAAGGAAAACGGGCAAAGAAGGCTAAAGGAAGTGTTATTTTTACAAACTGCATAAGCAAAGGGGAACTTAACAGGAAGAGGCTGAGCAGCCTGGGATCCAACACAGCTGCCTGGGGATTATCTAGCCAAAGGAGAACTCTGTCAGGACTGTGATAATAAGATTAATATTGACATTTTTCTATGAATAGAAAAGGAAGCAGGTGCTTCTAATTGTTTCATATAATGCATTCAAAACATATGCTTGATAACCAAAGAGAACATTTGATAGAGTGTTTACAGAATAATAAGGAGAACAATTAGAATAACAGATCATTTTGTGTCCCTGGAACTGCTCCTATTTCACCAAGGCTGATTTTAAAATTCCTCATCAAGCTATTTTATTCCTATTGAAAGTATATGTTGCATATCCCCTTGTCTGAACCATAGATAATGAAGCCCTGCTGAATTCCTAGGTTTGAGATGGAGCCCACACCATTTTCCTCTCAACCACCCATCTCAAAGACATCTCCCATGTCTTTGAAGAATCATAGGGCAAAAGGCTCTGAAACTGCCTATGTGACAGCAGCAATCCTACCCTTCCCTGGTTCCTGTCACTTCTGCTGGTTAACTTCTCTGTTCTGTCTTGGATTGTGCCCAAACCAGTGTGGAAGAGCTTGGAATACATGATAAAAGAGATCTCAAGAAGTTCAACTTTCATGCCAGCTGGATGACCACAAGTTAGACTCTGAATATCCTTGCAGGTGTACTCCAGTGATTTCCAGCTTGATTGCATTTGTTTTGCCCAAGTCATATACCATGAAAGCGGAGATTTAATGGGACTTTAAATCTTGGCTCATTTACTATGTGTGACAGAGGTGTGAAGTTAAATTAAAGTTTTAAAAGGCTGTATTGATTTTTGGTATAGTTTTGGCCAATGACTTCTTCAAGTTATTGGTTAGAGAAGTGCCATGTGAATTCATGTATTCAATTGATTAATTCACCTGGATAATTCTGAATAACGTGGTTATTTCTGGAAATTAGTAAACTGAAACTATGATTTGAAATACCAAGGAACAGATCAAAATTTTTTTAAGAAATGATGGAAAACCTGTCGAACTTTATTGTACCTGACAGCAATTTCAAAATCCTAACTATATTTATGTGTGACATTATTCTTGACCTGAAAGACAGAAATATGCTATATACATATGCACTAAGCGTAGCTGCTTACCATATACCATATGGATCAGCACTGTGCAGCAGTATTGTGCATGTGAGTGGCTGTATGTATGACTGTATATCTGTGTGTGTCTGTGCATGCAGAAGTAAAACATATCCAGCAACCATTTCCATGCCTCTAGGTCTGTATAACAATTAAAGCCAGATGCGCTGTTATTTACTTTTCAGTTTATTCTTCATACATCAAAAAGTGCATTAGCTTGTCAGAGTAAAAGCGTGTTGTATCGTGTCATTTGTATTTAACTGTGTTGAGTATATTAACTTTTTTCTAACCCCTTCGACTGATGCACACTGACTTGGCTTTGCTATAGCAGAACTGTAACTGTAATCCACAGTTCTGAAGATTTTTCAAATAATCTGGAAGATCAGAATTAATTACAAATGGCCTGTTTTTATTATTTGTCTATATCAGTCTGTAAGTCCCTTGAGGAGGGAATTGCAGTAGCTTGAGTAGCTACAAGAGCTTGAGTTACAGTCCATGCATTAATGCCACAACAAAGTTGAAACATGAAATGTTTTACTTTTTTCACCTTCCCAAAGGAAGAAGCACTCTTAAAATTCATCTCTTCTTTGGAGATACTGTGAGATCGGTGTGAATTTGCTCAACACACTAAATTTGGATAAGTTGTTTCCACAGAGCTGCTAGATAGGAACATGGCTGACTGGGAGCAACTTAATCTTATATTCATAGAGAATACTATGTATAGAGTTTCACCTAAAATAATATGAATTTGGGCAAACTAAGATCCACCAATTGGAACTTTCAGAAGTTGGGAAATTAAGTTTTCACAGATTAGGTTAGAGAGATAATTCAGGTAACATGAGTATTTTAATATAGACAAACATGACAAACTTTTCTGTACTGTAATGCCATTAACAGAAAGTTAAATAAGTTATGGGAGTATTTCATTATTCTCAAACCAAATATTGCAAAAAGCTATGAAGATATATTTTAATTTGATGGGAATACATTTTTTAATAACTTAAGAACTGTATTTATAATTGTCCTTGACCTTATGTAATAAAAAGACAGTATTTCATTGAGCTACACACATTTAGTTTGCAATTTCATATTATATCAACAGAAAGGACACACTTAGGCATTTTAATGTTGCTAATTCTGGGCAGAGCTAAGGGTCTTTAAGTGGCTTAGTTTTTACATTCCAATACCTTAGCATAGTATTATTTGCTGTGCTATTTCTGAATTTTCCAAGGACATCACTGTTACTGTTTAAAACCATTCATTAAAATACTACTACACCAGTTTCACAGCTGAGAAACGAACTGTCGCATTCCCAGACTTAACTCGTGTGGAATGTACGTTACATCTGGGATTCTTCCTTTCTTAATTAGTAAAAATTTCATGTATGAGAAATAACCAAGAAACCTAGAGAGAATGTGAACAGTTTATATTTGCAATAGAATAAAGCTGTGCATGAAGTCAGTGCCTCTGCTATCTCTATGGAGTGAATATTTATAATTTTCTTGATGGTTGAATTAATTATTCTTTCCTTCATGCAATGTTAAGGAGAAGCCTCAAAATAATAGCATGTGACCAAAAAAAAAAAAAAAAAAAAAAAAAGGAAATACCTCCACTGTTTATAAAAATTTCCATAAGTAAGCACAGCAGCGCAGACACTCACTGAGCAGATTCTAGTTTGGAAGGGAAGACATTTTCCTTTAGTATTCACTATATGTTTGACAGTAAGCAATGTGACCTTTATTGTGGCATTTTTAGATAGTTACCTAGTAATTTCCAATTTATTTATACAAAAGAAAGCAAGCTGTACACTAAGCTGTTCCATCAGGCATTTTATTGAGCTTTATTTGCTAAGAGGTACTACATGACAGTTACCTCTCTTTTGCATCAGGATAACTTTATTCTTATGCAAGTATATGTTTGCAGAATTTTGCTCTTCATTCCATAAAATCTAGGCACACTTTAGGCTCTTTATTTGAAAGTTTCAGCACACTTTCATTTCAATTTGAAACATAAACAGGTGCTGATTGTTCATTGCACAGTCTTCACCTAATATATTTCATTCACCAATGAAACTGTGATTTGACTGATGAGATCAAATAAGTAGAATGCGTCCTCCATCCAGATCTGTCCTGATTTTGAAATTCATGGGTAGAAGGCTTACAATTCTGCTTTGTTTGTAACATTATGATTACCTTGCAATCCTTTTTTTTTTTTTTTTTTTTTTTTTTTTTTTTTTTTTTTTTT
>NW_020455766.1:1216995-1380397 GCF_003342845.1 Nothoprocta perdicaria
TTCTGGATTTTACTCTGGCTTTTTTCCCTTCGATCACTCCTCTTGGTAAGTAAAAAGAATTACTTATCTCAGTCAGAGCGTATGCATTTTATTAGTCCTTCAGGCTCACTATTTCTTTCTAGCATGCATACAAACAGCAAGACAATATTGACTGTGCATGACGAAGCCTTCCAAGCAAAGTGCATATGATGCCCCAATTTGCTTGCAGGCAGGAGGGAAAGAAAAATAAGTGGAGTCAGGTAGTTTGATTAGATTCTTGAAACAGAGAATGAAAGAGGTACATTTTCTTGCTGTTGAAAACCAGCAAATTGGTCCAGCTGCAGAAGGCAGTGCATCTTGCATGGGATGCTCTGTGTAGGAAAGAATAGCTGTAGGAATTTCAGCTTCCAGGCAAGGACAGGTACTAGTTAGAATCAGACTTTGCTAAGTCAAAACAGGACTTGAAAGTAGAGACTGCTTCAGTCTTGGGCTTCCCTGCTTTCCACTTCGGCTGGAGTTACGTGATTGTTATAGCAACTGTCATTTCCCTCTCCATCTTTACACCTCTTTTCTTCATTGATGTTGGCAGGTGTGAAACATCTCACTATAGAAAGTAGATGTGCAATTGTAAACTCTGTTAAAGAATCACAGAATCACAGAATGGTTGAGGTTGGAAGGGATCATCTAGTCCACCCACCCTGCTCCAGCAGGGACACCCAGAGCATGGCGCACAGGGTGGCATCCAGGCAGAGCCTCCACATCCTGCCTGGGCAGCCTGTTCCAGGGCTCTGTCACCCTGACAGGAAAGAAGTTCCTCCTCACATGCAGATGGAACTTCCTGTGTTTCAATTTGTACCCATTATTCCTTGTCCTGCCATTCGCTAACACTGAGAAGAGTTTGGCCCTTTCCTCCCTACATTCACCCTTCAGGTATTTATACATATTGATCAGATCCCCTCTCAACCACCCCACTTAGTGTCTCCTTGTATGAAGGATGCTCCAGTCCCTTAATCATCTTTGTTGCCCTCTGCTGGACCCTCTCTGGAAGCTCCACGTCCCTCTTGTACTGGGGAGCCCAGAACTGCACACAGTACTCCAGGGGCAGCCTCACCAGAGCTGAGTAGAGGGGCAGAATCACCTCCCTTGACCTGCTGGCAACACTCCTCCTGATGCAGGCCAGGATCCCATTGGTCTTCTTGGCCACGAGGGCACACTGCTGACTCATGGTTAACTTGGTGTCAACCAGGACTCCCAGGTCCCTCTCCGTGGAGCTGCTCTCCAGCAGGTGAACTCCTAATCTGTCCTGGTGCCTGCGGTTATTCCTCCCCAGGTGCAGGACCCTGCACTTGTCCTGTTTGTCCGACCACTCCACCCAGCTTGGTATCGTCTGCAAACTTACTCTGTGTAGAATAAACAGAAAGGACCACGTCACTGAAAACTTGTAGTCTAAAAAATTACACTGTGTTTTTGCTGTCATATGAAAGGCTCTTTACATGCATTTGTTCACACAGGGTAATACTGTACTAGCAATATGATCTTATATATTTAAAGAGCCTTTCCATCGAGTTTACTTTTTGGCTATGTCCAGTGCAAAGACAGCAAAAGAGGTTTTATTTCCATATATAAAGTCTCATCTTCCCAAGCTCTGAGTAGAAACTATTTATTCTAGCCTCTGTCTGTAAAATGTGAGGGGTTCATGCCTTTGCACGTCCTACAACCTCTTTCCTTTTCCCTTCTAGAGAATATATATTCAGTTTATGTAAATGCCCATTTCCACACTGACTTCTGTGGCACTGTGCTGATTCTTTCTAGCCTGTGATCTGTTCCTACGAGTGACAGACTAATGTCAAATAGTTATTCAATATGTATACACCATGTCTTATATGTCTGAGAGACTTTTCTTTGCTTTCTGCCTCAACCTCTTTCTTTAGATTTCCAATTAAAAATATATATATATTATTTTCCAATCCCCACCAGCAATCTCCAGTACACAAAGGTGACTTGTGGATTAGATGAGACCTTGAGTAGAATTGGTTTAATATCAATTCCAAATTTATTTCTCCTTGTCTGCGTCTCCAAGGATGGTATCTGCAGAGGACAGAGGGATTTTTAACACTATGTTTCACGACCTTGGTTCTGCTTTGTCAAATCCAAAGATGTGTGATATATGTGACAAAAACTAGAAAGCTATTAAGAGCCCCACAGTCAGTTGACAGTGCCATTTTACAAAGTACTATATTGCCTGCACCTTACCTGTGTAGGAGTGTAGGAAGCACCATTGATTTTCACTTCATTTTTCTTTTGTTCACCTAGCAAACTGGCATTGTGAAAAAACTCTCGGCTTAACCCCAAAATCTTTTCTTTAAATATAGTCTGAACAAGTTAGGCCCAAAATGCAGTCTTTCCAGAACTGTAATGTTCCATGAATGTGAAAGGGATTTTTCCTGGACATTTTAGTTAAAAAACAAGCTGCTTTGTGACACTATTGGAAGCTCTGAGATAATAATCTCCGTAAGAACAGGAGAATGAAATTTAGTAGTATCATTTTCATTTGCCCTAAATTTGCCATAGTTTTCTTTGCTGAGTCTTTATGCTGTTAAAACTCCCATTCGTATCATATTCAGAGTCAGTTGAGCGATACGTGTAACAAACTAACTCTGAGCTAAGCCCTAGACAGAACATCTGAGTTCCAAATAAACAAGGTAAAAAGCTTTCCTAATTTGAACTAAACTTCTTATATAAGCTTCCTTTTTATTTGCAAATGCATATTGGCATAGTAGTATTCAAGAAGAGTTAAGTGACAGTGATCCTGTAAACAGCTCAGAGAGCATTATTGGTTCCCATTCATTCCTTTCAGGTCTTGATTATGTGCTCTTGGGCCATATGAAAAAAACAGACATACAGAAGATAATAGAGTGGATGCCATTATCCTTAGATGCCATCTCTTGGTCATAAATTTGATGGCTTTGTATTTCTGTGAAATTAAGAAATCACTTTTAGGCATCAGTCACTTTGTTGGTTTTGTTTTGCTGATTTGCAGCTCCTAATTTGCAGGAGAGAAAGGTAATACAAAATTCTGCTTCATCTATTTGTATTGTAGTTCAAGTATATTTGAGAATCCCAAGTTTTTACTGGGGCTGAAATGGTGAGAGTCAGTATCTGACTTCAGCCTATTGAAAAATTTGAAGTGTTAAATTAGAATTCAGCCTTAAATCTTGGTGCTGAATCTGAGTATATCTTGATGTGAAGGTGAATGTCAGTGAAAACAGTTTCTGCTTATTCCCTAATTCAGATTTTAATTGTATTTATTTCAGTTATTTGTTAACTAAGAGGAACTCAAAAAAATTAGTATAGGACTGACAAATGTTTATCCTGTTCTAGTGGATAATCTGATTTTTTTTTCTTTTTAATGGTGACTGAAGTACTCTTTTAAAAATCTGGAGACCAACAGTGAGCAGAGAGATAGGCACTGAATAGAACTCTATAGCTACTATTGCCAGTAATCTAGTAACCCATGACACATGAGTCATCCTCGCATTGGGTCTTCTTTCAGAAGGACTTGACAATTGTTCTCTATTGTGCCAAACTGACTGGTGGCCAGCACTTGAGGCAGCTGCTCACTTGGGATGTAACCACAGTTATAGTTTGAAGGCTGAACATCTAATTTACCCATGATGGAGAAAATGTACTGAAATAAAAATCCGTAGAAACAAATATAATATTGATTAATACAGTTAAAAGCATGGCTGTTTTGCTCATTTATTTTGTTTCCAAAGGCTATGATAACTCTACAGTTTGCATACTTTATTTACTGTTCGATGGTAGATCATTTTAAGGAATAGATTGGTGTATTGACATTTATAGCAAGGCAGGCAATAAAATATTGTGCTTGACTAGCTAAGGATCTTCCATCTCACTAAAGCTCCGCGTCCATTGATAACTCAGATTAAACTAATGAAAATTTGCCTTTTAGGTCTTCTCTAATGATCAGACTCCACCTGTTGCCCTCATTTGCTTTAGGAGTCTAGTTTTTTTTTCTTTAGGAGTCTAGCTTTTTTCTTTCACCTTTCTTGCAAGTATCAAAGACTGAAATTTCAGTCTTTCAGGAAGATCATAGCTTTAAAAGTGTCTTGCATTAGCTGGCTGCAGCAGGCCTGTGAACAGTCACTTATGCCAGTGCCATTAGCCTCCCCTTCCTAAACAAAACTTGGTATGCAATGTATGAAATCAGGCTGTCTTGTCTCCCTCTTTGCAGGGCAGCATGCATATTTACCCAGTTATTTTTGTGTTGAACACAATACCCTATGGGGTGTGAGATTCAGAAATGTATCTTGTCCTTGTTTAAAGACATTAGAGATGGAGGATAGATGATAAACCTGTCTCAGAATGGAAGTTGTTAGTTCTCTTGTAATTGGTAGCCTCTCCCAATATGCTAGCTGTATTCAAGTCCTATCATCTCTGAATTGAGCAAAGGAATTAAATCCCTTAAGCCTCTCTTTACATGGCGTCTTTCCTCAGCCCAGAAATCTTTTGGCTCTCAACATTTCTCCTTTAACATCCTAAAATGTATTTTAAATGGAAATTCTGGCATCATTCTTACCAATGTTGCGTGTAGTTATGAAAGAACCACACTCTCTAGCTTGCTGTTCTCTCTTGAGCCATGCAGTGCTTACGTTAATCCTCTCAGACTGATCATCACCCTGCAAAAGGCTCTTCATTTTTTTTCTCTTTTATGATTCCTGATCACTGTATAGCAGTGAAACATGCTGAAAATGATCATATTAATTTGCCCCTTTCTTCACTATAGAAATGTGAACCCATTTTTGATAGGAGTTTCATAGGGAGCATAGACTTAGTTTTCTTATAGCTACCAAAATATCAAGATGCCTTCATGACCCTTTGTCTTTGCAGCAGGACTGTTACATTCAACAGGAGAAAGGACTGGGGGCCTCATCCACATGATATCAGTGTAGTGGTGTTGCTGTGTATAATGTGGTTGCAACACCAATTTTTTATGTATAAAAAGAACATCATTTTCTGTGTTTCACCTATTTCTAGTCTGTTTAACTTTTTAACAGGCAGTTTAACAGATCAGCATGACAAAAATTCACAGACACCCAAAAAAGCACTGTAAATGGGAATGATATATCTTAATTTTGAAAGTTTATCTGAAGTTCGTTTCAGAAAAACGGTATGTTTTCTACCACAAGCAAATCCCAAGAATGTGGTATTTTTAGCACTGTTCTTGCACATTCTTAGTTCATGTCAACACACTGTGATATCACTGTCATAACTCAAGGTCATACATGGAGGAAGATTAGAGCAGTTAAGTTGGAAAAGGCCTTGCTTACAGGAGATATGTATCTATCATGAGAGGACATAGAGATTACAAAAGAAGTTTGTTTCTTCAGTGATTGGCAGGAGAGCAACAAACTAGTAAATAAGAAAAAATGAGAATCCTGTCCCTCAGGATTCAGTTGTTCTTGTTTCAGCTGAAGAAAGTTAAAAGTGTAAAAAGAAGTAGGAAAGGTAGGATTTAGATATTTAGCTGATTTTATATAGCCTTGTTTCAAGAGCTTTAACCTTACGTACGCCTGTAGGCTGTTACACAACTGTACCTAGGTAAGAATGTTCTTTTTCAAAAACCTTTTCAAGAAATAGTTTCTTTGGATTCCCCCCCCTCAATCACACATGATTACAATTATATTTAATCAGGCCAACAGAGGCAGCAGTGTGCTGGGTGTTTAATACAGACCTTGTGACCAGGAAGATGAAGTGGATGAGGCCTTCCACTGGCAGCTACAAGAAGCCTCAAGATCACAGGCCCTGGTCCTTACAGGGGACTTCAACCACTGTGATGTCTGCTGAGATAGTCACATAGTCCAGGAGGTGCCTGCAGAACATTGCAGATAACTTCTTGATGCAGATGGATGATGAGCCAACAAGGGGTGGGGTGCTGCTAGACCTGACACTGATGAGCAGAGATAGTCTAGTTGGAAATGTGAGTGTTAGTGTCAGTCTTGGATGCAGTGACCATGAGATGTTGGAATTCATGATCCTCTGAGGGGAAGTTGGGCAAGAAGTAGGATTGCAGCCCTGGACTTCAAGAGAGCCAACTTTGACCTCTTCAGGAGCCACCTTGGAGGAATCCTATGGGCCAGAGTCCTAGAAGGAAAGGACTCTGGAGAGTTGGCTAATATTCAAGCACCACTTTCTCCAAGCTCAACATCAGTGCATTCCTACAAGAAAGAAGTAGAGCAAGCAGGGGCAGGAGACTTGTGCAGTTGGGCAAGGAGCTATTACATATACTTACAGAGAAAAAGAGAGTGTATGTAATTTGGAAGAAGGGCCAGACCATGTGGGAAAAATATAGGAATATTGTCAGAGAATGCAGGGATGGGGCAAAGAAGACTCATTTGGAATTAGAGTTAGCAAGAGATGTCAGGAACAGCGGGAAGGGCTTCTACACATACATCACCAACAAGAGGAAGACTTAAGGAAAATGTGGGTCTGCGGGATGCACCCAAGAATGCTGAGGGAAATGGCAAGAGTTGTTGCTCAGCCGCTCTCCATCATCTTCAAGAGGTCATGGAGAGCAGAGGAGGTGCCAGAGGACTGTGAAAAACCAGCATCACTCCAGTCTTCAGAAAGGGCAAGAGGGAAGACTGGAGAAACTACAGGCTGGTCAGCCTCAACTCTATCCCTGGAAAGGTGATGATGAGTTGGGCAGAGAGGTAGGTCCTGCACCTAAGGTCCTGCACCTGGGGAGGAATAACTCCAGGCACCAGTACAGGTTAGAAGTTGACCTGCTGGAAAACAGCTCTGCAGAGAGGAACCTGGGGTACTGGTTGACAAGTTAACCATGAGGCAGCAGTGCCCTCGGGGATAAGAGGGCCAATGGGATCCTGACCTGCATCAGAAGGAGTGTTGCCAACAGGTCAAGGGAGATTCCTGCCCCTCTCCTCAGCTCTGGTGAGGCCACACCTGGAATACTGTGTGCAGTTCTGGGCTCCCCAGTACAAGAGGAAACGGTTAATTGGATGCCATGGCTCTTAACAGAGCTGCTTTTCTTTAATTTCAGTACTAGTTGCTGAGGCTTTGAGAGCCTCAAAAGGGATTTTAGTCTCAATCTCCCTACTTGGAGGGAATGAGCTGGCAATTAGAGAATTACGCTTCTTATTACTGGCCATAGGTAATTCCATCAAAAGTCTGAATTACAGACTTCCAGACTCCATACTGTTCCTCTTAATACTGTCAGGAGAAGAGATGAGAGTTTGTGAAGAGGTTGTCAAAGTCCCAAGTTGCTCATAAATAATATGGAAATATCATGGAATTTCAGCTTCTTTAAAAACAAAAACAAAATAAAACAAAACAAAAGCCATGAAACGGCTTTTTAAAGTGCATTATGATAATATACAATACTCATAATAAGATTTATGACACTGTTTCTTCATTTCTTCTATATTCTTCAGTGGAGAGGGTGATCTTTATCTACAGTTGAATCAAAGCACTAGGTTATATCTAAGACCTTTTTCTTTTGCTGTAGACCTCATGTGTAGACCTCATGTAGTGAGTACATCAGACATCCACAAAGAGATGTCAAAGTAATATGATATTATTGCTTCTACCCCTGAACCGTGTGTTCCTATTTCATTCTAAGCACTTAGCAAACACCGTTTGTACAGGATCACTAAAGGAAGGATTCAGCTGCATAGAGATAAGCAATATATAAAACATACCCCGCCCCCCGCCCCCCGGCTGATAAAGAAAACATAGGTTTGCTGCTCACCCAGGTGGGCACCATACTTCTATAGATACCTGGAACATATCAGGAATGACCACGCAGCTCTAGAGGAGAGGGTGAAGGGCATGGGGACTCAGATGGTGTTTCCTTGATCCTACTGGTGAAGGGGCAAAGCTTTGGGAGGAGCAAATAGATCCTTTGGGCCACCATCTGGATTCACAGATGGTGTTGTTGACCGGGATTTGACTTTTAGAAGTATGGCATAGCTTCAGTTTTTATCTGACATCAGTCCCCAGGATCTACAGGGAGGTGATCAAGAAGGTGGAGCCAAGCTCTTTGCAGCATGGTGAGAAAATGAGAAGCAATGGGCATAAATATTTTCACATGAAAAACACTCAAACAGTGTCTCTGGCTGCTATTTCCATCCATGGAGGCTTTCAAGTCCCAGCTGGTCAAAGCCCTGAAAAACCTGATTTGACCCTGCTTTGGGCAAGAGAATACACTAGAGACTTCCTTACAATTGGAGTTGTCCCACGATTCTGTTGTCCTATGAAACAACTCAGTTTTGCCCTAGCTATCCTGCTTCTTTTCTGTGAACCTACAAAACCATGATTCTGAATTGCAGAAATGGCAAGGTTGCATGAGAGAAAATACAGACATTAACTGTGTCAATAAAATAATAAAAAGTATGTTTTGTTTTCATATCTAGACCTTATGAGTTAGGCTGATTTCATTTCCAGATCAACTCACTGTCTGTGCTTCCCTCTTTCTAGAAAAGGGTTACTGTACAGTCTTACTTCATGCAGGTGTTGCAAAATAAATGTGTATTTATGAACAGCTTGCAGTGACTAATGTGGTGGAAAGCCCTTGAGGAAATTAATAATTTTGTAACAGGATTTTAAACAGGTAAAGTGAATAAAGTACAGGATAACATATTTAATAAGGGAGATAAAACCTGGAGTAGGGCAGCTACTCATTAAGACAGCATACTCTGTTTTGTGAGTTGATTTAAATCCTGTGAAAGAAATAGCAGGTATGTAATTAAAACTGAATGTCTATACACATATATACACACATATACAAAGTAAAGGGGATTTAAAACTGAATTGACAGAATTTGCTATATTATCTCCTACCTTAGAACTGCATGTTTGCAACCTTGCTGCTTCTTGACAGAGAGGTGCTTTTTTTTTTTTTTCCTCAGTGTTACACCTTTTAAGTGGAATCTGGTCAAAAAGATATCATGCCACCTATTCAAAAGAAAAAAATAAATAAAATAAAACCCTCAGATTAATTTCACATGCATGCTTGCTTATATATACTCCAGATAATATTCTGTATTTATGCTCACTGCTTGAGAATAAGCAGCCTGCAAAATGCTGCTGCAATTATTACTAGTTTTACTCATACTGAAATTTTGGTCTTCTGTGGTCCCTTCCAGGTTGCAGCATGCTACAATGCAGTGCAGCACTTCTGTAGCCACTGACACTGTGAGGACTCAATGTACCTGAAAGATGGATTTTTTTTGCATGTAGTGGGGAACTTCATATAGAGTATGTATATCTTTGAGAAAAAAAATATATATAGGAAATGGCAAATCATCAGTATTTTAAAATTTAATGAAATATAATAAGAGGCATAAAGCATTTTAAAACACTTCTTTGTGCATGTGAAAAGTCGAAATAAAAGGGACTTTACTCTGTTTCCACAATTCAGTTATTTAATTAAGTTTTTGTGGATGAGAATTTACACAGGACAGCAAACTTTTTCAGGAGTGTATTGGCAAATCTTCCACCTTGCAAGTCAGACCAGAGGGGAATTGCTTATGTATAAGCTGTGGAAAAAGATCACAGAAATGAATTATTGCTGATAGCCAAATGGCTCAGCTTGTAAAAAAGTAAAAGCAGCATTGTTCTGACTACAAACTAGTGTGAGAATATTTGCAGGGAAACAACATGTGCTTTATGCCTTTGCTAGAGCAGATAATGACTCAGTAGCGCCCATGAATCTTCCGAGAGGACAGGCTTAAACAGTTGAGCATGTCCTAGTTTATATTAGAAATGGGTTCAAGACACTATTGCTTTGAAGCTGTGACTCATTTCCAAGGAAAATAATTTAAACAGTTGTACCCAGTCTTTGTCATTGGTCTCCTGTGCTTTCCCTACAGATCAAAATGTCACTGCCCTTACACGTAGTCCTGATTGGAGTGGTCAAAATCAAAAAGGGCTCAAAAAGAAAATACCTGAAACAATTTCCATTTAACAGGCTTTGAAGGTGACCTGTTGTTTTCCCAGGCTTCATGACAATTGATTGGTATTGATGCCATTTAAAAATATTACCAGTGTCCTTTTAGGCAGGGAAGAATTATCATATAGGATAATCTTGTAACTTTACATCTTGTAAATGAAATTTTGGAAATTTTAATTTCAATTTTAATAAGAAGAAGTTCACCAAAATGTTGTGAAAGGCTGAATGAAGGCAAAATGCTGTCTCCTCTCTTTTCTCCAAAAGTCTGACTACACTGCACCCTGCGATAAGGCTCACCTGGTGGATTAGGCAATTTACTACTTTGCCACAGTGTTATATGAAAATGTCTGTGATCTGTGATAGGAAGGGACAAATAGCTGTGCCCAGAGCTGCTCAACGCATTTTGCCTGATGGACACAGCCAGATCCAGGCACAGAAATTTGTGTGAGGAAGATGGCATAGATGGCGTGAGAAGGGCTAAAGATGTGTTTTCATAATGCTGTCTCTTTAAAAAGCACAAGATTTGCTTTGAATATCATGCAATGTTTTTTGCATCCTGTTAGACTGTGTTTTTCATTAGTCTACTGAAAATTACATTCAAGCCCCCTGTTTCTGTAACATAGTATTACATATTTACATTTTACAACAGGCCTCCATGCCTGGCAAATTCTCCTTTCAAAGCAGAAAATCCCCAAAGGGCAAAAAAAAAAAAAAAAAAAAAAAAAAAAAAAAAAAAAAAAAAAAAAAAAAAAAGTCCCTTTACTATGGAAAAGAGTTTCCAAATTCAGTGCCAGACTCACCTAGGAAAAGGGAAAGATTTGTTTTTGTGCTCTTCTAAGAAAGAATAATCAAAGGAGCATGTGTATAAGTCACATCAAAGGAAAGGTTTAGTCTTTCTTGAATTTTAAACACTGCATAAGGTATGAAGGAAGTTCAGAAATGTCTAAACAAAACAAAACAAAGAATCCAGCTTTGTTTGTTTTTAAGTGTGGCAAGGAGAAACATATTTTGAAACTAGCCACAAGGCAGTAAAATTGATTTCTGGTTTATCTGGTATAGCTCTGAGTCTCTCACTGAGCTGGGAAATAATTGATTGCTGGAAGCCTTGTAGCAGTAGTTAAAAATTGATAAATGCTAAAGCAGGCACAATGTTTTATAGATTCTCAAGAATTGTGGAGCCTCCATATTTCTTTCTCATCACCAGCTCTAGATCATGAAGGGAAATTTAAAAGATGCTTCATCTTAGTCTTAGTAAATTACATTCAGCAGCTCAGAGACCTTTTGCTGCAGGAGACAAAGGAAAGCCTGTAGGTATACACTATCGAGTAATGATTTATAAAGCTGGGTGAGCCATTTTCAGGTCAAAATAGTGTTTCAGATTAACTGATTTGATTAAATTCAAACTCAACAGAACGCCTACGCCCATAGCCAGCATTTGTTAAATCAATGTGTAGAAAGGGTATTGTCATGAATAAGTACAATCTTGTCCTGTAAAATAAAATGTTAAAATGCAGGATTTAGTAAAGAAACATTGAAAGTTTTCAAAAAGACAAATTTTCAGTTATGTTTATAGGAGACTGAGTTTTTAAAAATTGTCTATTGACATTTATGCCATTATAACATCTTTATTAAAATATAGATAGCCCTCTATCCAGTTCTCTTCTGGATGCTTCAAATACTGTCAGCAGGAGGAACAAGTCAAAAAGTTGCCCAGGTGGTGATTTTGGATTTTGATGGATTTCTAGGCTTTCCTAGTAATATACAGAAGCCATGTTGTAAAGAGAAAGAGAGAGTGAAATTCTTCTCTTCTTGGTATTCATGAGTTATCATGAATTATCATAACATAATAATGCATTTTTCATATGAGATTAATAAATGTTTATCTTAATGCTGTAGCTATGCTTCATTGAAATACAAAACCTGTAACTAAGGACTTAAGTGAGAATAATACTAAATCAAATTTCAGTGTTAGTTCCCTCACCCAAAAAAAAAGATACAACAGGCAATAAAGCTCAAACTCTGTCTTCTTCTTCTCCATATACTTAGAGGTAGGACATGAATCATTTATTTGCTGGCTGTATTGCTTAGCAAACAAAAAAAAATCTAAATGTTTCTCAAAAGCCAGCAAATCAGTACTTACCTTCAATGTAGCTGGCAACATCTGTGATCAAACAGTGTTTTCCATTTGCGGATCAATGAGAAGGCAATTAGCACCCGAAGAACTTGTATATTCATAAAAATCCTTTTTTTTTTTAAGGCCACAGGCTTTCTCCCAGTTGGAGTACCTTCTGCACAACAGAGGTACCTTCTGCACAACATTTCATACTGCACTGCATCAAACCCAGTTGCCTTAGGAAGATAGGAGGTTTTCTTTCTTTTTTTCTTGTCAGTATTATTAATTTTAGACCATGTTCAGAACTCTGGTTTTGTGATGAAGACTTAAAATACAATTGCAATAATGAGAAATATAACGTTCCTTCTCCTGTACTTCTGTCCTTTACTTTTTGTCTCAGAATTGGCTTCCCATTAGCTACTGTCCTGAAAGTAAGTATAGAGAAAGAAAGGAAATACGGTCAAATGCAACTTTATTCTGAAGGAATTGCTTTCTCACTGAATTAAAAAGCACTAAGTACTAATTAAAATGTCCCTTTTATTGCTGAACTACCACTCTCTTCTGTAGAGCCCCTGGAACGCAGTATGAGCTGATGAGGCTGGACAGTGTTCAGCTTTTTCCTTTGCTTTCTAAACACAAATCTTTCTCTTCTAACCCATTAACCCTGGTATGGTAGTTCTAGTAGTGCTGACAAAATAAATATTAAACACACAGCTGTGCTTAAAGCTTGAGTTCTCCACACATACAGATGTGCATGTGTGTGCTGTTCATCACTGTGAGCTAAACAGTGTGTTAATACAGTCAGAAATACCTAGACTTGAAGGTATCACAATAACTTGACACCAAAAATTTCTCTGCTGAAGAATGTGAATTTTATCTTTAAAAATACATTATATCCATCAATGGAATTCCCTCAGCCGTGGGCTGCTTGTTGGTCCTGAGTTGATTGCTGTGATTTAAAAACTAAATAACCTCCTCGATCTTGGGTCACTATACTAAGATCACCAAAAGAAAGCTGTTCTTCAGAGTAGTATTTGAACCATATGTTTAGTACTGGCTTCATTCTCTGCTCTTTGCACCTTTTAAGAGTAGAGCTCTTTTTTTTTTTTTTTTTTTTTTTTTCCTAGAAGGACATGAATCTTCTGTTTCATTCTGCAGATTTTCCTGCATCTTTCTGGGTTTCAGTGTGTGTGTGGATTCAGATGCTAATGTTGCATTAAAATATATAACACTTGGAATGCAACACTGTGCTATAGTACTGTGCAAACAGCGTACCTATAGTTCTTAAAAACAGAAATGTAGTAATGTAGGAAGGAAAGAAACAAGCAAACAAATAAATATTTCTGTAACAATCTGTTGCAGCTTAATAATAATCAGTATATGGTGGTTCTTGATAAAAATCCTTCATTTTTTCTTTGGAGAGACTTTATTCTTGTTAACTTTATAATCAGCTTATCAAGAAACCTTTCAGAAAGAGGAGTACAAAACTATCAGTTCTGACTGTAAGCTGCAATGTGTATCTTTATCCAATGAAGAAATGTGATGAATCATCACATTTGCACAGTGCTTTTCTCTAAATATTTTCCATTTCTACATAGTCCAGATCACTGTGTTGCAATGAGATTATATTGTCATTATATGACTTAAAGCACTGTCATATAATATGACAGCATCTTTCATTATGGAATCTAATTTAATTCTTTTGAATTTCAATTACTTTACTCATTATACGTCTTTTCTGTAACTTTCATTACAGGCATTTTTCTTTTGATAATTCACAAACATCCATAACTTCTGATAACTTTGTCTCTGAGGACGGAAGATAAATAGGATATCCTTGCACAGTTTTAATCTTCTTGATCTTAAAACTGCAGCTACATATTATGAAGGGTATTTAGCAGCATATAAACAGGAAAAAAAAGTAAAGAAAATAAAAAAGATTAATTGCTCTTTAAACAAATGTAGCATCAGAAATGCAGAAAATGGTAAGCCAAACTCTCAGAGTAGCTGTCAAACATGTTTCCAGACAATCTTTAAAACCTGATCTGGGTTTAACATGTCAAGATGTAGGCCTCCATAAATTGGAGCATCATACAAGACATACAAAAATCCTCAGGTTTTCTCTGAAAAAACAGAGGTAAAGTTGATAAGAACATTGAAAATCAACTGATTCAAGATGTTTGAATGCTCCTTAACATTTTATTTAATGGGGCAAACATTTGTTAAACACGTTTAACATCTTGATTAATGACCTGGGTGAAGGCCCAGAGCGCGTCCTCAGCAAGTTGGCAGCAGCGGTTGGTACTGCAGAGGGCTGTGCTGCCATTCAGAGGGACCTTGGCAGCCTGGAGAGATGGGCAGAGATGGAGCTCAACACAGGCAAGTGCAGAGTCCTGCACCTGGGGAAGAATAACCCCATGCAGCAGCACAGAACGGGGGCAAGGAAATAGAGGCGCCTCAGTTTTATGTAAGGTTGTAAGAGTTAGGGCTCAAAGGTCTGTAACTGTCTTTATATGTTTGGATCCAAATTCACAGGCCTTTGGGTAGTCTCCTGGAGGTTATAGGCATTCAGAATTGGGCCCATTACTATAATACTTAGAAATGTAAAGGGCAGGTTTGGAAAGGAAAATAATATGTAAATATGACCTCTGAAATAATAAAGATAATATCAATTTCTTTTTATGAGTGGTTAGATTTTTCTTTGGATTCAGCTTTTTTATTGCTGCTGCCAGCTAATACTAAAAAATGAAATATAGAAGTAATCCTAAAACACTGGAATTTGGGAGAATAGCCACACTGGTAATTACCCACAAGCCTTCGCGACATTGCAAGGAATGTTTCTATGATTTATATCTATTGCTCAGAAAAGTCTAGAAAGCCTGTACGATGTGGCATGCCTTGGTATTCGCTTTACCTTAGCAACCTTACTGAAGCTTAACCTAATGAAGTAATAAATTCAGAAATGTGTTTCTGCATGCATTTGTTTCATGGATTTATTATAGATAAATCCACTTATAAAATGCATTGGGACGAAAAGTCGACACTGCAGAAACTTCCTAAATACTGATGCATGTGTTACAGCTTCCATTACCAATAATATATAGCAGGTAGAGCATTTACTTTAATAATGATGAACACAGACTGATGGCTGTACAATGTGTCAGTGTGGTTAAGTATGGTTCTCGATAACTTAAAAGGAAAAAAAAAATCCTCGATATAAAAGATAGATAATTTCACATTTGTGCATTGAATTTACTCTTGGTCTTGTTTAACAATTAAATTATAGACTTAGAAACAGTTAGGCAAACCTACTTTAACAGATAACAGTACTCTAATGCCTTATGTGTCTGTTTCAGTCCTCACCAAATCGAGCAGAATTGTTATTTGCTTCATCAGAAGCTGCATCTGCTCCTTTTGGGTGGAGAGTTCATGATAAAATTGGGGCTTGCTTAAAAAGTGAAACAGCTCTCCAATAACTTAAAACGCTATTCATAAAATCCCTGCAATTTTCCTTCTGCAATATCTCAGGAAAAGGAGTTCAGTGACTGTCGTGTAGTCTGCATCTCATGTAAAGGGAGCCTGGCCTGAATGGAGACTCAAGGGGTAGGAAGTCTGTCTTCTCTTGAGACATTAGGATTGCACAGGTGGGCATAAAAATCCATGTTAACTCACTTGAAAAGTTTCATATCTATCTGAGGTAAAAATGAAATATTTTCAACCCTATTGAAATGAAGTTTTGACAATTTTATTGAATTGTGCTGAAAGCAATATGTCTCTGAAAAACACAATTTAGTCAAATCCGTATTTTCAAAAGAAAAGAGTTTGATCAGGAAAACTTTCTGCTAGTTCTATCCTTTGCAACTATACTACTGTATACTATATAGAGTAGTCTGTCGTATAGTATACTACAGACATATGTCTGTGTATTGTTTATGATGCTAACACCTAAAGAAGTTATAGGCAGATAACACTGGATTCTTTCAGCACACTGACAGATACAATTCTGATTTGCTTTCTCAGAAAGAAAACCAAAGATCACTTACTGACTTTCAGATTTTTACAAGCTGAGGAAGCTCATAGCTGTCTACTTATGTATACATCCCTTTTTTGAAATGGCGTAGAAGGACACATCTGTGTGTATACATGAGTGTGTAGTCACTGACTTATGATCCTCAGCCTGTCTGAGATCCTTTGAGCTACATATATCTTTAATTGTATAACTGGACATAACTGTTAACTTCTGTCAAGTTTTCTGTCATGGAGATACACAAAGTACCTTGGCAATATGAGTGAAAATGACACCCTTGAAATCGAACATAGAAGGCCTGTATCAGCTCATTCCTTTTTCCTGACTCTCTGTAAGGATGAGGCTGTGCCTCTAATACACTAATTGTGAAATTCACACTGAAGAACAGCAGATTTAAACAACAAGGTAGCATTCTCTAACATACTCTACAAAACTGAGCAACAGCTTCATTTTCACCCTCAGTTCTCAGTGCATTTGCATTGAATTTGGCATAGAAATCTGCTGGGCTATTATCATTGTAGCATAGAGCTTAAACAGACCAGCAAAACTGAGAGGAAGCCACAGTTATGCTACTGAACTTATTCATAAATACTACCTACCATAATGCTGTGGTTGCATCCTGGAATAGCTTAGTAAATAAACTCGAGCATGTGTATCAAAAAAAAAAAAAAAAAAAGAAGTAGTGTGGTTCCATAGGGTGAAATCACAATGTGCAACCACCTGAGAAAGTGCCAAGCATTTTATCCATTTGAAAACAATGTGATGTATAAATATGCTTTTGAAAATAGTGGCCTGTTCCTTTTTGCGAGTGCACATGTGTGTGTACATGGGAAGAGCGTCTGGCCTCCGTGACAGACACAGCACGCACCATAATCCAGCGTTTCTCAAGGATTTCTATAGCCCACTGCAATGCATTCCTGCTACTGAAAACAAACTCTGTCCTTTGGGGAAGTGACTACAGTAATCCAAAGGCTCTTCAGTACAGGGAACAAATGAATATTGTTTAGTCTAGGAGACTTCATTAAATGATTAATCTCAAAGGTTTTTTTTCAGAGTTTAACTGAGGGAAGCAGTTTGTACTACAGCCAGTCCCAAGGAGCCAGCTATATAGTTAAACAGCGTATGGATATTTACACAACTGTATCTAAGTGCTAATGATATGTTTGAATGACATTTAGTGGTTATTGGATTAAGTTCCTTTCATCTGCACATCCTTATAAAGCATATATGATATGCAGTAACCTGAGAGAATGTATGTATGTTAAAACGTATGTACGTACAATGCATGTACCTTATGCACAGATCATGCTGTGCATATGTATACAGGTTCACAGCAAATGGAGAGTATTGAAATGGAAACAGAGAACTCAAAAATCTTGGACACTTGGACACTCAAAAATCTATGGGCCCAGATGGGATGCACCCAAGAGTGCTGAGGGAACTGGCCGAGGTTATTGCTCAGCCTCTCTCCATCATCCTTGAGAGGTCCTGGAGAGCAGGGGAGGTGCCCGAGGACTGGAAGAGAGCCAACGTCACTCCAGTCTTCAAAAAGGGCAAGAGGGAGGAGCCGGGCAATTACAGGCCGGTCAGCCTCACCTCTGTCCCTGGAAAGGTGATGGAGCGGTTCATCCTAGAGAGAATCTCCGGGCATATGGCAGAGAAGCTGCTGAGGAGCAGTCAGCATGGATTCACCAAGGGGAAGTCATGTCTGACGAACCTCATAGCCTTCTATGATGGGGTGACAGGCTGGCTGGACGAGGGGAGAGCCGTGGATGTTGTCTACCTTGACTTCAGCAAGGCTTTTGACACTGTCTCCCATAACATCCTCATACGGAAGCTCCGGGACAGTGGACTAGACGAGTGCACGGTGCGGTGGATCGAGGGCTGGCTGGATGGCAGAGCTCAGAGGGTGGTGATAAATGGGGCCGAGTCCAGTTGGAGGCCTGTGGCCAGTGGGGTCCCCCAGGGGTCAGTGCTAGGTCCAGTGCTGTTCAACTTGTTTATCAATGACCTGGACGAGGGCATGGAGTGCACCCTGAGCAAGTTTGCGGATGACACCAAGCTGGGTGGAGTGGCCGACACTCCGGAGGGCTGTGCTGCCGTCCAGAGGGACCTGGACAGGCTGGAGAGTTGGGCAGAGAGGAACCTCATGAGGTTCAATAAGGACAAGTGCAGGGTCCTGCACCTGGGGAGGAATAACCCCAGGCATCAGTACAGATTAGGGGTCGACCTGCTGGAAAGCACCTCCACGGAGAGGGACCTGGGAGTCCTGGTTGACACTAAGTTAACCATGAGTGAGCAGTGTGCCCTCGTGGCCAAGAAGGCCAATGGCATCCTGGCCTGCATCAGGAGGAGTGTTGCCAGCAGGTCAAGGGAGGTGATTCTGCCCCTCTACTCAGCTCTGGTGAGGCCGCACCTGGAGTACTGTGTTCAGTTCTGGGCACCCCAGTATAGGAAGGACGTGGAGCTTCTGGAGAGGGTCCAGAGAAGGGCAACCAGGATGATTAAGGGAATGGAACATCTCTCGTATGAAGAGAGGCTGAGTGAGCTGGGCCTGTTTTCTCTGGAGAAGAGACGGCTCAGAGGGGATCTGATTAATATGTATAAGTTCAGGAAGGGAGAATGCAGGGAGGAAGGGGACAAGCTGTTCTCACTGGTGGCCAGCGATAGGACGAGGGGTAATGGCCACAAGCTGAACACAAGAAGTTCTGTCTCCAGGTGAGGAGCAACTTCTTTACTGTTAGGGTGACAGAGCAGTGGAACAGGCTGCCCAGGGAGGTTGTGGAGTCTCCTACTCTGGAGGTCTTCAAAACCCGCCTGGATGCCACCCTGTGCCACATGCTGTAGGTGTGCCTGCTTGAGCAGGAAGGTTGGACTAGATGATCTGTAGAGGTCCCTTCCAACCTTAAATATTCTGTGAATCTGTGAATCTGTGAACTCAGAATATGTGATCTAATTTCATCTTTCTAGCTCATATTCATCATATTTAGATTGAAATATGTAAATATTTATGCGATCTGGCATGGCATATTCTGGTGAAATTTGATCTATGTAGACAGATACTAAATTTAAATAATAATTACCATTTCTGCACCACTTTCATTCTCTGGGCTTGGGATTTCATCTTTCTGTAAATGTATTTCTGCTCACTTTAGTAGCCTGTCCCTACCATTGCCATTGTTTTCATCTTACTCTTCTACAAGGTCCCAGTGTAGGCTGATTCCTCTTTGCATCATTAGTCCCATCATGGAGTTGTCCTGTAAACAATGGCACAATGGGACACCCCAGAAAGACCAACCATACGGTACCAGGTATAGAAATTGACTTGTTATTTGGGCTTTAATTGCTCAAAAGTCCCACAAATAACAAGAAGCTCTACTAGCCAAATTCTGAAGGATGCTTCCTTGATATACCAGAACAGCTTGGACAATCATGGGACAACTGCTAGATTTTTGATAATTTCAGAAATTACTTCTAATTAATGAGAGACAGTACAGTGTGTTGCACATTGCATAGGGAGAATGTTTTTGTGTCTTCATCAGATGATCATCGGTGCTTGACAAAGACCAAGAGACTTTGGCTCAGGTTTTTTTTTTTTTTTTTTTTTTTTTTTCCTTTCTCTGGTATGCTTTCCTTTTCTGAATTAGGGGTGTGATGGAAAAATACTCACCCGCACAGGTGCACAGTAACTACACTGTTGCTTAACATTACAAGCAATTACCCTTTTCTATTACAATCTCTGTTGCACGTCGTATTTCTCCACCCAGATGTCCCTATTCTCAAGTCAGCAAGTGGAAGAGCTAATATTAGATGTTTTCTTCAGAACTGAGAAGAGAGCCTTTGTTTTTTCAATGCTATTTAAACCAATGTCAAGCCAGTGACTGAGATTACAGATTAGCATAGTTCTATTGGTATAAATGTTATACATGACAGTATAGTGATTGGTTAAGATACAAAAAAATAAAGAAGGTTAGCAAAATACTCTATGGTTAAGACTATGTGAGCATTTTAAGATCTTTTAAGGACAGCTGTCTGCCAACAATTCCCAACATCATGGAATATCGTGTGTTTATGCAACTAAACACGTAGTTTATAGAGCAGGTAGGCAACCTTAGATTGCTGATTTATAATCAGCCTTGGCCAGTGCTAATCCTAAGCAATGTCTGGCCTTTGAACTGCCTAGAAGAGCGAATCTGAACTGCCTTGTGTCAAGCTGTGGCAGGGTCCACTGTCATGCTGCAGGAGTAGAGATGGTCACGGTCCATTGACCAAGCTCCCACCTCAGCAGTGGTTGCTTTTACAAAGTGGATGTGCTGTCGTTCACACCAAACTCTTGTGCCCTCCAAATTATCATTGCTTTAGAAAATGTAAAATTTCATATAAAATTATTTGCAAGAGAAAGGGTTGAAATTAGTACTTGCGTTATTTCTGAAATACTTGGTTATGGCTTTAAAATGGGAAACTAGACATATTAGCTCTAGATATGACAAGGCATCTAATTTTCATAAGTAACAACAAAATCATTTTCTTAGCTTAAACCATTCTTGCTCAATATATTTACTTATCCACATCCTTGAGTTTGAACTGCATTCTGGGCAGAAAAAATACGGTATTTGCCAGAGAGATACAGTTAATTTCTGGACATTATTCTTGTTCTTGAGATCTTAAATCTTTACAGTGAAGATATCTGTAGACTGTTTTCTTAACCTTCCATATATAATTTTATACGACAATTTCTAGCACATATTTACTATTATGACAATGACATACAAGGTGAGATAATAACTCATTTTAAGGTGTGCGGTCTCTATGGGAAAACTTGAGATCTTGCATTTAATGATGTTCTTGCTGTCTGGCTAAGAATCAACTTGATTTTGAACCAAATATGCAATGTAACTCCTGTACATATACAACACAACTGCTGAAGTGATTTTGACACTAAAAAAAATATTACATTAGGGAAACAGCCAGCTGTAGAATGCAGGGAATGCAACTTAACTTTGATGGTGAAATATTATTAAGAGCTTTTTATAGTTTTAAAAAAAATCATAGTAGCCCCCTACCCCCTCCATACACACATGAACATTCAGTTTGGTATTTCTTTATTGAAATATGGGTGCAGCATATGAAGCCAATGTTGCCAACAGTACAATTGCATTTTCTGACACGAATGCAGAGGGTAACTTGAAGATGTTTCATATGGAAAATGCATCAAATATTTTCATCTATTACACTGTGATCGTTCACATTCTCTATGTGCTAGAGATGTGGTTGCTGTCAAAGCTTGAAGAAATCAAAATACAACTGGAAAAAACATCAGTTAGTGTTTACAGGAGGAGTTGTTTTGTTGGAGCAGTTACGAGAGCACTGCTTGGTCCAGAAACAAAACAACAACTGTGTTGCACTACATTCCCCAGGCCATTCTGTTAATGCAAGCTTGCTAATTCCTGCAGTGACACCTCTGCACAGCCACCTCTGCAAATGAGGGGCTCTACACTTTGTTAGAAATAAAAAATCACAGAATGAGCCGAAATCTGATGAAGAGCTTGAAATGAAATGAAAAATGGGAGAGGCTGCCCTTCCCAAATCATCGTTTATTGACAGTAATTGCATGATGAGGCAAAATTGAATGTTATGTGTAAGGTCAAGTAAACCTTTCAGAGGCTTTGGCTGGATTCTGGCTGGGTTAAAGGACAGCCTTTTAGCCCTGTACAGTGCCACAGCTGATTTCACACAGCTTACCATGTCCAGCAGCAATTGCCAATGTTGTTCTCTGTCAAGACCTATATAGAAATGTATTGTAAGAAAAGGCAGATGTGCCAATCAAAAGGAAAAAGCATCATAAAGCCTTAGGCATAGCACGAAAAGCTGTGACACAGACATCAAGCGCTACCCAGGAAGGTCTCCACTGTCAGAAGGACAACAGGACTGGGCAGACCAGTCTCCATGGCCAGTGTCTGTCAGACCCTCTGACCCAGATGGCCCAGAGAAAAGAGAAGGGCAAAATAGCCAGACATGTAGGCAGTTTGGTGCATTAGCTCTCCCCTAGAGAGCCAAGAGGGGCCTAAAGACCAGGCCAAGAAGAGTGGCCTGAGACCAGTTTTTGTCAATAAGAACCTGAAGGATGTGCCTAAGCTTGATGTTGTGGCAGTTCAGGAACACACAAAGTAGTACCTAGCAGGACACCTGTTTTTGTGGCCACCAGGCCACCAATTGCAAACACGTGGCACTATTTGCAGATGACTGCTCGGACCGCAGGAGGAAGGAGGAGTCTGTGTATCTCACACCACTCACCAGTAGCCCCTGGCAAGCTTCGTGGAACCATTTAGAGCTGCTTCACTGCTGCTGTTTGCCAGGACAAACTCTCCATGTCACCAGCAAAGAGAAAGGGTCATTTACAGCTGAGCTTGGAAGGAAATGAATTTCCTATGAGCTGGAGGTCCTGCTGTTTAACCATCTCTGCTGGTAAGCACAGTGCTGTATCAGTTGCTTTCAACTCAGCAACTGTCACTTCTTTTGGAAATTTGCATCTTTTAAATGTGTGTTTTCAATCAACACTTCAAACTTCAGAGCTGTCACTACCTTCACATGCCGCTGCCACTGCTGCAGTCGCAAGTCACTGCTTATCAGTCTGATTGCCAGCAGTGCACTTCTGCCAAAGCTGTCAGCTCTGGCGCTTAGAAGCTTAAATAAAATACTTCAAAGCGCGTGCATGCATGCGTGTGCCTGCGTGTGTGTGACAGGGGGACAGGGAGACTAAATTGTGCTTTTCAGTGCTGAAGTGGAAGAGCTGTTAATGGATTACACAAGAAAGACAGAACAAATTTATCAGCAGTATTTATTAATAAAAAAAAAACACACTCTTGCTTAATAGCTGGGTTTGGAGACAGGCCTCCGTAGCTGTTTCAGTACTGAATAGACAAGCACAGGAAAACCACTTGCCTTTGTGAAAAACCCTGAATAAGTACTCAAAATATAATATGTTTTCTATAGAGGATCTTGTTCATGCTTTTCAATGGTAAGCACCAGCAGCAAAAGGACAAAAGGAAATGTATGGACAATATGTTTTCCAGTTTGGGGTAAAAGTTGCCAAATAGTAACTAATATCATAAATTGTAGAATATTATTTGATGCCTCCAAAAACATATCAACCTTATTTTCCTAGAATTATTTTGTAAAGAGCTAATAATATGTTCTATTGTTATTACTTAACCAGTGATAAAGTATTCTAAGTATTTAGAATATAATTATTAAGTTTGAAGAGGATTTGCAAAAGAATCATTCAATTCTACTGAGAGTGAATTTCTTCAACTGTTTCAAGACAATGTTCTGAAATAATATTTTTTTCTAAAATATATCTTTGTGATTAAATTTCTTTAACTGTTAAATTAAAAAAAATCAATGACCTCAGTTTTATCTCATTTTACTTGTTCTCATATAAAAAAGGTGGAATATATATAGGTAGAATGTGTATAGCTAGAATATATATAGGAAATGAAAGATCAAAAAAATGGGATTAAGTATGAGTTAATAAATCTAGGTTAACTCAAGTTTGTAAGTAACTGACAATAGAACATAACCCATGACTTATTTTTATTTTTCTACTCTGTACAATAGAATGAGAAAACTAAAATAATTCCAGGAATACTTCATCAAGTAAAGGAAGACTCTCCCTCCTGGGAACGTCTCACCTGCTGAGGTTTCCAGACATCTTTCTCAGCTTTCCTTGCATATCCAGCTGACTCCTTCAACAGTTATTTAGCACCTGTTCCAAGTTTCATTAGACTGCAGAAGCTATCGTCTAGTTGTAGGTAGAGACAGGTATTCTTTTTTTCCTTTTTTTCTGTTGTATAATTGTTGTTAAGTGTTCTTAAATTTTCTTTTCCTTTGCTTTTTTAAACCCTTCAACTTCCCTCCATACACACAAAGTCAGAAGTGTCAGGAGAATCAGATTTCAGTGGGGGATTTTCATGACACGCTAATCATTTTCTCAATGTTGTCATGGGTGTATTAGCCCAGGAGGAGTTCCCATGGTTTGTGGGCTCTAAGTGGTTTGGATTCCTCAAGCAGGAAGGTGATATGATTTACAGAAGCATTTCAGACTCACAATTCATTGGAGGTCTACAGGCCAACTCACACAAATCCAGCAGCTTTTACAGTGAAGCTTAAGAAAGCGATTCAGATGTATGAAATTATGGAGATATGCTATTTTCTATATATTTCCTTGTCTTTTTATAAATCTCTTCAACATCAACTGCCATTGCAATGAATGCGATTTTTAACATAGATTTCAGTCAAAACTGAATGAGAAGAAAATAAATCAATGAACTGATCATGCAGATCATCGTTAAAGTGTGTAGTACCTATTAAGGTAGCCTAATCGAAATAATTGATTTTAGTGACAATTCTCTGTTAATAAGGATTTTGCAAATGATGCCTCAGCTGTAACTCAATTCATGCAATTTTCAGACCAGTGAAAAGTCAGACAGAGTCCCTGTGCATTTGTTGTGAATGGGTAGGTGATGGTTCTTACAGGCTATATTAACAAGGAATTCCCACATGAATCTGGTGTTTAATCTGAATATTCCTCACAATGAATATTTATTCCTTCTGATGATGTTTAATGAGAGCATTCTTCAGGATGAACCTCACAATTGGTGGGATGTGCGCAGCATGCCATGCCCTAACTGAGGGCTCTAATATCTGATGCTGGAGTATCTTGGGGTTCCCAGCATCAGAAGGAAAGAAGATTTAATTGCTAACCTTTTATTCATTTTCTATTCTTGAGTAGTCTCCTTAAATACCATATTATACTAAAATATTTGAGTGGCCTTTTTTTCTTACCAGGATCTGGAAAGGACCTACTCAAGTATACAGCACCATTTCAGCACTCCATCAATTTGCTATCCATTACATCAGTTATGCCAGTGCAATGAAGTGATATAGCAAGATATGGTCGTGTCCAAACTTCTCTTTTTTTTTTTTCCCTTTATTCCTTTTTTTTTTTTTTTTTTTTTTTTAATTGTTAGGAGTGAATTAATTCCCTTATAGCAGCGCTATACCAAATATTTTATAGAGGAGCACCAGGGATGTGAAACTTCATAATGATTAAGCAGACTAGGACGAGAAGAGCAGAGATCAGAGAAAACAAAGTAAAATGTCCATTAAAATAGCCATATTATGAACACTAAAACATCTGTAGGAATTTAATTTGATTTTTGGCCTCTGTGATCTGTTTCATAAGTTTTCTGACAGTCTGTCTGCTGCTTTGGCACTTATATGATGTTTTTCTTGCCTACAGTCTTACAGCTGCAACAAAAAAAAATATGACTTCTTGTCTGATATACACCATGGTGGTTTTTTGTTTTTTTTTTTTTTTTAGATTTTTCAAAAATCTATGAGAACATGAAACTTTCCATTTAATGAGAGTTGTGCTTTCTTGTAATATCTTCAGTGACTGGAGCATTAATAAGGACTCGTGACAGAACTATGAAAACTACCAACAATTCTAATCTTTACAGTCATGTAAACCTTAATTTTCTGAATAAAGATGTCCCTAAACAGTGTGTCCAGTGAATATGTGCATGTGCACCTGAAATCTCCCAGGCTGCTACCTGCTCTGGAGATGTCCAGCAGCATCTAAGCTGCTCTGTGCAGCTCCTTCCCATGTGTTGCTGGCTCTGAAGCGGCCTGTCCTGCCTACAACCGAGCAGCAAACAGAGCTCTCAGGAGCTGCAGGAGAGATGAAGCTCTCTACCTTCCTTTGGATCTTGCCTGATTTATACCGTGACTTGAGCACCGAGGGCTCATGCAGCCTAAATGGATGCCCTGCGTACCGGGTGATTAGTATGGGGGAGAGCATCCCTGTGTCACTCTTGTTTAAGCCGTTCAAATATTTAGAGAGCCAGACCGAAAATGAAAATGATTCTGTAGTCTGCGCGTCCGCCAGGGATGCCCGGCTGCTCCTCTCAGCTCCAATGCCGAGCAGAGCCGCTTGCGCTGATTAAGGCCAGGCCTGGAATACAAATCAAGCAGAGTGTGAATTAAATTTGAGGAGCTCCATGTCCCTAATTGACGAAGAAGATAAGGTAATTTAGATGTCTCTTCCTGGGATATTGCAAAAGATCAGCTTCAATAGTTTATAACCACAGAACAGTCATTCTTGAAAGTTTTTTCTTTTCCTTTCACCTTACCAGAATGGGTGATACAAATAACGTTATGCCCATTTCCTAGTGCTATCTAACAATACTTAATTTATAGTTTTTCATATTGCCTTGGTTTTCCTGTTGTGTCTGTTTCTTTTTTTTTTTTGTTCACATTAACTATATCTCTGTACCATCTGAGTCTCTTGACTCGTGCTCATCCTTTCTGCTGCTGCAAATTCTTTGCATCTTTATAGTATAATATCTGGTCCTTTTCTCTTTGAAATGAAAGCTTCTTTCTTAGAAAAAAAATATTTTACATGAAGCTGTCTTAGGGAATAGATAAATTTTGGATAAGTTTTGTTATTAAAAACAAGGAAAACTCTGAAGTCAACAAATAATGTTGTTACATAACTTTCAAAAGAAAAAAAGATTTTTTATATTAAAAAATTCCCATCTTTAAATTCCTTTCATTATTTTGCAAATAATCCTGCTACTATTGTACAAAAAAAAATGCAAGTCTTTTTGAAGGTCTATACATTTTCTGCTGATTAGTTCTAATCAGCTCAAATTTGTATATAACTAAGAAAATATTTTTAGTAGTGATGCTGGCATCCCTTTCAAATATTATTACTGGAGATCTTTAGCTAGTTTCAAAGTCTTCAAGTGCCTCTTCTGGTTTTGCTAATCTGGAACTCCACAATCTCTCCACAATATTAGTCTTCCAGTACAATGCATTTTATTTCTATAGAGCAACTTTCATATCTGATTTCACAAAAAGCATTATGGAGGGAGTTAATCACAAGCTACATGGAAGAATGATGGGTTTACGGTCGGATTTAAGAAGCAGAACTGACAGTAGCTCCAAAGGAAGCAATGAAAGAATTTCAGCTATGATAGCAGGAATAAAAGAGCAATTCGCTTCTGAGGTGAAAGCACAGAGAAGACAAGAAGGCAGCAGGAGTGCAGTAAGGAATTAAGAGCGCATACAGGAAATGGAGGTAGTTCTGTAACTACCAAGACATAAGACAACATTAGAGTAGACCAAAAAGTGTCTGGTTTTGCCCAGCATTTCTCACTGTTTGTATTGCAACTGATATTTTTTTTTTGATTGGTTGTTTTTTGTATTTTAAGGGTAGGAAAAGAAGACATTTGGAATCTAAACTCTCTGATTTCTGTTTCCAGTGCTATTTATGGTATGTGACAGAGAGTGGCAGAGTGTTACCTACCATAGCCCTTCTTTTATCACCTTTAATTAGCTAAATTGAGGATGTTACCATGACCTTCAGGTCCTAAGAGTTTATCCATAGTAACAGGGCTCAACTGCTCGTGAGCTGGAAGAGGTTTTGATGCTATCATGCTGGGAACCTTCATCTCTCCTAGCACACGCATCCTTATTATCACCTAGTTGCATCATTATTGGCACTTTCTAGCAACTGGCAGCAATTTGCTCCTTGGCAGATAAGGTGAGATGCAAGTGAGATGCATTATTAGCTCTGAGCCTGACATTTTACAGCAGATTCTGCAATACATGCAGGGGAGAAGTATCCTTTTTTTATATATGATTTCTGTAGACCACCAACTTTAGCGTGGCTCATGTTATCATATAACTTCTCGACAGAGGTGTCTTCTTTATCTTGCTTTCCTCAGTGAATGTTTAGTGTATGTTAGCTATATTTTCTGTTTAATACGCTGCATCATTCCTCCTAAGAGCTGTGGTCTTTTTCAATTATCTGGCTCAAAGTGAAACATCTTTCATTATCTAGCTGTATATTTCAGAGCCTGTGCTCGTGTACCTCTTTCTATTCCTTGAGTGAACGGATGACAGGATGATGCTCTCCTTTGCTGATCTCTTCCATATGAAGAGAGTGGAGGACATAAGGTGACGTTTTCCTCTGTGCAGGCAGTGCAGCATGATCCCCTTGCTCCATCAAGATGCCTGCTAAGAGAAACACCTGCCACCATTGAAATCAATAGGAATTTTGGCATGACTTCAGTGGATGTGGCATTGACTTCACTGGGGTTTGATCCAAAAGTTAATTGGCATCCCTAGCCATCGAGCTGATTAATCCTCGCAGTTCAAAAAAATGCCAATGCCAGCAAGCAACAGAATCCCCATATAGGAGATCTGATAGAAGAACTACAAATGTGACTCGTAAACACACTCCCTGGTTCTCACCAAGGCAGCATCTCTCCTGTACAGGATGTGAGGCCAGCCCTCCTGTTTGCTATGTGCAACTGTAGATAAGGCCAGAGTTTAACGCAAGCTACCTTTCCTGGCCCTCCTCTTGTAATCCCTGGTGTCTCTTCATGCTGCTTGCATAATTTCTCTGTGTGCTTTCTGATATTCAGCACTCAGCAATACACAAACTGCTTAATATTCCGCCAATTTAGCTTTTAGTATCATCATTCTCTCATCTTTGTGCTGATCACTCGCTTCAATTTCCCCGTGTGCCTTTAGTAATCAGGTACACATTCATTTCATCCACTGCTTACCTAAACATTAATATCTCTGTCTCTCAATCTCCACAGGAGGCCTCTCAGGGGATATTTCAATTTATTTATGTATCAGTAAAGCTTGTTATAAAGAACTGAAATGGGAGAACCAGGGATGCAGGTCTTAGAGTGTTATGCTTGGTGAGTGCCAGATGTGCTACCCTTGGTTCTGCCAATATATTCCAATTTTAAATAGAGCCAGTCATAACTGGTTGATATGTTGAACACAGCTATATCTCTGGTAGAGAAATTGTCGGAAAGAGGCATCAACATATTCCTCCACCCAAATGTTCACTGCGTTTCATTGTGAGGGGCCCAGTCAATGTTCACC
The DNA here is from genome assembly GCF_003342845.1 of Nothoprocta perdicaria. Classification (NCBI taxonomy): domain Eukaryota; kingdom Metazoa; phylum Chordata; class Aves; order Tinamiformes; family Tinamidae; genus Nothoprocta; species Nothoprocta perdicaria. The sequence continues at coordinate 1,246,074 of NW_020455766.1, forward strand.
TCTATTACCACAAAATTTTTGCCAGAGCTGTGGAGGGAGAGCAGAAACATGGCATAGAACAGCATTCTGCTTGCTCTTCTTTTATGAATATCTTGTGACAAACTCCCATGCTAGCCTGTAGTTAGAAGCAAAGAAGGTTTTTTGCCAAAGACAAATTTGATTATATTAAGCAAAGAACCAGATCATGCTTCTATTACTGCTCCTTATCATGTGAATGTAACAGGCCTTGTTGTATTTTATATAACTACCCCCATGGCAACTCAGTCTAAGTTGGCATGGAGTCTACAGAAAACACAGAATTTGTTTAATACTTATTGGAGAAACATATGCAATAACTAATTGTTTTTAGTGTGTCTTGAACTTGGAGAGAAAATGTGGGACATTCATTCCTATTTAGTATTAAAAATCCAGAGTTTGACAACTGAAACAATTCGGGACTTAATATAGGTGTTAATTTTGCTCTTTCTCACATCACGTGATTATATACTCCTGCCCAGCTGAAAAATAACTGACTGGCATCTCCTTCACCTGCATTTAGTAGTTCTGTCACGTCTCATTAGTGTTCTCCATTCTTCCTACAAGCTAATGATCCTTTGTGCACCCTGCTGATCATTGCAATGTAATACGGCCCTACTACATGTCTATAAATGCCAAAAAAAGGTCTTGTCATGTATTTGCTGCAGGCTCTCTGTGGATAGAAATATTTGAGAGACTTTGAGGTTTATGTTTTTTTTTTTTTTTTTTTTTTTTTTTTTTTTTTTTTTTAGCATAGTCACAAATCTAAATGTTCACTGTCTTCCCATACATACTATCATCAGGGTACATGTGGACATGGTTAGGAAAAGTGCAAATCTTGCACATGTATGCTTATATGCTTATTTGCAAATAACACACATATAGACACTAGTAATAAAAATCTGGTATGGCTAAATAGAGAAGGAAATTGTTATGACTATGAGTGCCTGTTTTATGAGTATGTTTAAATTAGATTATATTGAAGGTACAGTTCTGCTAACACTGGTTTCCATACCAATTGCTTTATTACAGATATTGCTTTTTCAGGAGATAAACTGAAGCAATTTGTAAAGTAGGGACATTTTAATGATACTCTAAGTGAAGATCTCAACACACTTGTCAGTATGGCTTGACACTTGTTTGTGTACTGCACGTCTGTGTTTATCTGCTGAGTTACAGGTAGCAGAAGTGAGAAGAAATAATCAAAGTTTAAATTGCAGCAAGTACTTGAAAGACACTCGGTTTACGAAGGAAGAATGTATTCACATTACGTTAATCTGTTCATGTAGACAGAGACATTTAAGAAAAGTAGAAACTTGGTTCTTTTAGTCACTTTTCAGCCTAGTCACTTTTCAGACTAGACAAGTGCTCCTGTTGTGGAAGAGCACAAGCAGCATGAGTGAGAGAAAACGCAAAGTTTTTCTACTTGCTCAATCTGATGCCTCTTTAAATAAAAAACTAGTGAAATGCTTATAGAAAACATAATACTAATGAAAATTCCTTGATAACATTAAATAAGCAATCCCCTCATTCCATATCGCACACCTTATATTTTTACATTTAAGGTGCTATCCTCACAGCACCTTAAATGCCTTCTCTTTGTATTAAATGTCTAGGAATATGAGAGTAACAGAAAAGGCAATTGCATCTGCAATTAAAAGTTTTCAAGAAGATTTCATAAAGAAGTGAAGGTTTCACAGGCTTCTATTTTAGACTAATTCAAATTACATCCATCATTCTTTTTTTTCCTAAAATGACTATTTGTTCTATGTAAAATCAGACACTTATCTAGAGCCCTACCTCCTGAAAATAGTATGCAAAATATTTCTGTTTAGAAAGGTTTTAGTATTTTGAAGAAAAAGAAATAAAACACAATCCACAGAAGTGTACTAACTCAGTCAACTTCATTCAAAATAAATATATCAAAATATCTTGCCACAGGATGTAAGACTTTGTAACTGAACAAGCTTTGCAAAATGTAGCTTCTCTTATGATCTTCTTATGATCTTCATATGATCATTTTAGTACATGCTGAAATTAAAAAATAATTCTGCAAACTTTTTGTGAATAACGTTTTGCACTGCACGCATTTTATAATCACAAGAAGAATAATTTCAATAGATTCATAACAGGTAGGAATAAAGCTAATAATGTCAGAGTTTCAGCTAAAAAAGAGCCAAGTTTGGGTTGCTATGACCTACTGTAGCATCATTTTCACTATAAAATAATAGTGACATAAAAACTCCACAGAATCTATGAGGAAACTTTCCAATGAAAGACAATTCAGCAGAATTGAAGAAATAATCACAGAATTTCATTACTTACTATCTTACACTATCTAAAGTATTTTTTTCTTCTAATTATGTCAGTCAAGTCAGACAGACTACTGTTTTTTTTAAAAAAATCTTTCTAATACTTTTTATTCTTCTCTGTGATCAGTTATACTGTGACTTTATAGCACTCTTCTGTGCTCTCCACCATGCAAACCATTCCTACTGCCCAAGTTTCCCAATCTGTGTTGAAACCAGTTTTGCAAAAGAGTCTTGAGGCTATATTGCATCCATTGCAGTAGCTTCCAAGACCTCCAGAGCTGAACTAAGTGAAAGGGTTCTTACAAGGAGTACAAGATAAAGGCTTTCCTGAGACTGTGTAGTGTATCATATGCACAATATTCATGTTAATAGAACAATTAAAAAGAAAAAAAAATAAGGAAAAAAAAGAAAGAAGAGAGAAGGAGCACAGGGAAATAAGGAAAGAAAGTATAATTCCAAGCTTTTGTGTGTATGAAACAGAAGATGCCACATCATGGGGACAGATGCTGAGGAATATTCTGTACTTCAGAACTATTCATTGCTTGCAGCCACTGCCAGTTTAGGCCTTGATTCAAGCATAAGAGAAGACACTTCTCCATACCGTAGAAATTATCTTTACAACAATCGGAAGACCAGCTCATTAAGAAAACCAATTTATCCTGTAGAGCAGAAGTGGCAGCCACAGAAAGTCAAGACACGGCACATGGTCCACATGAAGTGTTTTCCATTTTTCTGAACTACCACGGAGGATACTAAGCACAAATCAATGTCTTCCATTCAATGTCAAAGCTGCTTCAGGTACAGCGACACCACATCACAGTCTGCTGCATAGATTTACTAGCTGTTACCTGTTCAAAGCTGTTTTGGGTTTAAAGGGCTTTTTTGAGAAAGTTACTTTTAATTTCTAGCTGCTGATCACATTGGTTCACTAGCTAATTCTTTATCATATTTTCTTTTCTCTAAACTTTATGTTGTGACTATACCAACTTGAAATGATCTTTTACTACCTTCCCTTAGTAGCTGTTTTTCAGGTTTATTGTTACAGATTCAATCTAATGAGAAAATTAGAAAAATCATAGATTTAAGACTTCCAACAGCTACAGCTCTGTCATGGGAGACATTCTATTCCTATCTTCAATTCTTTTAAGGTGACACATGCTGGAAAAGAATGACAACTCGTTTTCTGCACTTAAATTTAGTGATATAAATATGACTAGGTCATGCAATTTAAGAAAAGTTTTAATGTTAATCCAGTGTTGTGAAAAACAAAATTTTGCCTGGAGTCTGTTTTTTAAAATATCTGGAATCCAAGCAATAATTGTCTTAATTAAAATGTATTAAGAGTCTATGTCTGCTTGTTAGGTTTATATTTAGCAATTTCAAAAATCTGCCTTTCCTTAGTAGATGCATGCCCCCCAACACCTTCTTTTTAGCTTTTTCATTCTGATACAGAACATTCTTTTTTCCTCTGCATTTAAAATGCAAATAAAAAGGTATAAAGCTGAATAAAGATGAAAGTTATATCTTACAGAATTCTAAAATGAAACATATGAGTGAAAAAAGGAAGATCAGGGAGGAAAGAAAAAAAAATAATTGCACTTTGGTGAACAAATCTTATTGATGACAGTTGTCAGCTTCAAGGCACTGTTATGACTTTTGTTTCAGAAAAGTAAAGCTGCATCCACTATGGGTCATGCTGGAAGGCCTGATCAAAGATACTTTGCTTCACACAGACAGGAACTAATAAATGTAGGTTGTGCACGGCTTCCTATAAAACTGTCTTCCAACTCAATGATCAGTATTTTTGGCATCATCATCCATAACCTAAAAGAAAAAAAAAAATCCTGAAAATTAGAGGTGTAGATAAAAACTACCCCTAGTTTCTAACCTACTGAAGTAGTTTATTTCCAAAGGCTGTGGGAAGCTTTTACAGAAGTTCATCCTGAATTTTTCAAATAACCTTTTAATACAAGCAACAACAATCATCATAATCCACATAACTATAAGCAGTTAGAGAATAGGTTAACCTCATTTCAATTGCTTGATTTAAAGATGTCAAAATATTCTGAGATATCTCCTCAGGGTGTGGAATAGTAAAAAGAATAATTGTCTCTAGGAGGTGGCTGATTCTTTTTCACAAGTAGTTAACTTTTACTTTGGCTAATATGATTTGACAGACAACAAAAATTCCTCAAGTGCTGTAGTCCTGCTAGAAACACTACAGGTAAATTAAAGCTTTCCAAAATCAATGAAGAAAAAGCTTTCATTTTGGTTTAATTAGACTGATCAAATGTACTTCACCAGGAGTTTACAGGGCAACCCCAGACACATTATTGCACATAAGAAAGAGGAAACGTTTGAACAAATTGGAGCTGTGGAAGTGTTTCTGCCACTGTACAGATCGACACCCTTACCAACAAGGTGAGACTGGGAGTCCCATGGTCCATTTCTATGCTGAGAGGCAGCTGTGCTTTATCATGCATCTGCAATTTCTGCTCCTTGACTGTGCAAATTCACTACATCCCAGATGAACATTGGTGTTGAACATATCCTTTGGAAGTAACCCAGAATGTTTACAAAGGGACTGAATATTGATGTGGTCCAATATCACATGTATCAATCAAAGAAAATGGATGCCACATCTGAAGGGCATACCACAAAATGCAAAAATACGCCATGGATAGACTGTCAATGTGGTCACAGGCATAGGAACACTTTAGCCATTTGCTAGACTAGCCTCTTAAATACTTGCCTCTGGGTTAACTTCCAAGGGAAGTTTTTTTTTCCACTGGCCCAATGCTAAGTCAAAGCCAAGTACCAAATGGATTTACTTCAAGCACGTAAAGGAAGCAGAAAAACTACACCTGACTACTCCTAGAGGTTGCTTTCACAGACAGTGGCTCTGTCAACTCCAGGGGATGCTCTTTTGGATGTTTTTGAAATATTAAATCATACTAGCAGCTGGTGATTTTGTGTTCATTTCATGATGCATGGAGGAGCATTGATGAAACATCATGAAATTAGATTATCCCATCCTTTTTCTTGTTCTTGGAAATGACTTGTGGAAGGCCACCTCCCTTTGTCTTTTTAATAGATAGTATTCTATACTTACACAAAATAAAGCCCTCAGTCACTAGAACGTGTTACACTGACCAGAAAAAAACAGCCATATTTGCCTTCATCAATCTCTGTTAAAATTACCACTGAAGACACTAATTTTACCACCGATATTTGGCCATGAGGTCTTTTTTTTCAAGCAATCTGTGAAGCAAAACATCCGTTTAGTTTTAGTCATAATTGCTAATTACGTTTATTGCTAATTAACTTTTTCTTTACAGATGGTTCCTGAGGAAGAACTTCAGGTCAAAATACATTTTCAACTCATATTTTTTAACAGCATGTCTTTAACTAACTCTTCCTCCCATCTGCAACTCACATAAGCATGTTTGCTTTGTCATTTTATTAGGACTATTTAGTTTTTAATCTCAAGTGTATCTGAGTATAACATGTTCCGCTATAAGGACTGAAAACATCCTAGTCTCTAGTATCACTTTGCATCAAGCCTGTAAAGTAAAGGGAAGATTTCTATGTTATCCAGAGCTGACACACAAGGAGGTCTAAAGTCTTTAAGATTCCTTCTGCAGAATGAAAATGAGGACCCAAATTCAGTGGATATATTACCTGTATCACCAATAAGGAACATTATACATCTCCCAGAGGAGAAGGAGTCAACTCTGAGCACAACAGCAACTAAGGCTGGGCAATGTGCTGAGCTGAGCCAATGTCCCCAGTGCCCCATGCAGCCTGTGCCAAGGCTCAGCGAAGTCACCAGAGCAGTCCGGACCCTGTCCTGCTGCCTAGGACTGCCTGTGGTTGCTTTGTCTTATGATATAGAAGGAAGACACAGCCATGCTTAACATTTTACTCATTTAAAATCAATAGTGCTCTCACCTTCCTGGACAGAAAAGACACATGGCCTGTCTCTTACCCAAGGGTATTGAAACTTTTTCTTTTATACATCCAATTTGTGGCATTAATGACTTGCGGGTTCTAGGTACTTACAGGATTAGATGATTCAATGTAGAGGTGGGAAAAAGGTAGAGAAAGACAATCCAGTTTCAGAAACTAATGCCTATCCAAGTCTTAATTAGCAAAATCTTCTATATCATCTAGTTGCAAGCTAAAAGATGGTCTGCTCTATTGCACCAGAGGTCAAATGCTTCTTTGCAACAAGCTACATCATCACACTAATCATTTCATCAAAAATTATGTGATCGGGCTCTTACAAGACAATTGCATTTCAAGGTGTGATGTAACTTAGTACATAGCCATTGTTTTGAGATGTTGGCTCTTGTGCACTGACTAGCATAACATTATAAAATATTCTTCTGAAAATTCATATAAACCTTAAGTTGGTCTCTAGGAGAATACAAATGAAAAAATAAAGAACAATAAAATGAGGCACAATGTTTTGAAATAAGTTAAATTCTGTGCTAACAAAATATAGCTTTCCTCATGAGTAGTACGCAGCGAATTTATGTGGCACATCATTGTCACATTGAATTATGGATAGAATTTTTTAATATTTCAAAGAAAAGAGTGTTCTGGATATGCTACCTCTCTGTATCCCCTGTACACTTCAGTTGTTTAACAACAAAGAAAGGCTAGCCAATTATCAGAAGGCTTCAACCAAGAAAAGATGGTTAAAAGAGCTTTCCAAATACAGCAAAATCTTCCCAGAAATCTGGACAGATCCCCGTGGGCCTCGATGAGTCAAACTGCATATGGAAGTCTCCTCTACCTGCCTCCATGGGAATTGTACAGAGGGAGCTCCTGCTGTCCCATGGGCATCATTTTTTGAAGGCTGTTCTTAGTCTGTTATATATAAAAAAAAAAACAAAAGAAAGAAAAGAAAAGAAAAAAGAAAAAAAGGGTTCCTCATCCTTGAGAAATACTTTCCTGGAGCTGAAGACTCTGCAAAAGAATTAAAACAAAACAGAAATATTCAGACCAGAGTGATTTTTACTCTTTTCCTCTGTGGTTGATAGCAACACCATCTGCTCAAGGATTTTCTGCAAGCAGGCTATATTCATTGAATAAACTGTTCGCTCCAGATTGTTTGCTCCGCTCTATATAGCAATCTACAATTGTTGATTAATTAAAATGCACAATTCCCTAGTGAGAAAGGTACATACTGTTTTTTCCAGATGGGGAAACTAAGGCACAGAGAGTTTACCTGATCTGCAAAAAAATGGTTGGATAATTCAATTTTAAATAGCAGATCACCAGAGCAATGCATCCCAATCATTACACGGCAGGCTGAAATATTCTAATATTTTTTAATTATTGTTTTAATTATTATTATATTTGAGCAGTGAGATTTTTGGGAAAGGAACTCTGCTGAAACCTCCTTTCACATGCTTTCAGAAGCAGTTGCTAGTAATAAATAATGACGAGTGAACACTGTCATTTGATGCTATATGAGCATCAAATGCTAGACTAGCATTGCCCAGCTCCTACTCTGAAAATTCATTAGTCAAGGTCATCTTGGAGTGGATGAGCTCCAAGGTGGACTCTTATACTTGTACCTTGCAAACACATACAAGACAGTCAGACCACTGCATTGATCCTTCTACTTGGAAATTAATTAAAAATTACATGCATGTGGTTTTAAAACAGGTCATTCCTCCCTCCTCCACTAGACAGATAAGAGGCATGACTCAAACAAAGGGTAGAAAGGATTAAATTATTAAGTTGGTGCCTTGCCAACAAGAATACAACCCACAAGTGAAAGATGTTACATAAGCAGAAAAAACAGCCTAACAAATGAAGCTTCAGGACAATCCAAGAGTTTTACAAAGTGAATAAAAATACTCTTTCTCACTGCATATGAGCTAGAAAATAATTCCAGCCCTCTTGTTTACAGATTATTTGTACAGAAATATTTGTTTTCATGCTCTGTGTGCACAGTTTGTGTATGTACAGCTCTATAAACCGCAGTCAGGTTAGCATGAATGATTTAGCATAGATAGTCTTTGAAAAACATTAAAGATGAAAACCACCATGCCCATACACTTACACTATGGTTTAAACAAGGACAATCGTACAGCAGTATTTCGGGAGGAAAGAGGGTTGTCTGAGCAGAGGGCCGGGGAGATACCACATGTTGTCTTTGGTGGGTCTCATGCAGGAGCAGAGCTGGGGACACCAACGGAGCAGGGAGGAGCTCAAGAGATCTCTGTCATCCATTAGCAGCAAAAATTAGGAGGCCACACTGTGTAGGACTAGTTAGGAACGGATGAATGTGAGAAACGAAATTCAGGTAGGGTAGAACCCAAGTACCAGGGTAAGGCAAGATGATTGTTAAAAGATTCAGGGACATACAGCTTTTTTTTGTGCAAGAATTATCATTTCAACCTGATTCCTTCACATTTGGATAGGCAAACATAGTGATGAACCAATAGAAAACACTGGAAATGGCTATTTTTGAACTGTACAACCAATTATCATTACTATCAAAACTGAGGTGAAAACTGCAAAAAATACCTGGCAAAGACACCAGAAGGGAAGAGGATTATTTCAGATTATTTCAGAAGTTTCCACCAGGCCTTTACAGCAATGTCATATTCTCAGTTGTTTCACCTATATTATTACATATAATATTAATTCATATTAATTGATTATATTTCCTTTCCATTACTCATATTCAGCCACAGCTCTGACAAGTTAATTCTGCGTTAACATAGTTTTTTATTTCAGTATTTTCCTCCACAACAGGGAGTAGATTATTCTCCAATTTAGTATTAAATTTAAAATATCCTATTCATCTCACATCAAGAAAATTACCACTTCTTGCATAAACAATTTCACCTAGCCTCTGCTGCATGAAAATGAATGCTAAGAATTGGTAACATGCCAAGTAAACCAAATGGATGTTACTGCATTGTTTTGTGTTGTATGTCCCCAAACATACAATTCCCCTCGACAACTAAGTATGTCAGGACAAATTCTGATCAGTCATTCTGATGTGGATCCAAGTGGAGTTACTTTGATTAGCCCAAAACCAAATTTTCCTTTTTTTTTTTTTTTTTTTTCCAAAATGCATAGATTACTTGATCTGTGTAACATGCTAACCTGGGCTAGTGTGACAAGCAGTTGTGGGAGATGAGAAAAAAGTGTAAAAGACCTATGTTAAAATAGTTCATATTTGGTCTGAGATGATGAAAATAACCCACATATTTTATATACATATTTTTAATATATTTTATATTAAGCAGGGGTTCTGATCAGGATATGAATTACTTAGAGAAACTTTAGTGGTAGTAGTATTTCTTATTCAGATTTTACATTTTTGAGAGTCAGAATCTTGCTGAGTTTGGAGGTGTACAATTTAATAAAGAAGTTCAAGGCCCTGTCAGGAAGATCTTGCAGTAGAAGCAGAGAAGAAGGAAACAAATACAATGAGGAAATAAATGAACAGAAGTAATAATGAATGCTTCATTTCTGAGATATTAATAACAGACTCAGAATAAAAAAAGAAATGGCAAGAATTCCTTCATGATCAGTATGTTCTTGTTTTAATAAAAGAATAAAAGAGAAAGAATATTCTACATAGATTTTTCCCCAGTACTATTAACATCAACCCCAAAAGTTCACAGTAACCTAAAATACATCTAGTTTATTCTATCAGACAAGGACAATTTAAAAATTCCAACTCTCACACATGCACACACTCCTCTTTTTTTGGATAATATCAGTTCATTTTTCACTCCCCATGCTACTGCATTTTATTCTTTTCTTTGTGCCATCAATCCAGGATTTAACTCTCTTTTGCTTGCAAATAGTTTTATTATTTTTGGTGTATAAAATGTTGCAATTTCCAAGTATCAAAATGAATTGTAAAACTGTGTTATCACCATGCTACTTTGTTGTAAGTAGTTTGGCTTATCATTCTTGACACAAAAAGACAGGTCTTGCACATATATAATGAAAGCCTCAATTGTTTTCCAAATATCTGCCTGAAATATATTCTAACTTATAATTTCAAAATATTGTACAGATTTACTATTTTTTATTATCTTTTATTGAGAGCAAAAATGTAAAATATGAAGACATCCTAATAGTGCTTTAGTAGTCTAGGCAGTAGGCCAGTGTGATTTGAATGATTTTTTTTTTTTTTTATGTGATGTTATATATTGGAATGGTACTAAAAAAAGTTTTTTTTCCCCACCCATCTCCCCCACCAAAATTACTTTACCGATATTGGTGCTGTGATTAGTTTCTAACTGCTTGTCTGTCTCTCTGCCTATTATTTGAATGATGTCCTGGGCAGTTATAGAGCAAATCAGGGTGGACTGTGATTATTCACTGGGTCTTTGGGTCTCACAATAACTTAATGAAGGCATTTTGGAACACAACCAACATATTTTTGAATTGCCATTGTCTCCTGGGGACACAAGTTTTTCCTGGGGTGTAAATCTGGACAAAGAGGGTTTAATTGATCATCCTGTGCCGGTTTTAATGCAATTTAAAGCAATGTATTAGAGGGAAAAAAATGTGAGGGATTTCAGTGGTTAAAAATTAGGAGACATCCATGAAGCAAAAAAATAGTGTGGAACCAGCTGGGAGGTTTAGATCCATTCTCTGCTCTTGCTTCAGGAATGAATCACTCTCAATGGAAACAGAGGATGATTCCCACCTCCACTCCTCGGCTACTGAACAGACTCTCTGATTTCCAGGCTTGCTGTATTTATGGCTACTTTACACACATTTGTCATGACAACATTGTACTGTGGATCAACTTAATTTTTCCTGTCTGCTGCTTTTCATGTGTCTGCACAGAGGAGACTTACCTCTTCTCTTCCAGAGGTCTGCTATGCTCATCTTATGAGATAGGCTTCTTTCCTCCAAGCTTTCCTGAACCTGGTCTAGTTCCATGATGCAGCCAATAAATGGAAAACCAATGGGTCACCGTGGCTGTTGCCAAACCATTCAAGCTATTTTAGTAATAATATTCATGCAGTAGCTTTGCTGGGAAAAACAATGTATATTTTCATGTAAGGTTCAGTGTATGAGTTCATCCAGGTCACCATAAGAGGGCTGACCATGGCAAATGAATTACAGTACGGGAGAGCTGCAAGCTAGGTAGCTAGAACAGGGTAAGAATTTCTTAAAAATTACCCTTGCCCATCCCAAAGCGAGAACTCATTTACTTTTGAATATATGTGATTATGATATATATGTCATATGATATATATACTTTGTACACAAAGTGTACACAAAGTGTACAAAGGACATATAGGTGGTGAGATCTATAGGGGTGAATAGATATGCAGGTGAAGCTGCAAATTACTTCTCAAAAAAGCATGAAATTCTCATTTAATTAATAAGGCAAAACCATCCATGATTTTTGGAAGCCTGGGCAATCATCTGTGTGTTTACTTCTAATATCTGCTAAAGACCCTGGGAGAAATAAGTATATACTCTTTTTTCACATAATGCCATAATCTGCTCCTTAAGTATAAAGCTGGGTACAGTAGTGATGAAAGTGGTTTGATGGGGACATTGAGCAGCTGCTGCCCAGCAAATGACGACCTGACAAAATACTGTTAACTTCTGTGGTCCCCACTCTATTTTTCTCTGCTTGTTTGAAGAAAAAATGAGAAATGTGTTATTTGATCTTACGCGCAGTGCATTCAAATCTATGAAAGCAAAATACTTGTTGACAGATACGATGAAAAATATGCCCCAAATAACCCATCTAAGAAAATCATTTGCAGAGACCGTAAGCAAATTAAAACAATGTCTACCTGTATATTGCTGGTCATGACTGAAAACCTTCATTGAAATGAGAAATCTTGGGAAGGAGGTTAAGCCATCACAGAGCATATTGCTACTTTAAAGACTATTAGAACATCTCAAATGTGAGATGAATTTAAGTAACACAATACATTAAGAGTTGGAGACTAGCTTCTAAAGTGAAGCAAATCAGAGTAATCTGTACATGAAGGTAGACTTAGCAGCTGAGTTAGCATTATTCTTTAAAAAATCCAGCAAAAGGCTCCCTGGAGCTGAAGGCTGATTTGGAAGTCAGTGTGGAATTGGTTTAAAAAAAAAAAAAAAAATTGTGGTGAGAGAAAGCAGCTGACAGGATGAAAAGGTCGTATCTGAGAAGAAACTCACACAAGTTGATCATCTATGTATTTACTTTGACTTTCATCCATTTCATTCCTTAGTGTAACACACACACAAAGAAATGATTATAAAACAAGGTGAAAATGAATGTGGCATCTAAAATAATCACCTGAGAAAATAGTGAGGCTGTAGGAAGATCAGGGAACCTGCACAGTATCTGATAGCTGCACTCGCTCTAGGGCTGCCTTGGCCATGGTGTAGGCAGTGCCCCTGCCCAAGCCACTCAGCTCTGGCTTGAAGGAAGAAGTTGTCAGGGGATGAGACTCTTTGCAGCCTTCTCCTTCCTTCAACAGCCCTTTTGCATCCCCTTATCCATGAGGCTCTCGGCTTTGTCCTTCCCTCAACCCCGAAAGTACTCACCTTTATCCAAAAAACTGAGACAGGACACAAGACCGATCTTGTGCCACGGGGTCTTGCTAAATACCAAGTGTACAACCACAAAGCCAGGCCTTGTGAGTTGCCATGAAATTCAGAGATGCCATTTTTCCTCTGATTGAATGTTTTCCTTGAATGCATAAATTCATAAGGCTAAGAAATGGCAAAAATTCCACTCTTCATGTTTTATCCAAACATCCAGCTACAGAAAAACAAACTTACTTGTGTGCAGAAAGACAAGAGCAGCACTGCTTTGAGGCACCTAAGCGCAAAATGGAGAGCATGCACAGCTAATATCTGTTAATGAACAGCTTGTAATTATTCACGTCCACAGCGCAATACAATCACCAGCATTAACAGCATGGCTGAAAGGAAGTGTGGGGAAGAGAAGGTTATTCACTTCTAATTTGAGCACTATAATGAGCACCTCCTCCTGAAATACACTGAGCGAGTGAACTTACCCACTCTGTATTTATCATGACACCGCTCATTAACATGGTGATAATTAACTCCATAAATTTCCACAGTATAATAATTAATATATTAAAAGGTTTTAGCTGGTCGTTGTTCATGATGGTGCATTTGACTTGGGAATACTGCCTGAATGTTTTATAAACCTAACATGCCTCTTCTCTGATCAGCTGACAGGACTCGTGTTTCTTAGTCCTGAGAAAAACGCTGACATGAATGCAAATATGTGATGCAGATTTGCTTTCATGCTTCTTTTTTTTTTTTTTAATTTTTTATATATATATATTTTATTTCTCTTAGTGGTCTGTGTGTTTTTTACTCCCTTTGCCTGTTTTAGGAAACATTTTAGCTGTGCTTTACAGAGGCCGCCATTTAGGTGATTAGTGTTGTAACTCTTCAAGGCTGAGCTAAATGATGTTCCCTCCTCATTGAGTCATCTGGACTCCAAGAATAACGTGCATCTTGGTACATGTGAACCCATAGAAGAGAATAAAGCACAAGGCATCTAATTATAAGTTGAAGAAAATTCCCCCCATAACATTTTCAAAATGTATTTTTTTTCTTGAAACTTTGTGGCTGTTTATCAATAATAATAATATTAGTATTTAATTTTTGACAAACTAACTCTCAAAAATACAGCTATAGAAATCAGATATTTATACATATCAGATGTTTATACATATTTTTTCTCGTTTTAAAGGAAGTGCATTCTGTGTCAATGCAGATTTGATCGTTATTTTTCTATTTGTCTATAAAAAGTCTATATAGTCTATAAACTACTTATGTCTTGCCCTTTGCTCCCTATCAGAAGATCCTTCTGCAGGGATTGCTATGGAAGGACAACTGACTTTTCTTCTCTATTTCTCTGGTCTGAATAAAAGCCGGGATTTCTGGTATATGCAACAGAGCATAACCACTGTCTTTCCTCTCCATTGTCTTCTGTTTGGACCAAAGAATTTATAAGCTTTAAAAGATTATTATGTGAATAAATGCATATAAATGCAATTTATCTCAGGCCCCACTGAACACAAATGTACTAAGTGAAGAAAGAAGATATAAAATAAGCCTTGGGGAACATAGTGTTAAATACTGTAACTTTAGAGCTGTCATGAGAGAGTCAATAGTTTCTCAGAAATTATATTCTGTTTGGGATAATTAAATCACACAAAGATCATCTTTAACGAGATGGGATTTCAAAAGCTTTCCCCATTTTCCCAGAAGAAACAAGGAAACAATTCAGATTTGACCCAGCCACTATCACCCACTCCTGATCTTACAAAATTTGATAAAAATAGATTTGTCTTAGTCCCTCAGTCAGTAAAAATATCAGAGAACCTCTTCTTGCATTATTTTCAGTGAACAATTCAATTCAAAGGGGCCTATTAAAAAAAAACAAAACAGCTTCTTATTCATCAAACTGCAGCTTTGTGTGCTTTTGGTCTCATGCCCCAGCTGATTTGACTGAAGATATTAAACTTTATTTTTGCTAGCACTGAGCAGACAATGCAATTCTCTGAAAAAAAAAAAAAAAAAAAAAAACTACTTCTTATTCATCAAACTGCAGCTTTGTGTGCTTTTGGTCTCATGCCCCAGCTGATTTGACTGAAGATATTAAACTTTATTTTTGCTAGCACTGAGCAGACAATGCAATTCTCTGAAAAAAAAAAAAAAAAAAAAAAAACTACTTTGATTGGCAAATCATTAATATCATTAACAAAGCCTGCTGGTCTCCACACAGCCTTCACAACTTAGACAGACAAGTCTCAGTGAAATTCAGAGGTGGATATCAAAGTACTAAGATCCTATTTTAAGCTCCCATGGCAAAGTCTCCTTGGTTCCTGAGCTTGGACTGAATGATGACTTGCAACTTACAAGAAAATTTGCAGACTTCAGGTTTATGGAAGATAACTAAAACCTAATTCTCTGCAAGATAGTCCCAATCCCATATTTGGGGATCACATTTCAGGATAAAAATAAATAAGAAATAATTATTTTGGGAATCGTTACCTGCTTTTTTTTTTTCTAACTACCTAACATCATCACAAAAGGAAAATGAAAACCATATTTACTGAGCTGCAGTCCATTAACTCTGCTAAATTAGACACCTGCAAAAAAAACCCTGATGAATAAATGACGTCATCAAGGTCAACAGATTGTGAGTCACAAGTTAATACAGATATGGGCCCCTGTGCTATTGTAAATGTGAAACTACATAGGGGAAAAAACAAATTCATCTTTTAGAGTGATTGTGTTCAATTATAAAGTGCATTATAGTCTCAAATTCAGTTCTTTAGACAAAGAAAATTAGAAAACAGAAGGGAAAACTCCCACCAAGATGTGTAGCCCTGTGCATCCATGCCACTCTGTAAGCATATTACATTTATCAGGTTCATGTGCTAACAAGAAAGATAACATGAAGAAGGGGTCCTGGCATTTTGATAACATATTGGGATGTACATTTTTGTTTTTATGCATATGCTGTAGATTCAGAGTATTAATCAGTGTATTAATCAGCTGTGTATTAATCAGCAGGACAAAATAAATAATAGACTTTTTAATAACATTTAGGGTTAATTTTATTTACTTTTTTGAGGCACACTAGAAGATGTCAAGGTTCTTGTTCTGTTTACAACACTGAAGGAAACAGGGGGAAGCCAAAAATAGCAAGCATGCATTGTAAATATTTGCGGTGCGAATATATGAGGACTGGAATTATGCCAATTCAGCCACAGTTTTACCACACTTAGTAACTTTGATCCTCACACTGTCTGTCTCAATAAACCATTTCTTTCATATCCCATTAAGTGGGTCCCACTCCTGTGTGCAGAGAAATTATAGTCTGCAGAGCAAGTGACCTTAGTGAACTTTTATAACTGTATTCCCAGCCGCTCATCATCTCAAACACACAGCAGAGGCTCGGTAAAACTTGGTCTATAAGATTTTAAGAGCACAAACAGTTAATTCAAACACACATCAAAAATATATAAAAAGATGGATAGTGCTCTCTGTTATCAGAAATGAGACCTGGCAAATGCACCTGACAAACAGAAAGGGGACACAATTAATCAGCATCAAGCACTGCACTTCAGAGGTAATAGAAAGAAAACAATAACAGTATGTGGTGCAATTCGTAGTAGGAATCCCAAACCAATATGAATTTATTTTCTCACAAACTGAGCCAAAAAAGAGATCCAGACAAGGCCACAGTCAAATTCTCTCAAAATATACCCTACATGATAACTATCAGCCCACTTTCCAGTAGGCTGTGATTTTATAGACCATCTGATTTGATCCCATAGAGGCAAATTCAAGGCTAATGTAAAGAATATCCCCATCAAGCTCACAGGATATAGCTGAAAAACAGGGAGCTATCTGCCAGGTAGCTTGGCAAATTCCACATAAACATAATACTTTATTTTTCCCCAAAATGTTATCAGTTCTTTTTAAAGCAAACTGGTAGCAGCTGATTCATAAAGTCATTTAGCTAAACAGTATAATCGGAGCGGTATGTGATTTGTAGCCTACTGTAATTTTTGAACATAATTTGGCTTCCTCCTGCTTTCACAACAATATGTTTAAGAGCT
Organism: Nothoprocta perdicaria; assembly: GCF_003342845.1. Lineage (NCBI taxonomy): Eukaryota > Metazoa > Chordata > Aves > Tinamiformes > Tinamidae > Nothoprocta > Nothoprocta perdicaria. The sequence continues at coordinate 1,263,025 of NW_020455766.1, forward strand.
AAAAGCAGGCCTGAATATTTTGAATTGCAGTGCGTTTTCAATGAAAAATGGTAATATTTAATATACTTAAAGGAATATGCCTATATATACGTTAACATAACTTTATAAAGCTCCCATCCTAGACAGCATAAAAGTGCTTCTCCTTACCTGCCTTTCTGTGAATAACAATCTTTTTTGTTTTTTAAATTTTTCCTTATTAGAAAAAGACCTACTCCCACTTAGGTGAAGGATTACCTTTATATTAGTTATTTAGCCCATTTAGCAATGCATTGCTAATTCTGACTTGGGTCATAGGTTACTGCTACCATTTATGTTGTTTATTGGCACTTAGTTACACAGAATTTTTCAAGTTTGATTTTCAATGATCTCACCATTTAAGATGTAGGAAAGTGAGCACTTATTTAACTGAAATAAGCTTTAACTGAAATAATAGCTTCTTTTATATAGCAAAAATGAGAGACTCCTACAGGACATAGACTGTATTGAAAGCTAATTCAGCTGGTCCAGGGTGCCCTGCAGCTGAAAAATGTCTTATTTGTGGATGTTGAATTCTACCATAGATGTTTACCCAAGTCGGAAACTGACCCAGATGCTTCATTTCAGATGTATAGAGCTGCTAAGAAAACACAATACTCCAGCTTTCGAACAAGAGACTCCTCTGAATTCAGATTATCCTGGAAAGTATCCATGGAAATAAACCATATTCCAAGTTAAACTGCCACCATGAGTGGAGGCATGAGAGCACAAATAAATTAAAAGCAGGACGTTTTCCAGATAAAGCCCATTAGGATGGCTGAGTCAGAGTCAATGACCATAACGGACCCACTAGAGGAGGAACGTATCAGAGAGAAATTCCCTTTAATCTCACAACTCCCTCACGCAGCCCTCTACTCCTGCTGAAGTCTGAGTCTTGGTCTTTCTCTCTAATACTATGCTGAGTCTGTGTTCAAATCCTGAAATTTTGAGACTAAGGGGTTGTGGTTTTGGTAGTCACTTGGCTAACATCCCAAACTCGTGAGTTAAGTCTAATTTTTTTTTTATTGCTGTATAAATTGATTATTTTTCCAATCGTTATTTCCTTAATCATTTCCCCTAATCATAGGGTAAGTACAGATATATAAATATATATTTATACAGAGCTACATAGAATAAGAGAAATTTTTAAATACAATCAAGTTTGTAGCACCTTTCTTGACTTGAATATAGCTCTACCATGAGATGATTTGATTCTTCTCCTTTTTTAAAGGATGAGTATACTTTTTATAATAAAAAAATCAAAACATAACAAAGCTAAAATTATTACAGTCATATGAATAGTAGAAACAATGTTTAAATTGCCTTGGTTTTGTAAAGTTCAATTTTCTTTCAATCATTGCATCAGTTTTTCACATATCATAAAAACTTCACTGGACAGATATTTTAGGATATAATACCAATTATTGTATAATGCTAATATATATGTATTAGTGTATAAATAATTTCATGTAATTTCTACACCTTAAGAAAATCGTTACCTGTATTGTGATATAATTATCTCAGATGACATACTGACTCCTAATTACTACAAATATAGCTAATTACTTGTGCTCATCCTGTAAATAGCTCTGCGTGTATTTTTATGAGGATTCAGTAATGACACATTGCTCTCTGGGACTGTGTATGCTAATTACTTCTCAAGTGTATGCATAAAGTTTTCAATTTTTTCACATCTGTGTAATTTTTCCTTCAAGCTTAACATCTTTGAATTGATGACAAATGGGAAGAATATTCAGAGGAATGCAAATGGTGCAAAATGTTTAAAAAAAAAAAAATTAATGACACTGACCTCATTAATACCTAAAAAGGAAGCAGACCTAACATCAGATTTGCCACTATACTTCACTAAAAGTCTTATATTCTCTGATAGAGTCACAGAAAGTGCAAGTTTCTGCACTGATCCACTGCAAAATGATATGGTCTGTAAAAACCGATATATTCTTTAATAATCTGTGTTCTCACACCATGAGAAATCACACTTAATGAAAGCTGTATATACTGCCTCTGCTACTTACCTGTGAATGTAAAGCATAACTATTGTCTTCACAGGAAGCAGGTTAAGAATAACTTCACAAATACTATTAAAATTAATTGAGAAATAGGCAGGTACCAAAGTCCACGAAGCTACTTCAAAAATATCGACTGGATTTAAATTCTAAATCAAGCCCTAGTGTATTAGCAGGAAGTTAGACAACATGAGACATCAAATGTACAGCTTTTCATTGTGCATAAAATGTTGATTTTTCTCCTTAAATTTTTAAAGAATTGGGTCTCAAAAGCCAGAAATTTCAAGAAAGAATTCAGGAAATCCAAGGAATATCTCAGTATTTTGAGTCAAATAAATGTTCTGACAAAACAATTTCAGTGTTATTTTAATGATATGAGGGAGTACAATGACATGCAATTGAAAAACAGCATACCAAAACTTTGGAACATCTTCATTGCTCTGAGTCACTACAGAACTTTTACAATCAAATATTAATCTAAAGAGATATAAATGTACTATAGAAAAAAAAAGATAATGTTATTTGACCAGCTTAAAGTGAATGGTGCTACTATTATCTTCTCTTCCAAGTATGTTTTAACTAAGTAGTCCACCAGTTAGCTGGGGTTTCTATGTTTCTTATTGGAAACAAAATTTCTCAAGACTTCTCCAACAATTCCTGACATCAGCCAATGGTAATGGCTATAAATGTATTTCACATATATGCAAATTTCCCATCAACTTCTATAGGTTAGATGCCTTTATTACAGAAAATTGATTTTAGTATTTACACAGAAGAAAAAAAATCCTGATTTCTTGATGGAGCTTTATTCAAATCAATGGCTTTCAATATTTTCTCTGACAACAAAGTTCTCCTCTCAAGACTGACAGGAAGTTATGCTTTTCTACTGCTGTATGCCTAGAAAATACTTGCACACAATTATTATCCAACTGACCCCAGTAAAATAAATAGTATGTTATTCCAAGTGCTCTGGCCAAATTTATCTCCTATTGTATACTCCAACTTTTCTTATTTTAGATTGAATTCAACCCTTATATTTTGTCCAAGTTCTGCTGCTCAATGCCAAAGAACCTTATTTACACTTCCAGAGAGAGTTGCATTTCAGTTGCGAAGAAAGTCATATAATTTGTAAAATGCCTTGCATTCCCATTGGGTAAATGGCAATATATGTTTAAGATACTATGTAATAGCTCCTCAGGGGGTACATACAAAGAAGTTGCTTCAGAGAAGTTATGGAGAGAGCTGGCATAAATCTGCAAGCCCTTGCCTCAGTATAATCTCTTGGGTTGAGGATTGATAATCTTTGACTGAAAAGAGAAAAAATTAAATCTTTGATAGAGAACCTGGTGAAAAGACCGCTCTGCCTGAATTGGAATTCTAGTTTTGTCCTTGCGCCACTCTTCTGGATCATTGAAGATCTAGTTAATAATGGTCTAGACCATTAAAGAAGTTGTCTCACAGATGCACACAGATGTAGCTTCAAGGCAGACATAAAAACAGAAGGAACACAAGACTTTAAATCCTTTTCTTTTGTATCTTATGTATCTTATTTAAATAGACTTATGTATGATTCTTGTTACACATGTCTTAAGTAGAAAAATATCATTTCTTGCTTTCAAAGTTCTTGACAATATGTTGTGTGGTATTGAGAGAATATTTTAAGAAACACCAATATATGATTGCTACACCCCTACATTCTTGTCTGATTTTGCTGTCAGAAACATCATACATGTCTCAATGGTGATTTTCATCTAGTATGACAATTCTGATGATGTTTTTCCATATTGAATTATCATTTTTGACATGAGTCAATATAAGAGCAAAAGATGTTTCATTTGCTACCTTTTGCATTTAAGAGTAAAATAGAATGCCTTATTATTCTTTGCTTAATTACTCACTACATTTCTGTCAATTAAACCATTTATTGCCAACAGGTGGCATTTGTTACAATACTTTAAAATATTGCTTCCCAAATGTTTTGATTATTGACCACCTTCAAAACTTAATCAAAAACCAATCTGTACTCTCAGAGAATTCAATTAAAAGTGGAATAAGTGACTGATGTGCAGACCCCTTGAAGATTGTTTACTTGGTTTTGCACTCTGATTTTTTTATAGTATGTTTGCATTTCAGTAACATTTCTTTTGGAAAATGCAAACTACCAAGGATCAAGTCTCAACAGGAAGGGAGCATGAAAAGGAACCAAACACTCACAGAAGGCTCTGAACTACAAAATCCCAGGAGTAATTCATCCTGCTGGCTTTAGAATACTGAGTTCCCAATGAACCTTGAAATTGGAGAGGTTAAACACAATGATCTGTATTTCCTTTGTACTGTTGCTTCAGCATTTATTACTCTACTTTGCAAATGACAACTCCTTAAGATGACTATCTTTGAATTTTATCTTACCTTACAAGGTATTTTTCATGTCATGAGGTATCATTAAATAAAAATGCTTTTATGGTTTGATTTATTCACGTAAAATATTAAGTCACATTGAAATATTATGTTTACAGAAAGGCTCTGGTGATAGCACACAAAAAATACGTTTTTATAGGCATAGAAAAAGATAGGAATTTATAAAAATGCAGCCCCAGCATTCAAGCATAGACACAAATAACACACATGTAAGCTGATACTGGACAACCAAATACAAGTTAGATACAAGACTAGGATATTTTCATATTTTTGTTGGGAATTTATTACTAAATATTTTTTTCTTCCATCATTCAAGTTTGTAGCATGAATAGCAGAATACATATATAAAGACCGTCTCTTAATTTTTCTGTGTTATTTTGGACATTTTTTATGTCAACCAGTTTTAAATTCCTATGTTCTGACAGCGACAGTGACCGTCAATGCTTGCTTCTTCTTGTTATCAATACATCTACAATCTCAAGCCAAATACCAAGGGCTCTTCATAAAAACACAGGAAAAAAAAAACAGAAAAAAACGTAACAGCCTGGATAGCACATTCAAATTTGTAAGGTTTTTTAATATTTTTTTTGCACATAAACATAAATTTGAAAATCTGATATCCTTTTTAAAGCTCCTGTGGAGACTTCCTCACTACTAGCTTCAAGGACGAGTTCAACAGCTATTACTGTTCCCAGGAGAATATGCGATAGGAAATGTTAGGAGACTTGAGTTTCACAATAATGATCTTAAAGGAAACCAAAGAAAGAGGGATATAAATAATAATATTTATTTAGCTTTAAAAAAAAAAATCTAGCCTAGATTTCAAGAAATTTGCTATCTTGCTTGTATGGTGTTCCCAATAGAAGGCAGAGTATGTATTAGAAATAGGCAACCAAATGATTCTCAGTTATACTGTTATAATGTTGCTTAGGTTATTATATACAGTATTTACAAGTGTTTTTCAAGTGTTTATTATAAGCTTTCATAGTAAACAGAATAAAAATAGTAAATAGTACTATAGAATATAAAAAAGCAAGTAGCCTTGGTCACATGTAAGATACACAATTTTCTTTGCCATCTTGAAAGGCAAAAATATTTCTCCCGTGTATTCCAGATGAAGCCCAATGTTTTGAAGTGTGCCCTGGGAGTTAATATTCTGCTCTGCATGTAGAAAAGTGCAGAGAGAGAGATCTGAGCAGACAGCTCACACTGACCAAATGTGCTCCAGCTGGAAAGAAAACACTGACAGGGCCAGCCAAATATGACAAAAGATGGACACAAGCCAGTATTTTAAAGGAAAAGTATTGGAAGAAAATATCCCCAAAGAAAAAAATATTTTTAAAAAAAGAAAAAAAAAAAGGAAAAAAAAAAGGCAAGAAAAGAAGAATATAGGGCCTCTTAGCTTAATCTTCCATAACAAACTTGTATGTGCATTAGTTCAGTAAGACTATTTTACCTCCTAATTGTGAGGATAAAGTAGCCTTTTAGAAGTAGAAGAGAGGAGTAAGTGTTTAATAGAACAGAACAGGTTTTGGTTAGATTTACACACTAATCAGTGATAGATCAACATTCATATATGGTGTGGTTGGTGCCAACCAACCTAGGCTAAACAGTTCAGAATCTGAAAGTTTTCTATGAAATGGAATTTTCAAATATCCTATTAGCATTTACCAAAAGGAGTGCAGAATGAAGTCTTCTGGCCCCCAAAGTTTGGTAAGTACATTTCAGCAGAAAGGTGGAAAAAGAAGTTTTAGCTCCCCTTTGCCTTCCCCACTACTGACATTTATAGAAAATTAATCCTGCTTTTTTTTTGTGTGTGCCATATCTTTATATCACAGGGGACATCACTACATAGAAAACAGTTATCAGGTCTGTAGGGTCATTCAGTTTCTGGTTTATCTGATAAAACTGACATCAGTGCTGGCAGACAAGTGAGCTGTAGGTATCCATCAGGCAGACACTTCCAGCCAGGAAGTGGATTGAGAGTCCTAGTGCACTGCACGTGAACCTTCCATCACATATAGGATACAGCACTAGTCAATATTAGAGTAAGAAGCATGATTGCACAAATTGCGTTCTCTGATTGCAGAAAGTACACAAATTAGACCACTAATTTGCTAGCGTATTTATCACTTGAAATAGTTACAGGCATTAATTTCAGCAGCTGACTGCTCTGAAAACCATTCCCCAAAATCTAAACCAAGCCTAAAAACAAATGCAGGATGTATAGTAGACAAAGATCAAAGTTTCTTTTTCTTGTTTTTGTCGGTATATGATATATTTCACACTGACATCTGCAGCCATGAATTTCCAATTTTCATATTATATTTCTTCTCTGTTATTGAAACATTTGCAAAGCAGCGCAATAATCCACTTTCATGTCAGTGTCTGAAAGCGTATCATATCTTGGCCTCCATCCTGGATGCTTGACTTTTACAATAGCTAACAGTTCTAGTTCATATCTTCTCGGCGAGCAGATTTGATTTTGTAGTTGATTTCAACAACAACAAAAAAGAAAGCGGGATGAGGAGTAATCATTAACTGCTGATAACAGTTATCCTGCAAACAACAGTTCAACGCTAGACAAGAGTTGAGAGGAGTGATCTAGTATGATATGGCATAAAATCCTTTGACACCTGGTGTGGAATATTTATTTAATATTTACTTATAATTATTATTCATATAATTTTATATAATATTTATATATAATTAAATATAAAATATAAAATTATATATATTATGCATACACACTATACATACTATATAATAATATATTAATAATATATAGTTTCATATATAATATTTATATGATATGCATTTGTTTATATGTATTTATTAATATTCATATAATGTTATTATTTGATCAATAATTTTAACATTAATGTTATTTAATATTATTGTTTATTAGACAAAAATGTATCGGTCTATGTTCACTGGAACATTTCTTCTTAATTTACCCTTCTCTACCTTTTCCTATCCTCTATTGAGATCTTTCTTTTATTAACTCTTGACATATATCAATTGTAGGAAAGTTGGTAACAAATATCTGAGATGAAGCTCAGCCATGTTTTTGCTATAATCTTTAGAACAGATCCAGAAAGGAGAGCCTTCAGGTGAGATGACAACAGTCTGGTGAAGAGTCAGCTCAGGAAAAAAAAGGCATTGGAGATCAGTAATAAGAACTACAATAATCCATCTAGCCCACTGAAGAGTGTAAAAGATGAAGAGATGAAGATCTCTGAAAGGTAGCCCCTCTATACTTAAGAAAGCTTAATTTAGAAAGCCATCTAGATGTTAAACCAAGGAAAAATACTAAGTATACTGAAGTTCCTTGTACTAATCCTTTAAGTCATAATTTAAACCTGTATTTTCCTCTTTGAATGTTTTTTCCTTTTGTATTTTTCCTCTAAGCTCAGACCAAAGATGCTTCTATCTTTACATTCCCATCAGCCTTGATGGGAAAGCTCCTTCACTTTTTCATTTTAGCTAACAATCTAAAAATCTAAACAACAACCTAACAGTCTAAGATGAATATGATCTGATATGATCAATATTTCTGATGAGAAATGATGCAAGCATAATTTCATAATGTGAAGTTTAGGATTATAAAAATCATTCCAGTCATTACTTGGCTACATTTTTATTTTTGATATTTCCCCAGTCTTTTTTAATCTAGTGGCCAAATACTTAAGCAGCACAAGATATTTCAAGAAACTTGGCCATGAAATAATATTATTTTTGATGAGCTCAAATTCTAATTGTGATTTCTTCTTACCTATTGAAACCAAAGCAGTTAAAAACATACTCTTCATGGAGAAGGAACACGCTTTTTGTTCCCCTTATGTCGGCATGCTTGGACATCTAGGGAGAAGGCGATAATGAAGCAACTTTACTGCTATGCAGAACCAGTTAGTTGGACAATTTCATCAGATGAAATAGCCTACCACAAATAAGGTGTTTTAGGTCCAAATAGGGTGTGTATTAAGAAGCTTGCTTTACTAGTTTAATAACATCTAATACCCCATTAGGAAACCTTAAAATAAATATTAATACACACAAATCTAAATAATGAGAAGTACTACCAAAAATTTATGAAAGAAATCTGCAAGTACATCCTGAAAAAACAAACTATTTGCCATGTAACTCCATGCACTGGACAATCAGCCTAGTTTCCCATCCCAGTTCTGCAGACTTGCACCATGACACTCAGAAGTGCAGAGACTCTAATTGATGATCTTTCAGGGAAACTGATTCATTTCTCTAGCTCAAATTATTATAACTGGTGCTGATTTTTATTTCTGTATTAGACCACCAAGTGCCTGCTTTGCAAATGACAAAGGTTCATTCAAGATGAAAATCTGAACATACAAAAATTGAGCTACTTGAAATTGTGATTTTCTTTGGAGAACACAGACCACATCTCAGATCACCTCTACAGGCTTGTCACGATCTCAAGTGGTGGTACTACACATTTAGCTTTCTTTGCTGTGGAACATTTCACTGAAACCAAAGACCACGTTCAAAGCTCAAAGTATCAATCTTGAATTCACAGGTAAATGTGAATGCGTTTGTAAAATTTAGATTTTAAATCAGAGACCTTAAAATGAAAACTATATTTCATAAACATAATTTCATTATGCTTTTACTCTAGTTTTTCAGTTCTGTCTAAGAACAATCTTTTAGGTTGTATCCCAGAACAGAGCCCTAATACATTATACAACTCAGATGATACAGACTTGCTAATTGAGTCTATCCAACAAGCAACTCCTTTCCAAAGCTCTTCTTATCTGCTCTGGAAAAAGGCAAAACAAGATCATCCTGATGCACCACTCCGATGCAGGTATCAGGCCACAACAAGGATCGGTGTGAGCGGGAAGGGGGTCCAGGTAAGGCTGGTCAGGGCCATTACAGCCTGTCTTTTTTAAAGGCTCTGGCACTGTCCTTTCCTGTATTTCACTGGAAAAGAGTGTATGGGTTCCAACAACCCTTATCCACATTAAAAAAGAATGTCTGGATCAATCTCATGCTTACCATTCCAGTATTATATAAAAATGTGATTAAACCACAAACTACAGCCTGCGTAAATGCTCACTGGTGATGCCTTGCTCCATTTTTTTTTGTATTCATTGTATATGTTTGCTTCTTGCAAATAATTAGAGGATTAAATTATATTTATAGGAAAGTTTCCAGTAAATGTATTTCATAGCAGTACAACATAAGTTGAAAAAAACGCTTTAGAGAGGAGGAAATAGAGCAGGAAAACAGGGCTGCTTAAGTTCCAAACTGGAGCTCAGGGAGGATTAAAAAAATGTGGCAGCCTTCTTTGCAGATAGATCTGAGTTTGTTCACAACTGATTAGAGATCTCAGTAAGAATGTTTCTCAAATATATTACTAGCATTTTACTGATCAATAGTTCTACTTAATTTGACCTGTTGTCATTCCAGCAGCACATATAGAAGTGATACAAAATGCTTATTTAGTCCTTTAATAATATAAGAGCTTCTTACATTGCTGATTAAAGGTTCAGGTCACTTCTAAAGAAGTTAAAAAAAATTTGCTTCAGTGATACAAAGTATTAATCTTCCTAAACTGTAAGCAGAATGCGGAGATGCAAAAATACACCATTTCTCAGATATTATTCAAGCTCAAAATCTTAAACAGTGCTGATGTCTTTTTGTGTAGACCCTAAGAAAGATATATATTCTTTTTGAAATGTTCCAGCAATGCCAGTAGTTTGAAATCACCTCTAGCTATTATACTACAATTTATATTCTTAATCATATAAGGTAGTTATTGGTAGGTCTTCTTCCTAGGGAGAGTGAAAACTCACAAAAGCTAGATCATGATTACAGCTGGTTATTAAGCTAATAGGGAAAAAAAGAAGTATTAAAAGAAGCTTAGGGTGGAGGGTTCCTATTAAGCTAGGCATGAAAGTCCCACTGAAATAGAAAAGAGATTTGGTCCATAACTAGCTTATGCTCATTTGAAAATCCTACACTTGCTGGCCTAATTAGAAGCCAAGCATCATTCCTTGCCTGCAAATATCTAAAAGTCCTATAGCATTAATATGGAAATAGCCAAGAGGAACTACTGAAATAGAAATCAAATACAAATCAAAGTAATCTTTATGTTTTTATAAGCTAATAAGGATCCTTTTCAATAGCCGAATTGATTTTTTTTTTGTTTTTTCCTTAAGGGTATTGTCAAACATTTGGTGCCATCACTATAACATTTCAAAAAGGATTATTTCAGATACCATGTGAAAAGCTTTTTCATTGTATTACGTTCAAACCTTTTCATTATTTCTTTGCAAGAGCTTTTGGTAAAATGTCTCTATCTCTTTCAAATCTATGGAAAAACCTTGTCACATTTGGTCCATGATTTTTAACGTTAAGAAAAAAATTTCCCGTTAAAGTTCAAATTTCCTTAGAAGTACATTTGATAAAAAAAAAAAAAAATCATTTTCTGTTTTCCTGGCCTTTTTGTTATTTTACTTCAAAGGGTCTGCAAGCCAGAATAGCTCTTAGTGCTATCCTAGCCTCATTTTCCTCCAATCTGCCTAACCTGTTTATATACTACAGCAGCCCAAACTAGCTGTCACTTCAATTTAACAACAAAGACACCTGAACAAAGTGTATTTTAACTGAGCTGTGCTTCCCTCCTTCCTCCAGCTGCTGCTGAGTCCCACAGCACATTCTTTCACTCAAGTCTTCTGCCTTGCAAGTCAGACTTTAATTGGCAAGCTAGAGATTCAGACACAAAACAGAAAATATTAGCTGGCAAAACATTATCTGGTGTTTTTATGTTTTCATACTCCAGGGTAGAGTCCTCCTAATGCTTTTAGCATGGAATAAACAATAAGTAATTCTTAAAGAAATCAAAATAATTCATTTGTGGATGAAGAAACGATGACAAAGCAAAGTGTGCTCTGCTTAGCAATTGACTTATTTAGCTTTGGTAGAGATCTTTTATTGATTAGTATAAAGAGGGCAAGGTGCTGGAGCAGGCAGCTGTGGATTAAAAGGAGGTTCAGCAAAGTCTGCCAGTCAGTGTTGGCTGGAGATGAAATCTATATTGAAGGAAGCTACAAAGAGCTAACAAAATCCTACCAAAAAATGATTGGTACTAGTCCTGATAAGGCATTCTACTCTGGTCTGGTTCTGCTTATAGTCTGGACATGGAGGGAGCCTTCCTGCTCCAGTTCACTTGGTGGCTCAGGTTTTCTTTCCCACTGACCTCAAAGCTTCTGCCCAGTTGAAGAGACAGCTGTAAGCCAGTCCCAGCAGCTAGTTCAGGAGATTAAGCAAAGGGGCATCCTGGGAAAATGGGTTGCTTGGTGTCAGTGAGATTACTCTGCACACAGGAAACATACATAGATGTTAACCATTAACCCCACATGCTTGCTTTGCTCCTGGATTTTCTGAATGCAAATTGGAGGGACAGGGAGAGGACCATCGTTCTTTCCATCCACCAGACACCATTCCCTAGATCCACCACTTTTAAAAAATATTGTCATATAACAGGATTTTCACAGAATGGCCAGCTAAGGATATTCTTAGATAAATAAGAACCTCTGAGAACCTCTGAGTATGCATCTTGCAATGTCTTAAACCATGCTGGCAAACAACTACAGCAGCAACATACGGAAAGGTGATTGCTGATCCCAGTGGGTACAGGGAGCAGGAAAAATGGGAACACATGCTTTTGCTGCTTCCCACAAGATCCCAGGTTTCCTGTGCCCTTGCAGTCGCAGTCATCATCAGGTCCACCACACAGTACCAGAGAGGTTCAGTGAACAAGGAATTGTAATAAACAGATTTTACTACGACAATGGGAACATTACTGTTTTCCTCCAAGCCTTCAGCAGGAAATGTTCAGTACAATAGACACACACATTATGGGATAATATTGGTCTGCCAGTTATATCCAGTTATCTAGATGATTGTTTTTAGCTGAACCAGCTCCGACAGAAGACTACATCACATACCATGTTTTGTCTCCTTGAAGTCTTAGTAACTATCTGAAACAGACATTGGAAGCATATGAAAAGTGTGGATTAGTTTCCATACTTCACATGGATATATGATAAATTTACACCTCCTCTCCCCTCCCCGCTCCCCCAAAAAAAGTCAAAAAAAAACCCAACTAGCCAAAACATCAGCCCAAGTGAAACATCATTAAAGACTTAGGTCATGTTTGACTATTGAGTTTTGAACTGGACCTTGAAAAACCTAGTTAAAGATGCTTGAGATTTAAATAATGGTTTAGACTGGAGAATTGAAAGGAAGCAGTAAGCTAATCAAATTTATGAATTATTTAAGGGTTCGGAAATGACACATTAAAGTATATTTCAGGAAAGGAATAATAATAAGAGCTTGATAATTTGAAAAAATTAGGCTGACATCAATCATGTAGTTGAGTGAAGATAAATACAGGTACCCTAATAGAGATAAATAATGAGACATAAAGAAAAGGTAAAAAATAAAGGATAACTATCTCAACTTTAATACTTTGGGCAACAGATCATGCTTCAAAAAGGTAACAAGAAAGCAGATACAAACTTGAGTGGCATTATGTATAAAACTAGCGATTAGTATAGTTCCCTTTATTTTTTCATTAAGAACTCAGCTTCAGCATTTTGGTCACACTTCAAAAAGTATGAACAAAGTAGAAAACTCCCAACCTTGAATGATAAAGAATGATTAGAAGTTAGGAAAGTAAAACTGACGATAAAAAGGTGTGCTTAGACTGGAGAAAAGATACTGAGGAAAGACCAAACTATCAGCAAATAACAATAAGGTTGTATTGGTAGAGCAGGAATCAATTATTCTGGCTCTGCAGTAAGGAGAAGAACAAAACATGATAGGCCTAACAAACCAAAACAAAAAAAAAATCAGTTTAAACATAAGAAAAAACAATTGTCATTTTGCTATTTTGTCAAATGTACTAGATACAGTGGTCATACCTCTACCCAGCCTTTTAGGAAGAACTATAAATATCGAGCAAAAGTAAAGTGAACATTCTTCCCACAGACTGCTATTAAGGTGTGCCTTACTCTAGAATCTAGATGAAAGAGGGGAATATGTCATATTGCTAACAGGAAAAGAGTTTGCCTTTTTAAAAAATAGGAAAAACATATGCCATCTTAGTAAATCATTACGATCATTCAGGACACATTTCCAAATGAGCTTTAAATAGATTGTGATTTGATCACCCACTCATGAGTTTTGTATTGTCTATTCTGGTCATCACTAAAATTATACAGAAAATGAATTACACATCAACACTTTGTATGCAGGTAAAAACATACATATGTATACGGTCAAACTTGCACAGCATAGTTTCGTGTTGGTAGATATTAAAATGAGGTAGTTACATTTTTCTTTACCCTTATTTGAAAAGTTAAAAATGTATATGGAAGTTACAGTGGGAAGTTACCTCAAAATAGACAAGTAAGCATGATTCTGAATAGAACACAAATCATAAAATTGGAGAATATGTTTCCTACATGTTAGTGAGACAATAACAGGTATCAATTGCATGAACTTAAAAAAAAATCAGCTAAACAATTTGCTAACATAAGGGACAAGTCTGAATTCAGTTGTTGTTTGCAAATATTTTTGCACTGCTCTGAAAAAAAGAAATCTGATGAAATCTATTTATTGTAAAGGATAGCTGCATATATATATATATACGCACATATATAACTGCACATATAATATCTGCAGGAAATTTAATTTCAATTTTATATCAACTGTTACATGCATTATCATGCTAGTGAAAACACAAGCATCCCTCATATTCTTAACCATAATCCACAAACAAAAATGAGTATATATGATTCTGAGGTACTCAGTGTTGATTTCCTTTAATATTAGTTATAGACAGAGTCTTAGCTTAAAAGAATTTTGTTAAGTTTCTACAGTTTTATTTCCATTCTCAACTCGATATTTAGTAGAACTGATGGTGTTTTATTGTAACTCAGAAACTATAACAAATATATTTCTATTAATTAGATGCCTATACTTCTGCTCAGATAGTTACAGCATAATTATGCTGCTATACTTGATGTTGACCTATCTGTAGCTTCACTAGTGACATCATCATCATCATATTACAGCTGTCAGAGGAAATGCATTGCTCTAACCTGATGGTTTTATCCAATGCCGGAATATCGGAGTGTTCAGTATTCCCTTAGACACTTCATAATGATGAGAGAAGCTGTTGCGTTTGTCATCATTTTGCATAGATTTCAGCTGAGAGATTTTTTTTTTTTTTTTTTGGTAGATAAACAATTAAGCCATAGTTTTGATTGGTAATAAGATCAGGTTTCACAGAGCACTACATATTTCTCACACACAGATATATCTCTCTTCAAAGCAGTTTTTTTTTTTTTCCCCACAGAAACATGCAATTGAGCATAACTTAAGTTTAAACTCCATTTGACGTTTAAAATGCAGGATAAACTTCCTGAGTGCATTTGCACTGTAAAAATTGCAGGAAGCAGTAGGTGGACCAGAAGTTCTATGAATGTTTTGAGCTGACATCATTATGCAGTATATGTATCCCTATAGAAAAGGAACTGTGTTGCTCTTTTTAAATTAAAAAGTACTAGCCATCTTTATCCAAACAAAACTCCATTGTGCCTTCTAATTTTAAATGAAAAAATTAAATATTCTCAATATTCCATAGGTCAAAAGCACATTAATCCTTCCTGAAAATATATTTAAAAGTCAAATGCAGTTCAAATGTGTTTGAGGGGAAAAATATTCATAAAATCACTCCCCAATACTCCAAGTCAAAATAACTGCAAACACAGCCAAAGAGCCGTCTTTAGACTACAGTGATCTAGAATTGCCTTTACCATGAAATTGTAAAGGTGGAATCTCTTTAATAAGTTTACTACTAAATTATTTACCAGTAAGCAGACATATTACTTAGCTTATGCAAAACTTCAAAAATATCTAAGACAACCCAAAAGTTTGTTGACCAGCTTAAAGGTAGGGTCCTCAAAAAAAGATATGCTAAAATATTATACTTATTGTACCAAGCTGTCCTTACATTGTAATGAGCTTCAATTTTTTTCGGACAAGAAAGTGGAACAGAAAATAAGGACATATGTCATACTTGTCAGCTATCTACTAGTATACTTTGTCCTACTAAGAACATATTCTAAAAATAATGACATCTCAGTAATACATGGATCCTCCTCTCAGCACTATTTTCTCTTCTGAAATCTTTGCTCTGTGGAAGGCAAAATATTCCCAAATTTTTTTTATAGATTTGTAAAGTATGAGGATTAGCAAAGCGCCAATTACAAAGGTTATACTGTATTTTGTGAGATCCTGTGAAATCAGAAAGGACCATCTGCCATGCTTTGCATAGCTACAAAATTGACTTGACCACAATCACCCAGGTGACTGCTAAAAGTCTAACTATAATCCTAGCCATCATTTTATTTTGTCTCAGAATAACTTTCACATAGCCATATATCTCTTCATCATTTTATCGCAATACTATTTCTTAAATGATTCATTGAAATTTTGCTTTAAGCATTCATTCAGCTTAATAACAATCAGCATAACAAAAATATAGAGAAATTTTCAAAAAACGTAAAAAGCCACCTTCAAGATCAAAGGCTAATTTATCTGTCATTATCTCAAGAACTTTAAGGAAAGGTTAATTACTTAACTATTGAATAGAATAGAATGACAGTATATATATTATTACTGAGACCAAAAGAATTTTTATATTTAATTAGAAATATTATTTTTCTGAAATTTTAACTAGTTTTTACTAACAATGTTGCAAACTCTTGCATTATGAACAGCAGATAAAATTCATCCTATTCTCATTCCAGGTCATTCCTAAGCACTCCCCGACTAAGTCTTCTCCAGGCTGAACAGGCTCTCACAGCCCTTCCTCATATGAGAGATGACCCAACCTGCTTAAATATCTCTGTGCTCTTCACTGGACTCACTCCATTAAGTTCATGTCTCACAAAGTAGGAAACACAGACTGCAGCTGGATAAAAAAAAAAAATCATATTCTGCATTATTGCATACTGTGAAGACCAAACAAAGCACCTACAGCAAGTCAGACAGCTGAAGAAATGTGCTGTGAAAGGTTACTATCTCCTACTTGCTGATAGAATCAAATTAGAGGCCTCAGTGACAGGAATTGCACTTGGGCAAAGACTTAATTATGTCTTCTTCCTTTTAAAGTTTTGCTGTCTTGTGAGTGCTGAAGACTTTTATGTTATATTTCTGTGAAAGTGCTTAAAGAGGCATACACCTTTTCTAGTTACAAGGACAGAGTCCTCCTTTAAAGGATTTTAAAGATATAGTTGCAAGAGGGGAGAACATTTAAATTTGTAGTTATATATTAAGGAACATCTTTTCCACAGACCTGTAATCTCTACCGTGTGATGATTTCTGAACATTTGAAATGAATCATGAGGTATTAAATTAAGGCTGTCTTTGCTTTGGTTTGCTCCAGAACCCAGCTTTTGTCTAATGACTGTATAAACCTGAATGTCAAAATTGCATCTGCTAGATGTGTCATGGATGTATGAAAAATGTGAAATGAAAAAAAAAAAAAAAAAAACCACTTTTTCTGGCAACTTAATATTCATTTTTGGAAAGAATTTAAATGTTCAAGAAAATAAAAGATTAAACTATTTTATGAAACTAATTATCTCTCTTGCGTAATATGTGAATGGCTTTAGTCATCAAATAGCTCTATTTCTGTTTAGCTACATCTCTAACACTTCCTAATTTGCTTCAGAAAATAAAAGAAATCTCATCTAATGTACCTGCCAGGCTAGATAGGCAGCATTTCATACCATGAAACTTGCAGCTTTAGCCAGGACACTAAAATATACTGAATTTCCCTTCCTTACACTTGTTGAAGTACATCAAGGAATCTGTAATGATTGCAGCCTGCCTTGATTAGGTCTTATGCATTTCTCAGACCAATTTCAGAAGTCCCACTCTGTGCTCACGATGCTATGACACTGTCTCAGGTCAGAAGTGAGAAAGAAAAGTCCTTTTTCCTATAAAAGGTCAAATATAAATGTGCACATAATGGTTAAAATGAGAAGAGCAGTAAATCCAGTACACAAAAAGCTACATAGATGTGTTCATGTGCTTCCAGAAATAGAGTGTGAGAAAAAATAGCATGGTTTATGACCCCAAGTCATCATTAGCGAAAACTCTAACTTTCCTTGAAAATTCTTCCTGCGAATAATAAGAAAAAATTCTGAAGACACCTAGTTTATTTCTGAAGTGAAATAAACACTATTAAAGCAAAAATATGAAGAAAAGACATTATCAAATATTAAAGTGGAAGAATGATGTAACTAGGATATCTTTTGATTATTCCTTCTTATTTGGATTTGGAGAGATCTCCTAGGAAAGCAAGTTACCAGCAGTAAGGAGAAATAGTAGTACATCAGAAAAGATATCTGAAGCAGCTTCACACCACCTTACATGATTTTAAGAGAAGGAGATATTCTTAGTGGAAAAATAAAGCAAGTGCAATTGAAGAGATTAGTGTGAAGAGAAGCACATCAATCAACTCACTGACATAAAAAGGTCTGGAAATGTCTCTTATCTATCAGCACTACTAATACAGCCGAGTCTCCCATGATTAAGCATTTACAGTGATTATGAACAAAATTATAGTACGTTTAGGAATCTTGTAGTAGGAAATACCATTTTCCAACAATTCCAGTAGACTTTACTCAAAATCTGACTTCTATTCAGATCAACAAACACTTTGTCACAAAACAGTGATGCAACTCAATCTACTGTAAGAATAGACTACTGTTCTTAGGTAAAACAGGATATAGCCAAGTGTTTCAATTATTATTCAATGTAGTGCTGGGGAAAATAAATAAATAAATAAATAAATAAATAAATAAATAAATAAATAAAAGTATATTTATTTCCTCTATTTCTAACATATCAACACTTGGTTGGTGCCTTACAAGTGAATAATATGGTCCTAAAATATACAGGCTTCTTTCCTTAAATACTTTATTTTAAAAGGCCTTATGCAATAAAACGTGTGTGAAAAACACACAGACTTACTTGCATTTGATGAAGCTAACATAAATGCCCTTTTAGTAAAATCTATTCCGAAGTAGTATTTCAAAAATCTGAAAAATAATAGATGCTGGCTGAAATTGTTCAAATAACTTTCTTTCAAATTTCTGAATGTGTGCAAGAGTTCTACATTGTGATCTTATTTGGAAAGGTTAAAATAATGTGCAAGATAGCTTTCTGGTTCTGTAATTTATACTTTATATATTATAGTCTATATATGAGCTGTGTGTATTGCTTCACCTACATGACCTGCCCATCTTTTTTTTGAATGATGCAATGAATTCAGTCAGGCAAAAAACTCTGAATTAACAGTGAAACTGCCAATGCGTGACAGCACATATATTATTCTGATGAAAAGGAAAGTTCACTGATAGAACTTCACAACTAAATTTGCTTTGTTTGCTTCCCTCTATTTAGTCCTATCACCACAAACTGACAGGTTGGGTGGATAAAACAAAACAAAATAAAAATAATGCATGAGAATCATTGGGGTTTTTTTCAGTTTTCTGACTGGTGATAAGTGCTTGTTTTTGCTAAAATTAGATGTTAACTTCACAAAACATATTCCCTTGGTGAAAAAAGATGCCGCCAGTGACTACCAACTTTTCAGTAGTCAAACAAATAGAAAAAGCAGAAGACGTTTGATCACCCCATAATCCCATTATATCCCATTACTAAATAAAACAATGAAAGACAGACACATTACTGAGAGGATGCTTTATATTTAAAGCAAAAAATAATAAATTTTGGAATGTTAAGTGGCATTGTATAACAACGGTAAAAAAGCAAGCTGCTTCCATCTTAGAATTCATATTCTTTCCTCAGTGTAAAATTAACCTTTCAAAAATGCTGTATTTTATTCAGGATTTTAGAGAGCACTCAAATCAGCAGATAAAAAAAAAAAAAAAAAGCTATTTTGATTCATGGCAGAAATCATTATTATGTCTATTTGAGACACAATTGCTGCTGGCACCATTAAAGCTAAAAAAGATGGGCAAAAAATAACAAATAGCTGCTGGTGGCAGCCAGGCACGTTCTGGCTGAAACCACCATTGCAGACAGCCAGAGCCTGCAGTTCCATCACTTCCTTGTCTGCTGCCATCAAAGTGATCTGGGTTAGTATAAAGGCTTTCAACTTTCAATTTTCAAACTGAGTCTGGTTTTGTATACATCCCTCTATGTATATTCCCTGCAGAGGGACTATAGCACAGGTATATCAACAGCCTGGGGAAAACAGCCTCATCTCCTTACTCAGCTGGAACAGCACATCTGGCTACCTCATTGCCAAAGCCTGGGAATATTTCAGGCCCATTTATCTTGCTCTTATAGAAGTCAGTACAAATGAAGCGATTGAAGAATTAGGAACCTAAACAATTATTTAGGAAAAAATAAGTAGCCCAAATCTTAAATTACAATCAAGAAAATAGCCTTGCTAATTTGCTGTCGTTTTCCACTGGTGGAATATCCACTCATTCTAGTGTGAATGAAGCCTTAGAAGCCATTGGGTATATTATAATTGTAACCCATACTCAAAAGTGTCTGCTCTTCCCACATGCATGTGCTAAGGGAAATTGGATATTGTAATCCCTTGGTGAATTCGGCAGCAACAGATCAGCAGAAGGTATACAACAAATTAGAAAAATCTGCCTAACCTGGAAAACGTAGTACTTTGCAATGAAAATGGACCTATGTGCTTGATGAAATAGTTATTTTCCTACCATAAAATTCCACTGGGAAGTTTTTAAAGTGTCATATTTCTGTAATTGGCTCCATAATATTCTGTAAATGCCTTATTTTCATATATGCACTTTTGAAATGTATTGTCTTTAAAATTGAAAATGTAATTTTGTGAAAGACCACACATTTAGCTAATGCTGAGTGCTAAAGGTATTTTTATTCTGTTTTCAAAACCTTTTTCATCTTTCACTTACATACTACTTAAATTCTGAATACCAATATTATGAAGTCAAGTTTCCCTTAAATGTGTAGTCTGATTAAGAATAAATGCATTTTTTTCTTAAGTTTGTTATGAATGAACTCAAATGTGCTATCAGCTAAATACGATGAACAACACAGATATTCTGAACTTTCAATGAGTATCTCAGGTGGCTGCTGAAGAGAAAATAAATACATTTGATAGTTCATAACCCCAGTGGAATAGAATCTTGCCTGATAAATATATTATTCTAAGTCAAAACCTAAATTTCTAGTTTCAGCTAAGACATGCTGAAAAATAATAAAATAAATGTTGCAGATGTTCATTCTTGTTTTCAATATTTGGGGATTGCTAAGTGATGAAAATTAAGCTGATTGAATCAATAGAAAATGCTTACAGAAAACTATGAAATGGATTGCAGGGTACTACTATTTTGGAAATAAATTAGCATAGTGTTATGAAAAATATTGCATTCTACAGAATTATTGGACTGCAGCCTTGACAAAACAAAAATGTCTAGTAGAGGACATGAACACAAAAATGATTCTGGAGACATTTAATGTCTAATAACAGAAAGAGATAAGTACCTGAGAATAAGAGAAAAGGAGAAAACTGGAGATGATGCAAGAAAGACATCTGCTCTTTAGACCTAGAAAAAAATGCTACTGAAACCTGTTTTCACATGATTAAGGAAAATTGCTGTTGAAAATTCATATTCATACAGGTTTAGTCAAAGCCAAAAGAGCATGTCTACATCTCTTTATTTAAAAAAAACTAATCAGTTTTCCTAGCTGATTAACGTATCTTATAACACTTCAGTTTTTCAGAACAAAAATACAGTTTCAAAGAGAGAGAAGAATATAATAAACTGAACCATCATTAACACAAGCAGAGCACTCAGTTTATATCCTAGAAAGTCCATCCTGAAATTTCTGGAAGAATCACCATGCTTTGTTTGATTTTACATATACAAAACCTAAATAGATTAGTGCAAAGATCAAGCTGTACCTTTATAGGCTGCAAAAAATAATGGTATATTTATTTACACTATCTTCTACAGTAATATTGCTCTGGCTATATTGTATTTGTATTAAGGGTTAAGGCAGATTGAGGATTGAGGGATTAAGGAAAATCAAACTAGAGGGAGCTAGAGAATGTAGGGCAGTTTAGATACAGGCATAAAGGAAAAAGGAATTGCAAAGCTGTTTATAATCATTTAGTTTCAATCTTGGGAAGGATTACCGGCATTCTTTTGGGAACAAGAGAATAACCAAGATAATACAGGTTGAAAAACAACGGAAAAATCTGAATTCTATTTTTTAAGTATCTGTCAGAAAAGGCAATATGTATACGGAAAGCTTCTTCCCAAATGCCAGCTAAGCAGTAACGAGGCAAGCGATGCCAAAACCCAGTTACCATGGCGTATAGGAGGAATACGCAGGGTTCACGTTCTCTGCTTACTGGATCACAGCAATAGTGGCAAACAGGCATATGGTACCTGTGAAGTTTCTGACAAGGAGACCAATCCAATCCGCCTTCTCAGCCCAGCTCACATCTTCCAGTAGCAGCCTCTGGAACAAAAAGGAGGTCCCACCACCTCATTACCTGCCTTTGCCCTACTAAGTTCTGGTGGAAGCGTTGACCATCTTAGGGTTTCTTTATGCCACAGCTTAAATTTAGAGAGGCACTGGGTTGTCTTCCAGGAACAGGCTTTTGCCTTCATTAACTCTCTTAGCCTTTGACAGGTTTTTGGCATTCCACTAAATAGTAGGAGGTTCTGCATTTCAGAAATCCTTTCCATTTTGCTAACAGTTCTTTTTGGGTTATTTGTGTGAAGTGTCAAAGAAGCCAACAAATGCCAGCAGACTTAAAACACTTGCCCATGCAGTCACGGACAAAGCATTTGTTAACTCTGGGGAAATTTCACGCTAACACTTAAGTGCAGTTCCACTCTGCTGGCATTAGCAGCATGGAGAATTTAGCACAGTTAGGTTCTTGAGAGTATGGGTCAGAGCGTAAAACAAACACGAAACTATGTGAATGCAGTTTGCATGTTACCAAGCCCATATAGGCAGTCCCAGGGCTGAGACTTTATGTTCTGCCTCTCTACAGGACTTACTTGCCTGGGGCAAGCCCAGTGCTAACTGCATCTAGATGCTTTGCAGAGAGCTTGGAAGGAAGAGCCCGGAGCTTTTTTAAAAACATGAAACAAATATTGTGTTGAATAAAGCATCCATAAGAGATGCACAAATGTCCATGTCCCTCTGAATGGCTGCACAATCCTCCTGGGTACAAACCACTCCTTCTAAATTAGTACTCTGCCAACTTGCTGAGGGAGTGCTCTATACCATCATCCAGGTCATTAAGTTTACAGTTTACAGTATGTTAAACTGGATTGGCATTAGTACTAAAAATTGTGCTTTGTTAATTTTTTAGTGCATTTACTGATCCATGTAAATTTACTGATTTGAGTGGATTGTTTTTTTGTGACATTTTCAGATGTCACCTCAGCTGGTCTTCAGCATTCAGGAAAGCCAGTTCCACTTCAACAGCAACATGTCCCTTCTCAGAGTACTGTTTAAAGGGTGCTAGTAATATCCACTTCAGTCAGTTTTATAGTTCTGTCAAATAATTCATGTCTAAATGGGATAAAAAAAAAAATCAATTGGTATTTCTCTCACAATTTATTTTCTCTCACACAGATGCTTATTTAGTGAAGGCTTAAAAAAAAATCTCCTCAAATAGTCACAATAAAGCTGACATCACCATATCATGCTAGAAATGCCTTTGTAAAGGATCTGTAGCAGAAAGTCGACTGAGTCAGAGAGATACTGCCGTCTAACAGATGTGTTCTTATCTGCACAGGTTTGTACTTCTTTGTACTTTTAAAGATTGACTTAAAACATTAAAACCCTTGGTATAGTAAATATTTTTATGATCAGCTCAGTGCAATTGGTTTAATGAGGCTACATACCTCCCAAAATATCATCAGAGTGGCTTTAAATTACAGTAGTTATTCACTTTAGTAGCATGCTCTCTATATTATGACATGCTATAGTATTAATAGCTATAATAAAATAAATACATTATTAGCTTTGAACTCGTAAGTATAAAATCATTATGACAGAGGAATCACATGAATGAGCAGTATACAAATACTATAGGACTTCAAAGAAAGTAAAGAGAACAGTTGGGTTTCTTGTTGAACTTTCGACAAACTATAAACTTTGTCAATGTTGGAACTTACAAAGATCTTTTTTACATGTTGCTTAGGAAAATCAAAAATCAAACATTTCAGTAAAGAATTTTTTTCTGCTTCTTTTAACAAGTACAGGTTGAAATTGAATTATATTAGCTAAAAAGATTTGAAGCAATATTATAAATTCTATCTGGGGAGAGTATTCCTGAATACTTTCTGGCAGTCCTTTGGCAAGGAATCCTGAAGATCTGTTTGTTCTCAAGTACATATTTTTTTGTGGAAAAACAATAGGTAAGTACTCCATTGTTAACCTACATTTCCCAGTTCATATCTTATCGAGTATATATGGTTTCAAGTTGAACAATTAACTATACATTGTATTGAATTTAACAAATATAATGACATCTTGAACAAATTGTCTCCAGTATGAATGTGATAGAGCAGGTAACAAAAACTGTTTTCTGAAACATATTTGTATCACACATGATGGTCTTATTCTATTTGTCATACATAAAGATACTTTGTTAATTGAAATCACCAAAATAATATATTTTTTAATTTACCATTTTTATGACTTGCTACATAACAATTCACTTCAGACATTCAAACCAAAGTATTGCTATAAAAGATATACAAATATTAAATATTTTAAAGTATATATACTTATAGAGAGTAAAAAATAAAAGTTAAAAAAAAAAAAGTTTAAAATAAATAAGGTTAAAATCAAAATCTGGACTTCAATAGCCTTTAATAGTAAATCTAGAAATATATCCATAGCTCACATATCACAAATCACAGAAATATACCCATAGCTATCATATAGAATATACCTAATAATAAGAAAACTTAATCCAGTGTCATTAATCACAATGTAACATTCCTTCTCTTTTGTATGTTTATCCACAAGTAGTTATTATTATTATTATTGAAGTTAATAGTTTTATTGCCAGATGGTCTGGCTTTCCTCTTCAAGGTAGTATTATGCAAAAGCACTATTTTTGTAACTTAAAGCACCATACTTCATTTTTTATTAACAGTTACATACTCAGAAATCAAATGCATATTTGTAAACATTTTGACAGTCACTGGGCATTCATAATAGTGACAAATTTTTTCATTATTTATCCAAAATTCATTAACAGCTCTCTTATTTAACACATTTTTTATCTCCTTTCAGTGCAAAATCATATCAAAAATACTTGGAGATCAACCATAGACACAAATACAACAAATAGCAACTACTAAGCTAAAAGTTAACATACAATTAGTGGGCTGAATACATTCTAAAAAAGCTATTAAACACCTGAAGAAGTCAAAGATAGATCATCCCAAAACTATTAAATGGAATTATGCAATATATTTGTAATTTTATTTCTCAACTGAACATGAAAATATTGATATTGAAATCAAAATGAAGCAACCGATTTGCCAATCTATAAAGAAAAAATACTTTATCCCTGTTGTCACTACAGTAGCATTGATTCTGTCAGTAGTGAGGGCACAGTTGACATAAATCACTACAGTTAAGTCCCCTCACTTATCACAGGCTTATTTCAAGTTGTCTGTATCAATGAGCAGGGGGCATATATATGTATCCACTTTTCTAGGTTACTTCTAGAGACAACTGAAAGAAAAATTTTAAAATGAGATTTGGAATGCTCTTCTTTCTTACGAAATGCCAGACTAACAAGGTCAAGGCAAGACCATTAATTTGAACATCCCAGTGATCAATGCTGCAGTAGGAACTGCACATGTTTTTATACTGCACATGTATCTCCTTATTCATGCATGGTTCAATATGTGTAATGTATATATTGGCATTTAAATTTATCCAGATATTTAATTTTCTGGTCAAGTATTAAAGTACGGTAAACTTCCCAGTTTGATTACTGTTAACCATAAGGAATGCTACCAATGAAATCAGTAGTTATACTAAGTGTGAATTCAACAGCTAGAAGATCAGAATGAAGCTTTAAACCATAATGAAAAATGAACCAAAACCTCTGAAACACAAAATTTATATAATTCTTCAAAAAAGAGCAGGTTTTGTATATAAATTTGGGAGATTCAGATTTCCAGCAAAAGGTAAAACCCAGGAAAGCTTAGAATACCACTATAAACAACTAACTGAGCCTTAGCATCCACAGTCTAAATAACACTGGAACACACAAGTGATTAAAAGCGAACTGAAAATTAGCAGAAAATAAGTCAATGTTATCAATATTATAAAATATGTATAAACTTATGCCTAAAATATTATTGTTTATATGACTCATTAAAATTGATTCAGTGGTGTGCAATATACACATTAAGCCTTAAATGTAAGAGAAATAGGCATTTGAAAATCAGAAGAATAGTTCAGAACCTCCTACTCTGAATGAGTACAAGAACTGCAGGGAATTGAGGCTCTTTAAATATTCTTCAGTATGTGCTTAGACCATTCATAGACACTTTGACTGCAAAAAATGCATTGCGCTTATAAAGATTACAAATTCTCTCCTAAGTGGATGATGTTTTCAACTTGAGTTTTTCAGTCAGTATCCAAATACTATTAGACAAAATGAATTTACTCGTCTCTCTCTTCCTATCTCTGGAAAATAAAGCTTCTAGCACTGCAGCAAATTCTGAATTTATACCTGTGTATTCACATGTGAAGGCCACATTCAGGATTAAATAATACATATCTTGACAATATATTATTTACTTCGGGAAAAACAATGTGATTGATGCAATCAGACACAATACACTGCAGCATGTAGCACAGCAACTGAAAATTCAGGAGAAAGGAAAAAAAACCACTCTGATTTGTGAAGCAGGAAGAGAAGATACATTTAGATCATATTTCTTAGGCTAGATAGATATTCATCACAGAGTCATCCATTATCCAGCCCTCTTGTAAAAGAGAAGCTAGAGCACCGATAATCAGTCAAAAAATACCATTAAAATATTATCAGCTAACAACTTCTCTACAATAATGGTTCAGAAGAATTAACTATAAAGTAATTGTTTAAACCCAAATATGCTTACAATTTTCTTTATTTGGTCATACATTTTAAATGTGCAATGTATAGACATCTCTGCAACTCCCATACAAACAGGGATCTAATAAAGAAGCGTCAGTTACTGGAAGGAAGAGCTACCAAATCAATTCAAGATGCAAGGTCAGGTATGAGAAGAATGCATAAGCAGTTCATGAAATGTTAAATTTTCCTTTCTTTTGAGACGATTAACTTATGATGTGCTAAAATACTTGTGTTATACAAATCCAGGCACAATATGAGGACTCAGGTATATGAAGAAAATATTCATTCTGGTTTTAGTTTGCTCTAATTAGTAAACACAGCCCCTGTTTTCCAGTTTGTTTTCCAGTTTTTGTTTCCAATTTGCCTAGTTTTAAAGTTTTCCTAGTTCCAGTTTCCACTTATTAGTTTTTCTTAACTTCTTTTGCTACAGTACATCTTTCATTTTTCTCCCTGTAAAAGGATTAACATATTACAATAACAAGATTTTGATCTATGTATTTAAAAGGGAGAGTGAACCCCCAAATAACTTTGTGCATTTCTTCGAGCACTTCTTGAAATAAAACTGTAGTTCTTGTTTTCAAAATTTTATTTTTCAGCAAAGTTGTTAAAAACTGGACCCCAGTACAAATACAGGATTTCAATATCAATATAAAGGAACCTACAGAAACACTGACTTCCTTGACTTGATAGTTTAGATTGCCACCAATTCTCATGTGCAAATTTCAGAAGAGATTGTTAAGTAATTTTATACTTACTTTGGATTATTAAAGAAATGCTAACTCATGCCAGCCCATTACTCATCTCCTCAAGGTTATGCTAGAAAACCCTTCTATGAATAACTAACTTTTGAGAATTGTAAACTAGCTAGTTCTTAATTCACAGGCTTTATAGATATGAATAATGTTATTTTACTATCACAGAAATGTAGGCAACTGTATTATATACACATACATATAAACAGCTTCCTTGATCCATCAATTTACTGTTCCAAATACTGAAATTAATTTTATATTACAAGACTGATTCTGCATATAATATGTTTCATATTTCTTACTTTTATTGGTCCTTTATCAGTTTGGGGTTGTCAGCTTGGGACAGAATATCTTTTCTTTTTCTTTATTTCTGGTGTTTTATCAGAAGACTGTCAGTTTGAATATTTTCCAGAAAACTGTTTTCCAGGAGAGAGTTATTTTATTTCTCCTTTCTGAATAAATGCCCAACAGCTTTGTAGAATTACCTTGGAATAGCTACCCTAGTAGATATTATATACATACATATGTTTATGTATATATCTATATTTGTATACACTCATACATACGTATATATACACATGTATTTTCAGTCTGTTCATTGGCAAAAGTTGCCTGGTTCACTTGTTATTAAAGACTATTTTTAAAGAGATCTTACTTAATTTCTGCCCTACCCGAAAGTCAGGAATAAACCAAGAATTCTATTCTTTTTTAAAGAACTGTAGATCTTAAAAGCACAGTTCAGTAGACCCCAGAGTTATCTAGGCCTACTGTTTTAAAAAGTCAAATTCCTAGCAGATCTTACCTACTATCAGCCATTAATAATGGAGTAGAAAGGGCTTCAACATCATCAAACACCATTATCAGAGACAGCTATACAATTTCACAGCTATATAATTTCACAGTTCTCCAAACACAAACCAGACTTCTTATTAGTGAATACTTGTGCATTTTTTATATCTTTAGTCAAAGTTTCACTCTCATCATCCGGCCTATACCTCTATCAGGATTTACTGTGTTCCCACCATATTTTCCTCCTTCCCTCCTATTTCAACCATCTTTATTAAGAGCCCAAGCATTTCTTTCCTGCTATCTCCAGCTTCCCTTGCAAATTTGTTGCAGTTTCAAACTTCACATTTATAGTAATTGTTATTTATCTCCTCATTGGTTACATATTACTTTCTAATCTCTATTTGTGCCTTCATTTCTCTATTTCTGCTGTTCAGTGGACTGGGCTACAAAGAGAAGAAAAACGCAGATATTACTAGGGTCACAAAAAAAAGAGAATGTCCATTCAGATGGGAAGAGCGCACAGATCCCTTGAATGTAATTTTGCACTTCAGAAGGAGGACTTCATTTCTATGTGAAGAAATTTGAAACCTGATAGTGACAACTATTAAGAAGAATGAAAGAAGTAAAATGAAATGTTCTTAACCTAGCTTTCATCCTGGGGACTGTGGAGTGGTCACTTTCCAAGAACTCTCAATTTTCATTTACATTTTCATATTTTCTCCCTGCTTTTCTAATTTACCTTTTATAAAGCACATTTCTTCAAAGAAATAATCATTTTATATTTACTACTTTGAGTTCTCTGGTATATATCTGCAAATAGAAGTCTCTCTTCATTTTAGTGGGAGGTTTTAAAAAGATGCAGACCCTGTTCAGTGGTTTAATTTAATCAATGAATAACATGAATTTACCTGCCTTTCCTATTGGGTTATGCTTGCTAGCACATTTATCTATATGTTTTCAAGAGCTTGCATTTCTGAGTTTTCAACAACTTTAAACTGAGTAATAATTTCTTTAATATAGAAGCGGTCTCTCTTTCTGTATCTCTCTCTCTCTCTCTCTCATGTACAAACATATATTCTGAATTTCTGAATGAGCTAAAACAGTTCAAGCATTCTGACCATGTAGATAGCCTCAAGAGCTTTGATAATGCCAACTATATATTTTTTTTATTATCATGGAATATTTACTATCTTAAACATTTAGCTTAGATAATGTAAGCATAAAACTACCTTTCCTCACAATTGT
This sequence comes from Nothoprocta perdicaria, assembly GCF_003342845.1. NCBI lineage: Eukaryota > Metazoa > Chordata > Aves > Tinamiformes > Tinamidae > Nothoprocta > Nothoprocta perdicaria. Next base: position 1,292,538 of record NW_020455766.1, read on the forward strand.
GTGAACCTGCATTTTAATGGTATCAGTTTAATATTCTTCAGGATCCTTCTGCTCACTTCCTGCTGAGATTAGCGCTGTCCTATGAGAACAGGCTGGTCTGCTCACTCAGCTATTTTTTATTGTGAATAAGATATCCCTCGCAACACACATGCACACCAATATAAAATACTTCACCTCTTGTATATTCTGTAATCTGTTTTTTGTTTAAGAAGCCATAAGGACAATTATGTTAAAGACAATTTCCATCTTTATTCTATTCAGTCTTTCAAGTTAATTTGAAGAGCTATATAATTACAGTAAAATGAGTCCATATTTCAGTTATAATTAAAATAGCTCTAAGGTTCTGTAACGTTATTTGATAATTCTGATCAGTCTTTCTGTTATGATTTCCATTGCATGAATGGAAAGCACTTTGCAGTTTTCTTCTAAAATATATCTCTTCTCACTTTTTAAATAATAATTGTAGATGGCAGCTTCTTCTTTAGCATGGTTGAGAAATTATCCTTAGTATCTTCTTTTCATTCCAACAAATGGAAGTTCATGAAATGTCCCCAGTAACGTTGTCCTTTCAAAACAGCTATGTCATTGTGTGACCCATCAAATCTATGATAAAAATTTAATGTTTCTAGCTAGATAGAAAGTCTACTACTTGTCTTTACCAGTGGTTATCAAACTACTGATCCATTTCCTTTTTTTTTTTTTTTAATCCCCTATAAAGCTTCTTATCAACTGTCTTCTTGCAGTGTTTCTGGCAGTGATCTCAATACACACCAGTTTAAAAATATTTTGTTTTCTCAAATACTGTGTTGATATATTCACCTCCAGATTATTAATCTTCTCTGTTACAATTATCATCTTTTACTAAATGTTGCCCTGATTATTCTTTCTTTGAAGTATTTTAAGTATGAGAACTTCTTTCACTTCACTAATATGTAGGTTAGTAGAAAACAGAAATAAAGTGGAAAGCAGAAAACACATATTGTCCAATGCAGCTTAGTCATTTCACTTGATTACTCATTATCTTTTCCTGTTACCTGCTGCAAAGCCATCTGTTAGTGGAAGGAACTCTATTTCTCCAAATTTGCTCAAATCCCTTGTTTACCGTTCTGTTCAAGCAGTTTCCTGGGACTAGTTGTACACATAAAGCTAATCATGTTCTTACATTTTGGCATGAACAAGGTCAAATGTTTGACGAAAAGATGAAGTTGTTACTGGCTTTTTCTATTCAGTCTTGAATGAGTAAGAGCACTATCAAGCTTCCCAAAATAACAATGTTTTAAAAAAAAATTCTTCCATTATTTTATTCTATTTCCCTTTTTTTTTTCACTGAGCATATTTGATAAAAAACTGCATTTCTGCTAGTCCTTTCAGTAAATAATACAAGCCTTTTTTTTTGATACTCATCTCATCTTAGCCAGTTAAAAAGGGATGGTTTTCATGTTCAAGCTTTGTAGTGTTCTCACTTTGAAATACTGACCAATACGTGCCTTAATGAATTAAGTCATGCCCTAATTACCTATTTATTTGCTTCTGTTTGGCAGTGGGTCAAAAGGCAAACAATACAAAACAATTTGCTCCACATAATTTTTCAATTTAACAAGTTTAATATGGCCAAAGAGCATTTCTGTTTAACAAATTAATTTTATCCAGCATTTGATTGAGGCAAACTAGAAACCTATTAAAACTTGAATTTATTTTTTGCTATGTCTAAATTAACCAATCCTAATGTGTAAACTGCTTCTTTTTTCATTTTTTTCATCACTAATTATTTATAAAAAGTCATGTTTATCTATTTGAAATATTTTCTGTGACTACTAGCTTAGTATCTTTTAATAAGCAAATTACTATAAAAAATCATTTTTAATTATATGCTGAACACTTCATTATTTACCTTTTTTGTATCTAACTTTCAGCTGTTTGTACTACAAAATCAGACTACTGTGAGAAACTGTAGTATCTCCTGCCTAGAGACTACTTTTATAGTATCCACAACAGACATTATACTCCTAAATTGTTGAATCAAGTATTTGACAAATTTAGGTTTTGTTAATAATAAAGCATGAATAAATAACAGTGATGCTTACAGAAGATTATTTGAAAGCCCTTTGGGAAAGAAAATGTAGCAGCAAAGATAAAATAATATAAGAGCAAGCAGTTTCTCCATGTTCTTATTAACTAACTAGAGAATTTAGATCCATCAAGGCACCATCCAGTAAGACTAGGGGAACAGTAAAATCTGAAGATAAAAGAGATTTACTCAAGAGACAGTTCAACTGTACATTAAACTTCTTGCAACTGAAAGGTAGGACAGACACAACACTCTAATCATCTGTTTCTACATATGTGCAGGGCTTTAGGTATTCACAAGAGTTTTTGATTCTCATCTGTGTTGACTAGTTTATATGCTATGTTTTCTTTTCTAAACTTCTGTCATTTTATACTTTTTCAAACACCCTAAAGAAATGCAGTCCAGGAAATCTTTTTCACTCTTTTAGAGCAGCGGTCTAGCTGAAATTCAACAGCTTTCTGTCTAGTTTCTTTTTTGAGTAGACACAGTTCAACAGCTACTTTGGGTTTGTAGGTTATTTTCGCTTCCCTCCTTCGATGAGGGGCAAAATCTATTCCAATTCTCATTGTCCAGCAATAGCAGAAGAATAATTTCTTCTGATAAGTCTAGCATTTCATTAGATGAAATGTGTAGACTGACCCACTTATAAAAGCATGTAGACATTTCACTATGTCAGAGACAGATGGATTAAAAAAATAAATAAATGAAAAGAGTTGACACTTCTACATTACAGCACTGATTTGGGTTTAACTTAAATAAGACAGAGTTCTAGCTAGCAGGTCTCACTTAAGATCATTCAAGAGATACTTAAGTCCATTTCAAGTTGTAATACTACAAATTCAAATCATCACAGCTTTTAATGGTTTAGTCGTTTACCATTTATTCACCAACATTTACCATTAAAGCATGCAGCAAACAGTTCAGAGTTTTAATTTGCCATTAGATTCCAAACAATATGACCATGGCCCACTAGCATATCAAACATTGTGGTTTTATCATAAAACTAATATTTCTCTCTTTCTTCTAGATCTTAAGGTTCACTCAAAGTATTACTTCTCTGGTAATGGCAAAAGACATTAGGAGCTACTGTCATCTAGTTGATGGCTTTTATCTTTTGTAAATTTACTGGTATTTTTCTTTAATATTAAACATCTTCTGTAATGCTCTCCTTTTATATATAGATAATTTATTAACATATTAATATATTAATTTATTAATAATTATATATATACTTAAATTTTCCTTGACTCCAATCTTCCAGCCATATATTCCATTCTATACAAAACTTTGTTTAGACTCCCTTTGCCATTACACACTTTTGATCCTTTCTCACATCCAACATAGCTGAACTATATGTCTGTTCCAACTGTCTCAAGACATTCTTTCTTGAAAATGAAATTCCATTATGAAGTCTAATAAGCAAGAAGGAAGAAAAACCTTTTCTACTTTTTACTTGTTCTGTCTGCTTTGTTCTCTTGGACTGTCTCTGCTATTCTGATTGACTGGCTGGTCTGTCTGTATTTTTTCTAACAACTTTATTCTTCCCTCCTCCAGACTCATTCAGTGGCAAGTCCTTCTACTCCATTTTAGGAACAGTGGAGGCCAAGTTCTTCTTATAACTTCTGTCCCCAAACTCCCAAATCTTCCTGTCTACCAACCCAGCCCTTCTTCCTTTTGCTTAGAATTTTGTTAAGAATTCATATCTAACACTGACTGTTTAGATTCTGAACACAGAAAATTACACCAAAGATTTTTATCAGTTGGATTTAGTTCTGTCCAAGCAGACTCTCATTCTGTCTCATCTTAGATCACATCATGCAAGTCTCTTCTCTTATTTCACCAAAATTATTAGCTAATTCTCTACGGCCAGCAAGGCTTCTTCATTTCAAAACGGTTTGCTACACTACACTGGGTAGTATAGATTTCTGTTAACGAAAACTTTTCCAAGCATCGGATTACATGGCTACTGTTCCCTGATGGCTGCTTTAAAAGAAAGTACAGATTAATTATAAAAATTTAAGCAGATTCTGTGTAAATTTATATATAAATGCCAGAATGTTTAATATCTCTGTGACTCAGCAACTATCTAGAGATCAATTGAAAACTAAAATCTGTGGATGACACCAACCAGGCCCAGTCTTTGTTTTAAATTCATTTTACAAATGGTACTTTTTACCATGAATGGAAAGGCTTTAACAAAAAAAAAAAAGAAAAGAAAAAAAAAAGAAAATAATATTTTTAGTAATCATCTACCAATTTACATACACAAAAGATGCTCATCACCTAAGTACAAAAACACACCCACAAAAACAAGGCAGTGAGGAGTAAACCAAGAAATTTGCTGGGTCCATGTACATGTATGAACTATGAGGTACTAATTGTGAACTTCATGAAAAAAAAAACAGAAGCTTGAAGTGCTGCCACCTGTATACAGCACTTCAGGTCTGCTCTTACTAACTGTGCAAGACAGATACAAGTAAAGTGTCTGAGAAATTCAATTCAATGATGACCTCATACAGTAAATTAGACTTTCATATAGGCAACTCATTTAGTAAATCATCTCAGTTCTTCTTACCTTGATTTTCCATCGAGGTACCTTCAGCGACATCTATAAAGGCATAGATATTAGCAAAATATACTACAGTCAGATATCTTCAAGGATATTTGGTATGCAAGAGACAAGCGGCAAAAAAGAAACTGTGCAATGCAAGCTTGTGTATTTGCAACAAGACACATCAGGTACTCTTTTTGAACTAGCAGCTCTTGTCAAAAGTAGATCTGCCTTTGGGCTGAGATTCAGGCATGCAGTCACTTTCCAACCATATCTTCAGCTTACAGCACAACGGTTGCGAGTGGTATCATACAGCTGACGAAGAGGCTTTTGAAGAGTCACTCATCACAACCACGGTAATGGTGGAAATAGGCAGCAACACAGCCATCTTTTCAAAAGAAGTGTATTTCACCAAGAATTTCACAGCGCTTGGAGAACTAGTCTCAACATATGAAAAAATAAAACAAACCCAAAACCAAATCTATTTTGCTTTTCTTAAAACCTCCCTTCAAAATAGCACTTGACCAACTCTGCACTTGACCAACTCTGCTGTCATTTGATTGAGTGCTTACCAGTTCACTCCCACAGTCTAGGACTCACATCTTGAAGGAAATCCCTCCCCTCCTCACTACAAGCTCAACAGATACTTATCTTCTAATGTCTGAATACTGCAACTTCAGAAAAAAAAAAAAACGAATTGTCGCTACTATTAGGAATAAGGAGTCTTTATAAGTTCCTTATAAATCTGTGTTGTCAAAATAATTCCTAACAGGATTATCCTTTTACTCTTTTTGTTTTCATCTCAGGTCTACAAATAATCTATCGTGAACATATGCAGAGGGTTATTTATAATATTTATACAAAATTATTCTGATGTTTTCCAGACCACCAAAATGGAATTCCCATGAACTCTTTCCGTCGCCTAGTTCAGACATGGTGCAAGAGAGCCGTTAGCAGCTACTTTTCTCCAGTTTCCTAGGACACTTCTGAGCAGCAGAAGATAAATATTAAGACAATAAAATACTATTAACAGAAAAATAAATCAAAAGAATAAATCAAAATTAAAAAAAATCAAAAGAAATCAAAAGTATTCAGAATACAATTTTAACTCTCCTTTTGAAATTTCCTATGTGAAACATAACTTTAACGATTCAAAAATCTTCAACCATACTGTGTATGCATTTTTTTTCAAGAGCTTTTCGGCTGAGATTTTCTTCATTTCAGCTTATCCAAATCAGTTTAAATATTCACTTTCAAACCCCAAGAAATATACCCAAATCTCCAAAACAGTAGTATTTATAGATATCATAGCCTAGATGCCATCATTAGGTAACCCTCAACATCCTTCAAGTACACCAATTCAGTTTAAACTGTTTTTGGACACACTACATAAGCATCCATTTTTACATGAATATATCTATTGTTCTATTGTTATATGCCATATATATTATATTTTCTTATTTTTATTTGTCTCTTAAGACATATTTCTTTTGGCTTCCTGAGGTTTGAATTATCCAACAGTGGCACACTAACCCATGACCATTTCCATTTAGCTGACTTCTTTCTAAATAAGGGTGTCTAGAGTTTTTTGGAATTTAATTTTATGCATCCTGGTTCAGTCCATACAATTAAAACATTAATAACTCTCTCTGATTAACCATATGAACTTTTTCTTTTTAATGAGGTTTATTAAGCCAAGCATATGGCACGATATTCTTGTTACTACCTTAAAGAGAGACTCTTGTTCACATACAATAGTGTTCATCCTATTATGTCTGAGGTTTGTCAGCACTTTCATTATAAATCCCATTTGTACTAGTTGATAACTTAGGTGCATAATATTTCTGTGGACAGAAACTTGACAAAGATATTTCCATTCCGGTGTCCATTTCAGTATCAAATTTCAAATTAAATTAGCTTTACTATTTTTATAAACTTTTTGGACATCAGTGACACCCCAAGCTGCATTTTACCAGTTCCTGTAAGCTAAATAGGATAAAAGACTTCCTGTGAGAATTAAAGTGCTATAAAAATAATAATAAATCCTTCTAAGTCAGCAATAACTCTTTCTTCTATTACGATGTCAACAAGCTAGATAACTCCTAACCTGACACTTCTCAATTTAGAAATGTTTAAATATTACCTACCTATTATGGTTTCTAAAGAGAAAATGTTTACTACTCCTAATGTTTGTTGAGAAAATGTTTGTTATCACACAGTAGTATAATACTGAAATATACTGTTTAATAGTTTGCAGGTAGGAAAAATATATTTGCATGTATGCAAACATGTGTGAACTTGCAAAATATTTCAGATTTTTATGGATTAATGTTCTGTTTAAAGTGTTTTTTTATAACATGTATCGACTTTAAGACTCGTGTGACTCTAAACATCGCGGAGGTGAAAATAAACTAAAAATATATGACTTTAGAAATTTTATAACTTCTGTTACTCTTGTTAATTAGACAATGGGGTCTCAAAATATAGTGCTATGAAAAGTGCATACTTTTATTTATTTGCTCTCCACATGCATAATTTAGTCCAGTGTAAATATAAAAAGAAAGAAATCCCATTGTAAAAGCTTAAAATAGTAATAGGCCACTAAGAAAACAAAATAAACATTGTGCACAGGTACATTAGCAAGGAGGTTCCACTCAGGTCATACAGTCTATCCTACAGTAAAAACTGAAACAAGATGATATCAAGTTAAATCTGGCAATCCCAATAACAATTTACATAGTAATATATTTGCTTATCTATAAAGCATGCTAGCTTTTAAGGAGATAAGCCTGAAGTGATTTTATATTAAATAACCATTTCCTGCTCAACACCTCCACATCATTCCTTACTTTGCATCTATTCATTATACTGTCATGACAAGCATGCCCCTCCCATTCTCTGTCTTAGGCCATATGTTATTTACTTTCATATGGAACTGATTCTTATCTTAGATGATTATTGTAACCTTTTCTGCACTTTTCCTATTATACTTACTATTCTTATTATACTACTCACATGTGCATTCAATTTTCATGACATGTGTATACTATAGATATAAACTAGGCTAATTACATTTTCTTATTCCTTCACTATTTTTTTCTTAATAAATCTTACATTTTTTTTGCCTGTCTGACTTCAGTGAAAATTGAACTGTCTTTCCATGAAACAATCCAATACTTTTTTTGAGTGAGTACAGCTCATTTAGTGTGTTTATAGAGATAGAATTTTCCTACTTCTCCCCTTCATGTCACATTTTGTAGTTGCAAATACTGAAATGACAGAAAGTTTGTTTTCTTTGTTTTCACTAATTTAGCTTATTTAGATTTAGGGAGAATTATGTTAAAAAAAAATTTAGAGAGGCATTAAATTAGAAAGATTTTAGTATATGTTAATGGTTACTAACAATCAAGTCATTTTTGTCAAGTTCTTCAAAAATGAGTTCGGAGAACTCAGATTTTCACAGATGTGAATTTTCTGCAAAACCAATGTAATTCTTTGTCTGTTATATCATATTTGTTTATATGTCTTACTGCTCTACTTCTCATTATAATTTCAACCAATTTGTCCACTAGATAAACCAGTTCTTTTCTGTTCCATTGCTGTTTAATAGACTCTCTCTACCCTCAAGAAAAAAAAAGGTCACACTGCTTCTAAAATTTTCTTCTCTCCTCACATTGAGGATGATTTAAAAGCAACAGAATACACCCAAAAAGAGTAATAGACCTAAATTTTGTTAGTTTTTTGCATATACTATCCAATCCTGATAATTTGTTACTACCCGTTTTATCAGCTTGCTCTTAAACTTTGGCCATTGACACTTCTATTTGAAACATTTGTCACATTCACTCCCACTAAAAAAAGCCATTGCAGCTTTCCTGAAGCTGTAGTAATTCTTTTCCGTTTTTCAATTTTGGCCTTATTTTCTAGGACTGCTCCTTTAACGCACAATTTGTTGACCCTACTGATTCTGTGAAAGGCAAGCTGATCTGTGGAAGGAGTTTTACTGAGTTTTTTCTTTCTGTCTTTTAGGAACTTTTCTCATTTTGAAGAGGGAAGAAATGCCAAATGTTTTGACTTCCTGGAGCTTATGCCTTTACTGTTCCTCTCACTTGGACATATCTCTTAAAAAGAAAATCTATTATTTGCAATAATTTTCTTTGCTTTTTAAGTTTGCAAGTCTTACCTATGTAATCCTTCTGCCTTTTCTGCCTACCTATCCTGATACTGTTTTCTCTTATAATTCACTGCTGCAGCATTAAATGATTATTGTGCTGCTACAAGCACTACACCCTTCTGGACAAATATATTAACATCTTGTAGAAAAAGGACTGAACTAAATTCTATATTCCAGAATACTTTTTTTGAGAAAAGGTCTTCTTTTTTCCATCAGTTATTAACCAGAATTCCCCTTTTTTAAGGAAAAGTACTTTAAAAACAATATGCTACTGCAAAACAGTTACACTTAGAACTACTTAGTAGAAAAAGTTATATGTCCACCTACAGGGACACAAACATATCTTTACATGCTTGTGTAAGATTCATAGCAAAATCACAGCAAAATGTTCTAACATTTCTAAATCACTTCAAAAGCCTCAGATTTTTTTTTTTTTCTTAAATTGGGGACAATGAACCCCTGTAGTGTTGGTAATATAATTTATGAACCTAAAAACTGTAAATATTTCAAGAAACTTGCAGACAGGCTACAAAATTTAGGGAATCCATATGGAAGCAAAGCCTTCAGACTCCTTAAAGTCCTTGAACACCACCTGGTCTTCAACTCTTGACTGCTTTGTAACCTGATTAAACTAGGCTGCTGCTTTGACATACCAAAATAGAAATATGAAAAAGCAGAGATCTCGGTTGTAACAGAGACCTCCCAAGTACAAGCACAAGTTGATACCAAAGGTACTAGATTTGTTTTTGTTTTCTTGATAAAAACAAATCACAAATGGTCTGTTACCAATAAATGCAACACTAAATATTATTAATTCAAGGCATAGCTAGAAAGTGCACAGAAGAAAATAACGAATTATTGATGCTCGTCATGATGATAACATTAGCAGAGAGGTATTGGAGTCAAGAGCAAAACTAACTGGATGCGCATCTGCCTTATTTCAGAATCAGGTATGTAGAACTGATCACATTGCTACATGTATCAGTGTTACTTTCTTAACCTTCAATGGAAGTAAACCTCTTGTTCGTGATAGATCCAGTTGTGACTTGGAGGCAAGAAGTTCAGGAGAGAATACTCAAAAAATAAACTTGATGTGAATCTAAAAGGCACAGAATTTGACTTAATTAACATGCACATAATAAAATATAAAGTGTCTAGACTAAGTCATTATGTCTTTTATGACACTTTGATGCATCTGTCATGTCCCAAATTTACCTTTGTCAATTAGTTTCCAAGTAAATAAACATCCCATTTCAAGAAAATAATACTAAAGGTTTCTGAAGAAGAGTCAACTGTATAAGAAATATATGATTCATAGTATCATAAAAAAAAAAAAAATCACCAGAAATGCAGATACAAGTTGCCTTTTATCATTTTAACTCTTATTTCTGAAATCTGAAGTATATTTATCTTTTTTGTGTCTTTAAGATGTGATATAAGGCATAATACTTGTAAGTTGTACAGAAGCTTATCCTGCTCGTCATATTTTGCATATTTGCATATTTTGCATATTTCTATCAAATTTCTTGCCTCAATATTCACTGAATCAAACATGCACCTTTAGTGAGTTACACGGAAGTCATATGGGCTCTAAGTGAGCCCAGGTATTCTGAAGTGCAAGATGTGTTGGCACATTGCTGAGGTAAAAGTTTTCAAAATTTTGGTAATGTTTCATTTCTATTCATAAATTTATACAGTTCAAAAAGTGAATTAACATATTAGAAAATGATAGTAGCATTCCTTGATCATAGTCTTTCCTATCTCAGTCTTTGGATGCCATCAGGTTTCAAGCTTTAAGATTTATCTTTATCTTATTAGACAGGCTGTACCTGTCTAATCTTACATTGAAAGATCTAAAAGGTAAGGACTTTCATAAACATAAGAGCTACTTAAAAAGGGAGCACTGCTAAATCAGTACTGAAAGCTTTAGAAAAGCCTTCTGATATCCTATTTTAAGATTAGGGAGAAAGAATTAAGTGACCTGGGCAAATTAAGTCAATAATTTAGTGGCAGAGGTAGAAACAGAGTTTTGGTCTCTAATAACACAACTACTTTTCAGTGTGATCACATTGTTACAACAGCTGAGTAAATTAATCCTATCAATTGAGCCTCGATAAGTAGATTGCTCTTAATCTATCTTACTTGTGACATGCAATGCAGACCAACTTTAAAATCCTTTAAAAAATATTCTTAATATGAACTCCATAATATAATGTCTTTAGTACTTGGCAATTGGATCAACTAAATCTGCACATGATTAGTTAGAGCAATAACATGCTAAACTCATGCGCTTTCAGCATATGCTTACATGATAAGAAAATACTTGAAACTACATAGAGCCTTTTCTAGGTAACTCTTCCAGACTGACACCCATCTGCTGCTACCAAAAATATCAACTCAGTAATTGATTTGATGAAATGGATATCTGCTGCCACCATTTCATTTGAAGTTTCAGTGAAAATAACAGATACAGCTTCATAATTCTGTAACACTCCAGATGGTGACAATACTCTGAGTATCCCTGAACTGCAGGTAGAAGCATGTTGACAAAACACATCATTGAAATTTTAACACTAGTTGACATTCTAAGTTAAAGCAAGTATTATTTCCTGCTTTTATTATTTATTAGTACAATACACTTCTCGTGGTTTAGAAGACACACAGGATTGTCTTATATGTAGAAAGGAGACTACTGGTACTTTTATTTTGATTTCATGGGCATATCAACCCCATAAACTATTTTGTGAAATCCAAGAGAGTGTTTGTTTGGCCATGGAATGACAGCCTGTAAATTCCTCTGCTATGAGCAATTGGACAATGCAGTTCACAATCCTACAGAAACAGTTACTTAGAGAACAGAGTATAGATCTTCACATCATGCCATGACCTCGAACTTTGCTGTGTAATTGCCCATAGCACAACGACCTCATGAGTTATTCCAGATTTGCACAAGCACATAAGAATGGATCCATTTCTATTGTGATTTCCTATTACAAGTTTGGTAATAGGACCATGAAAAGCATCTGCCATAATATGTCAATAACAATTTGGAAATATCACATTCCAGCTCACATAGATCTTTCAGTATGTTTTGGTTAAACTTCAGCTTCCACTAATGTAGATCTATATTCTCAATTGGTCTGGGCCTATTTGAAGTGAGTAGCAGCAGCATGCTTTGCATTGAAGTTAATCTCTGACAGATTCTTATAATAACTTAAAGACAGCAGTATTTCATTGATGAAGGTCACATATACTAAATGCTTCTGAAAATAGTAGACTTTTCCATCAAACAGACCTGGTTTTGGCTGATTAGCTGTTGTTCAAGTATCTTCATAGATTTTCCATTTCATCACTTAAAATTAAATCTAAGCTTTTTAATGCTGATCTCATTTTCCTCACATAATTAACCTATATTCTTAGGATCATGAAAGTATAGAATCCTTAAGGTTGGAAGGGACCTTTAGAGATCATCTAGTCCAGCCCTGCCCCTGCACATGCAGAGTCACATAGAGCACGCAGCACAGGATTGTATCCAAGCGGTTTTTGAAGATCTCCACGTACTTTTCTTATAGATAAAATATTTTTGCCTGTTTTTCTGTGAACACTGCCTCAGCAAAAGGCACAAAAGTTGCATGTATGAAGCCATTAAAATATTTGTAGCAGATAGTGCAAGAATATGTTTGTTATTTAGTGCAAACAGGAATATATATATTCACATGTAGAAAACATAAATAACAGGTTATCAACAGCTAATATCACCAACCTGCAGTTGAAAGACTTTTTTTGAGGGGCCAAAATATATGGGCATGTTCAGAATGTACAGTCCCATTGCTGGCAAGCCCAATAGCATGAGGTCCAACACACCCAATGTAAAGACTACTACTCATAGTGAGCATTCCTCCAGGGCTTCCACACATGTACAGCTGGGACTCTCAGACTTACAAAAATGCGGTAGCTCATTGCCAGAAGTAGTAGGTTACTGTTCAAATTGGTTGTTTAATCACTAAAAGCCACAGCTTACTGCTCACATCAGGGAAGCTGGCAGGTTTGAGCATGTATTTCAGTGTTGACAGCCCTCTGAAAGTCATTTGACCATTTTGCTGCTAGTGGTTATATTACCAAGATTTGCATCTTAACAGAATTCACATGCTGCTCTCCTGGCACTTTTAAGTCTTTCAGATTTGCATGTATGGTAGTACTAGGTCTTGAGGAGAGAAAAGCCTTTGTCAGATGGAGACAATTTATAATGCAGGGGGCATTGACACCGGCAATTTTTCACTGGCCTTGATTAGTTGTTGCAGTTGAGGTCTTTCATAAATAAATAAATAAATAAATAAATAAATAAATAAATAGATAAATAAATAATTGTTCCATGGTAACATGGAGTTTGAATATTTCTCAGACTCTTGGCTGAGTTTTCAAGTTGAAAGATGAGAAACCTTTCGCAAATAGCCTGAGGATCAGAGCATCCAGCTGCAGAGCTGAGAACTAAAAAACACATTTCCTCTCTGCATTTGAGCGGATGAGTTGCCATCAAGTGACTGATGCTTCCTTTTAGTTTTTTATAAAAATACTATTTCAATAGTCTTCATCTCATTCTGATGTGAGGTGGAAAATTTTCAATTTTAGAATGAAATGGGGAGATTATGAAGAAGAAAAACTGCTTTTGAAAAGGATCAAGCCCTTTTCTGAAATGGCTAGCTTTATGGCCTCTGACAAGTTACTTAATTTCTCTCTCTCTCCTCTGAAAGTAGAGATAATACAGTCGCCTGCCTTACACTGCTGTCATGAAGATGCCTGTAGTGTGCTTAGCAACCTTTGGGTTCCCCGGCACTTATAGACATTTAGAACAAGTTTCCTAGCCCCTATGAAAGATATGAAGTGTGGTCATGGACAGTGCAGTCTATAAGGGTCAGTTCATTCAACTAAAAGAATAAAGTGAGTTTTAAAATATAATTTTGCATACAACAGAATGTAGTATGATTTTAATAGGCAATATTTATCTGAAATAAATGTTGAAATAAGATTCTGTAAGAGTCTCTGAGGGATGCTTGCCCTTCTAGACTTTTACTCAAAATACCTTTTAAAGTAGTTTTATTCAGATACTGAAGAGTGTGCAATCACTGCTCAGAATTTAGAAGCATTCTGACACAAAATTCAGCTAAATGAGACATTCAATGGGTCAAGAATTAGAAGGGGGTAGTGAGGAAAATATCTTTTTGGTTGATTTAAATCCATATCACATTTAACTGTATATGTATTACACACATACTGAAGTAAATGGATTACTGCATACTGGGTTCTGATTATCCAGAAGGCTTGACAGTTGGAGGATAAGGTGAAAGGCAATGATTCCTGACTAATGAAGGCTGCTGCTCTTTTAAAACAGTGAAGCCTTACAAAATACATAGTGGTACAGACAAAAAAGAACAGGCTTCCAGCTTCTACAAATCAGTATTCCCTTGATAAAATGCTTCGCTTAATGAGAAACAATAGTAAATTTTAGCTTTTTTTTTTTTTTTTTTTTTTTTTTTTTTTTTAAAAAACAGCTTTTGATGGTTGTAATTCTACACATGTGACTAAGCCTGATAACTTAATTGTGTCTTCTCATGTTCTTAAGATTGTGTGCTTCAGTCTCTGCATGATTAGGCTCTTGATGACTCTATGGCAAAGTTATGTTCCATTTGTCTTGTACCAGATGATTTTCACAATTTTTAATACTAAATATTGTATATCATACTGGATATGAATAAAAGGATTACTAAAAAATTGTTTTTTGCTTGGTGCTATCACTGCATAGACAGTCATAAAGCACCTTTTAGGGCTATTACCGACATGAACTGTGGGAGGCTGATTTTCTCATTTAAAACTGATTCATTCTGCTCATCAGAGAAATTTTATTTTAGAGTAATCTCTGCAGAAGTAGCCACTTACCTCTTGATGTTTCTTTTTTTTTTCAAAAAAGAAAAGAGAATATAAATTAATCTCCATGTCTTAATAAATCTTGGCAAATACCATATTTTGTGGATTCCTATAATTAGAACAATTGATATTTTTCACATAAACAAGGCTGACACTGATAATGACTATATAGCTGTAACTCATTTATGCCATGAAAACAGTCTTAAGCAATCTACACATACATTACAAGAATCTATATATGTTGGTAGTGTCAAAACTATTAGTAGTTTTCCAGTTCTAGAACTGGAATGAAAGCCTGTCAGGTCCATTTACCAGAAGGAAAGGAACCATTCCCTACAATAAAATACATGGGAAAGGTCAATGGGCCTCATTGCACAAAACAGTTTTGTTGTGTCCAAGTCTCAGAGAACATGACTAATATAAGACAAATACTAAAAATTCTAACTCTATTACACAAAATCACTAGAGGATATTATTCCTAGTACCAGAGACAATGACACTAAGCCCCTACTCTCTGAAAAGAAAGAAAAGGTACTGGCAACAGCAAAAACAGTATGAGGCCTAATGCATGTTTTGACACCAGAAGCATGTTCCACCATTCAGTACTTGCAAGCAATTATTAAAATGATGAGTTCTTATAGATTTGCAGTCTGAATTTTCTCTCATTTAGTTTCATAAGGAAGAACCTCACCCATGAATATTTGTGTAGGTGATTGTACACACATTTCTTTTAGAAATAGAGCTAAGGAAGGCTGAATTTCTAATTGAAAATATTGCCAATGGTTGGTAACTTCATTGCTGAAAGCAAAGCATTAGAAGACTGAAGGCAGATGCATGTGTATATGCTGTTGTGTGCTAGATTTATAATACAGGACAATCATCAGCTATAGCTATATCAGCTATAACTCATAAATATAACTGTATAGTAGATTAATTCTCATGTTGTAATTAAATGTTCCTCAAAACACTGAAGAACATCAGGACCTGAAGATATTATTTAACATAGAAGGATTTAATATAAACAAAAACCCATGTAGCAGGTGAAAGTCTTTTGCCATGTAAGTCTTTCAAAGTATTTTGTTTTTCCTATAGAACAAAGAACACAGTAAAGCTGATGCAGAAATTATTCCTACAGCCTCAGCTATATTGTAATTACTCTTTCTATAATATGAAGAAATATTGACTAAAACAATGTTTGGCAACCAACTCTCTCACAACTGTCCCATGACAAGCCCCATAACTGTTTATTGTTTGCTTTCTAATGGCTAGGTAGGCAACTGTAAAGATTTTCCCTCCTTTTGTCACTTTATTGCTGGTGACAAGGTTACTGCCTAGAAGTAGAAGAATCAAATTTAGAATGTTATTCAAACTTAGTCCCAGCCAAGGTCTTCTACGCATTAGAATTGTGAATTATACATAAAATCATATCAGAGCACTGTGGGTCTCTGACTCCATTTAGAACAAAAAGGAGGAGGTTTCCTGCTATAACGAATAATGACTGAAGCTGAAGGAGGAAATGCATACACATACATTAGATTATCTACAAGTTTGGTGGTGAAGTTATCTTGAAGATAAAAGACAGACTTGTCAACTTTCATTTCTTATACGGCAAGGATTTAGCTCGGTCTTCTTCAGTGGAAATCATGATTAATGTTTCAAGAACTTGCTCAAAATATAATAATATAAAGTACAAAATATAGCTTTTTAAGGTATGACATTTGACTTATACTTTCAAATTTCCTTGACAACAACAGACAGTACATAAAATAATAACAATCACATTCTTTGCTTTAAATCATGCTATAAAACCATTATTTTCAAGCATTGCTTATGGAAAAATATACTAGGGGAAGCATGTATCCAGCCTAAGATTACATTCTCTATTGAGCAAAAGAATACGCATTTTACTTTCAAATCTAAAACAAATTCCCTTCTAGCACTGTGTTGGGGAAAGACACTTCACACAGAAAGAACAATTCCACTTAGCACTCTGAAACCCTAGTTACACAGCTATAACCTTCGTCATCTCTAAATACTGAGGGGAACATTTTAACTTTAATGATGCACTAGAACGGGTATCACAGCAGAAGTCATCTTTTCCAGCATGCCTTATTAAAAGATTTTTTAGTAATGCATATGGAAAGTTCTTAGAGCTGCAACATACTGCTCATCATTAAATGCAAGGAGTGGGCTGGAATACAAGTTCTACTGACTAAAACTCTACTCAGTCATTTTGGTAAAGATCAACATGGATCAATATTAATATCTTTCCAAGCCATTTTTGAATAAATTTTGGTCACAAATTTACTTTTTAAAAACAGCTCTTATATCCAATACTTTTTACTGGTAGCCTTTTTGCCTAAAAATCACCTGCTTTTTCAATGCAACTACTTCCTATATGTGCACCAACTGTTGTCACAAGAGTCACTTACCCATTCTGCACAGGTTGTCAGCCATGGCTACACAGCTGTGACGCGTGTGAAGAACATTGCTATTCACCTGGTGATCCCAGATAACACATGCTAACCTTTTCAGTTAAAAAAAATAGCTAAATAGACAGACCAAATAAGGATGACAGTTATATATATACATGCACCAGTGATCTTGTTAAAAGTTATGATAGCTTTTCCTCTGAGATTTGCTATTTCAAAACATAATTGTCTAAAGAAATGTTTCCTGGTGACACCATGGTAGTTTATAACACTTCTGTTCTTGCTTTCTTGGGTATTAACAAAGCAGTACAAATTAGACTTATTTGTTAAAATACCATCTATGAGAAGCAGGAGAAAAAAAAGACTTGGTTTGGAGAATGAGAAGGTAAAAAGGGGGAAGGAAAAAAGGTATTTGCCACTATCAGAGAAGCCATAATTCAAAATTCTCAGAGAATATATATCATATATTCTCAAATACTAGTGAACAAGTTATCTGCCATGATCTAAGGTTTACCTCATGCTACTGAAACTATTGGTGTCTATGATTAGTTGTCATTGTAAAACCCAGATAAATGCAGTTGTTAGTTTGAAGTAACCAGCAATAATTACTAGTTATTTGTGTCAGATATGCAGTTTCTTGCACTCTAACTATTCCACTTTTGTCTTTTTAACCTGGACTTGCAAAACAAGATTTGGTGTTAGCAATCTCCAAGAATTAAAATTATAATTTATATTTCCCCAAAGAATCCTGAAATGAACAGGAAAATCATTTTCTTCACTTTACATCAAAGCATCTGTTAAGATCGTATTATCAGCCTTGAACTGAACACAATGCTTTTAAAAAAGCGTTTATTCAGAAGATCTGTAACAGAGATTAAGCAACTTAAAACTCAATGGAAATAGATGTTTTTTTTCCCCAGATCCAAGGGGAGAAGAAAGCATTTTCATTAGAAAGCTCATCTAATTTCACATAAAATATGTCAGATTAACATTAAAATGAGGTTTGCTTTTGGGGAAAAAATTCAGCTCAGTGGAGAGTGTGCTACAGGTTCCAAAAAACAGGTGCATCTACACAGCATTTCGTTTGTATGGACTTGAATTCTAGGCTGAAACCTCCAGAAAACCCAGATACCTTTCCTATCATTTTAAACCAGAACACTTCTATTATCTAGTTAAGGATACACTGGAAAAGGAAGCTAGCTAAGTGTTCTTCCTAGTGATCAGTAAGGTAAGTGAATACAAGGAGAGAAGAGGAAGACTGAAACCACTATAGAACATCGTGGACAGGTGAAATTCAATTTAATCATACAGTAGCAGGAAGTTACCTTCATTACTGCAACATTTGAATGATATAGGTAAGAACATCACAGACAAGGCTTTCAGGAAAATATTTTTTTAAAATGTCTTTTCCTTTTCTTTGAGTAATCCTTTTCAAAGACTCCTTTTCTTTGATAAATCACCACAAATCTTACCTCTGTGCCCCTTGGGGACTTCCTTCCTGTTTTGTACTCAGAAGAAAACCCAATGAACCATCCATGCCCAGAAATTATACCGTAATTCTCTACAGACTTCTAGGAGCTGCTAATGGGATTCATCAAGGGGACATTTATCCACATGGTTATCCACCTGGTAGCACAAGAAAGTCTTCCACAAAACCTTTTGACTGTTTCCTTCACAGTTCAAGTGGGCTCAAGCCTGGCACTGCCAGGGAGATTTAGGATGGTAGGATTACCTTTACCACAAAAGCCTGCTTAAGTTTAGCACACCACTAGGGCAAATGAAACAAATGTAATTGTAAAGGGATAAGATAATATCAGAGAGATTAAGCAAGCTGTTTTTGATAATATTTGTAGCTGGAGGATGCAGTGGCCAAATCTAGAACACACTGAAGAGAGCTGTGCTGCCCATCTGCAGGCTGCAAGCACTTGCAGTAAAGATTTTCTCCTTGTGCTCATGCTCTCCTGTCATGCCCACTCTGTCCAGGTATTGACGCACTGGAATCTTTGTCCTCCTTCTCTGCCCCAAACAGTTCCAGCTCACTTGAGTCCTGCCACAGCGCATTTTTTTCACCCACATATTGCAGATTTCTAGACAACCCTCTTTATAAAGTAGTGGCTGCACAGTTTTGTCAGGCTTTTCCCCAGATTCTCTGAAAATTGCAGCCTCCTGGACTAGTTCCACATTTTGAATGCTCATGTCTGGCCATGTCCCAAATGGAGCAGATTTGCCAGCTCAGCCAGGACATTAATATGCACATTGTGTCCCATCCCTTGCAGCTGGCATTTAAGCCTTGAAAATACCAGAAAGATGCTTGGGAGGATGTGAAGAGATCCTATTGTGAATAGAAAGAAAAAAACCTAAGATATTGGAGACACCAGTACACCTTATGATTAAGTTCTGAAAACCAAAATCTGGACCATTTTAAGAACCACGCCAGTAAATACAGCAGGAGTTTTAAGCTAGTTTTAAGTTACATAACTATTAAATTATATGAGAGTCAGTTGTGCTCGCCTACGCATACACATACATAGACTCTAGAATAATTGGCATTCATTGTCTTTTTAATGACCAAGTCCTTTTCCTCTAACGTATCTCTGAATTGACTAAGCCCCGATGGATAAATGAATACAAATTTATCTCCAGTGTATGTCTGAGTAAATTATATTTCTCAATGGGTGAAAGTCAAAATAATTCCTGATGGATCTTCTTGCATATTCTTCATAACAGCAATATAGCTGTCAGTAATTTCCTAGTTAGAAATATTGAAAGTTGTCACTGTTACATTTAATTCCTTTTCTTGAACCTTCTTTTCAGCTTGTCCAAAATGAGCATTGTCTCTTATACAAGAATTTGGTAGAAACAGCATATATATTTATGGGACAATCAAACATACCTAAATCTTAGGGAAAAAAAGAAATTGAAATTGAAAATGAACATCTTTAAGTCCATAAATCTCTTTCTATCTATTTTTTTTTCAGAAATAGATTTTTTTTTACATATGTATAACCTTTTCATTCCTGCGATGTTGCACAAATTTTCTAATCTTCCTATTGTCTCTCTTTAAATATTGGTACTCTGATAGAATTTCCACTAAAGTAATTGCTACCATTTCTGTTAACTTCAAGAGAAATTGATCATGCCTAATACCAGGATTAACAGCAGAATATATTTACAGCAGGACTCAGTGAAATGTTTAGCGCTTGCTTAATACATTGTGAAGTCTTCTGTTTTTTTTTTTAATCGGTTATTTCCATCCAAACAGTTTGATGATTATTCTGAAAAAAAAAAGAGGAAAATAATTCCAGAAGATCAATGTATACTTGCATGCTGGCTTCAGACAACTTTAAAGGGTACAAGAGTGAATTTGTATATTTATAATTTATATATTAACATAACAGTTTACATGAGAAAAGGGTGTTAGGGAATGATCCAAGAAAAAACAAAAAACAAAAACCAATACTAATCACATAGATTCTATGCCACCAGTGCTCACACATGGCTTAGTTCACATCAGTGAGAAGTCTAGGTCACCCAGTTTCCCTTCTCAAGTCTCACAGGTTTGCAGTACACTTGCTCAGGAAACCAGCCTTTCCTATGGTATCTGGTACTCATGGTCTGCTGGGCAACGAGAGCTATGAAGGGCATCCACACTGCAGGTGCTTTTGAGACCAAGTTGTGTAGCCAAACACTCATGTCACCAGGCTTCTCTTGAAAGGTTGTGTAAATTGGTACAATAATTTTCCACCTCTGAAATGGAGCCATGACTTGTGCTCCATAAGTAACTACCCTGCTTAGGTTGCAAAAGGTAACCAAGAACACCCAATAACAGCTTCAGATATCAATAAAAATCCTCTATTAACATAAAGCTGAAATATTAAAACACAATATATAATTATATATAACGCATTAAATAAATATATAAGAATAAAAATTATTACAGTACTTGGTAATTGTAGCCTTTCTCTCATTTGACAAAATAATAAAAATAGGTAATCTGCTACAGTATAACAAGTATAAACAAAATCGTTTTATGCAAAAATGGATTGTGCTATGAAGCAATGGTCTTATAGGTTTTCTTATATAGAGATTTTGCTCTGTAAGGCAATAGCCATCACCTTAATATCTTGCTGTTTCAAATGAATATATAGATATATCCTCAAAAGACCTCTAAAGTACAGAAAAAATTAAGTGTTACAAGGTGACAAACCATGGCTAAGGAAGCTACACAGGAAGTTTGTGAAAGAGTCAGAACTTCAAATGATATAGAAGAATGAGAAATTCAGGAAGAATATATACAGAAAAGCTTCACTATGTTCCATACCCAAATAAATCTTCAATCCCGAACAAATCTAAAGCACATTCTGACCACAAAGGATCTCTCTCAGTGTGTTTTTCAATAGTAATCTTTAGTAGCAGAAAGTTTTCAAGATGGTATATCCTCACACTCAAAAGATAGCAAAACAATCAAATTTGTTTCTTCCTTTCAAAATCAAAGCAGCAAGGAAAGTAACAGTAGTTTTCAGTTCTCATCCTGAAAGTAGGATTTCCCCTTCTCTCTCAGCTTTATTAAAATGAATCCATTTTCTTGTCAATTCCCATTTCTTGCCATTTCTCCTTTTGAAAAAGTAGGCTGTATTTGCTTTAGGCTCTATAGGCAGAGACTAACATGCTATAAGACGCTTTATCATACGGTCAAAGCTGACTACCTAGTACAGTAATCTTCAAATGAAAATGAAATATCATTCTTGTGAAGTCTTTTGGGACTTATGCTTTTCTGTCAGTATAACTCCCTGAATGATATAGATATCCTGAGGTATGAGGATAGCTTCACTTTGTTCAAAGGACTTATGTCAGCTTATGGTAAATAAAAAAAAGCAGTCCTTTTGATACAGTATTATTATCATGAATTTTTCTAATGAACAGCCTTCTTAATGATTTATTTGCATATACGTTTTCCTGTCATAAAGATATCTTCAACTGGTAAATATTTCTTAATATTTTAAATCTCTCGGATAAAATTTATACAGAACTTTAAGTCAAGGAGGTTAAATCAAGGATATTTTTGACATATCCTATCTCATACTATATCATATATCATTATACATGTACTTCAGGAGGTCTGGTGTCTTCATGGCATGAATTTTGTTAGTAGATATCATGACACTGCATTACACTTAAGAGTTTAAGTCAAGAGGTTAAACGTAAGAGGCTAGAAAGTAGAAAACAGGAAAATAAAACAACATTTGAAGCACAGAAGTATGATTCTGTGGTATAGTTCAAAATATTTGTGCTTCTAAAGACCAGTTGCTTTCAGAATAGGATCTTAGGTTTTTTGTTTTGTTTTGTTTTGTTTTTTTTATATATATTTTGTGTCCTTAGATGCACCTGCAAATTCAAATGTGAAAGACAGCAAAACGTTTACCAAATCTATATGAACAATTATCCCCTCACTTCTCCCTGCAAGTAAACATTTTGCACATCAGGAATACAAACATGCAGCGCTCCACTCATTTTGGGCATTTTGAGCATTTTGTGTTTCACTCTTGATTTTAATGAAGCAAAGTCAAGCTAGAAAATGTTATACAGATGGCTTATTTGAATTTCAGGGAAGGAATAAAAAGCAATTTTCTGATGATTCCATTATTAAATCATGTCTAAATTTTACTTTTGAACCAGAGCCATTTTTTATATATAATAAATAATGAAAGTGAGTGGAAAGATAATTTTTATCCTTGATTTTCTTCTTGACAGATAGTAGAAAGACATTAATCAGAGGTGCACTTGTCTGGTAACTAAATAAGCCACTAGCTCTTCAATTTGTTGGTGCTTGGTTGTTATTCTGCAGTAATGAAGGCATTTGAGCTAAGGACTAGCAGGTACCTGCATATATAAAAATGGAAAAAATAAGTTTGCAATATAGCTACATTTTCAGTGCAACTCCAGAACACTTGTAAACAAGTTTGGTGATGGACAACTAAGGACTTTGAAAAATAAAGCAAAATTAGAGATCATTTTAACAATCCACTTGGCAACAGAACAAGAGTCACTCTATGCAAATTCTTTAATTCAAACGTAAATTAACGTTCAGAGAGCATATTTTAGGGAAGCAGATGCACGTAATATGCTTATTCCTATATATCATAGAATTAAATATAACCTATGTTTAAGAAAAATCAAGAATGTTTCTAACCAAGAATTTACAAATTCCTGGAAATGCACATACCTATAAAAAAAGGCATAAAAAAGCATGAAAAAGCTTTTCATGAAAGGATGCAAAACTGAAATCTGGCAACACGTCATCTCAGAAAATCAGAAACATAATATAAGCTTTGAATCTTTGGCTCCCCATCTGCTGGGCAGCATCAGACAACAGATCTGGCAGCTGCATGAACTGCTGATTGAACCTGTCATCATCCCAGAACTTAACTGCTATCTTTCATAAAATAAAACCTGGAGAATTATTCTTCAGTTTTACCACTGTTCTTCCACTTGCAGTCAAACTAAAGAATAAAATGCCTACAGCTACCTTGATTCCCTTAGAGTTCACAAATATGTGTCTGGGAAGCAGTCTCCTATTAGGCTGGAGCACACATTTTACATGTCAGGATTTTAAAAAGCACCCCTGTGAGATTTTTTGTTGCTGTTGAACCGTAATAAAAAAGTGAAAAGTCCCTTTGCATGGAAACTTCCATCATTATATTTATTTCAACTTTATATTAATAAAACAAAATCAGGACTCAAAACAGAGCTTCTCCAAAGCAGTATTGGACTGAAAAAAGTTCATGTGCTACCAACTCCACAGTCAGAATGAAAGCCCTAGTAAGCATGTGACTTCTTATAAATAGCTCACAAACATTTTCAACAGCAGATCATTATCATTTTCACTTGGAAAACCTTCATTGACTCAATACTGGAATGTTAGATATTCTTGAATAATAGTTATAGGACTGACAGATTTATCTTGACAACTAAAAAAGTGCAATTCAAATCAAGAGATTTTTTTATCAGCTCTCAGAGTTCTTGGGGAGTATTTTAAATTTAAAGAGGGAGAAGCACTGATTATGTGTGTTTCAGCACAGAATGTGTGCCATTCATAAGCAGAATATTACAGATTTTTAGGGAAACACATGCGCTCTAGCTTTAACAGAACATTGGCTTTGATTTTATTACCAGCCCAGGCTAAGTACTATTTCACCCAACGATAGCCATTATCTTTCAATTCTTCCCTACTTTACATGTAATGTACTGCATGTTCAAGGAAAAAAAGGTTACAAAGAATTCCCACTGATTATTTTGATAGCTACTTTCAATGCTCCTGTGTACTTAATGATAGAACATTTATTAAAAAATAAAACAAAAGCATTTCTTCATTATAATTCTCAAATTGGCACCAGGGTTAAAGCAAACAAAAGGAAAAACTTCCACACCAGTGTGCAATTACCCTGCAAACCTGCCTGTCGTGAAAACATTCAGATGTTCACAACATTCAGAAACGATATATGCATCAATTCTTCGTTTGATTCGCATCAAACAACTAATCTCCATATGAAAGAACCGACCTTTAATGACAAGGAAGGGAGTCTCAGCAATTAACAAAACATTTTTCTAACAAATATCTTGGTTCTTGTTTACAGAAACTTAATGAGAAGCATGAGGGGTAAGATCTGTCAGTAAGAAGTTGCTAGGGAAATAATTATGCAAATGGCATGGGCTGATTCCCTGAGAAATTATGGAGCAATCAGTGGAAACGAAGGAGCTCTCTGGACAGCAGGTAGAGGCATGCACTTTGATACAGCATCTCTTCAGAGTAAAATACTTTTTTACTCTTTGGAAATTACTTTTATATATATATATATATGTATATATAACTATGTATATGTACTTACATACACACATATGTATACACACACACACACACACACACAGAGCATACATTTAATAAAAACAAGCTGCTTAAGTGACAAATAAAACAAAAAATTCAGAATCTGTCCATGGTCATCTTTCTTTTGAACTATGAAAGAGACTAGTGAGCACTCGCCCTGAAGGTGAGGTTATTACACTTACAAGTAACATAGACTGTATGCGTCACTATGATGGCAAGTCACGTCAGATCCCAGATGAGTTATTCCAACATCCCAAATTGTTACTATTGTAACCAGCAAAATTGTTAGCAAAATTACCAGCAAATTGTTACTATTTCATTCAGGAATGGTTTATAGAGATAGGACAACAGCCAAAATTGACTTTGAATTACACTGCTGATTTCACTAGTTACCGTAAGTTTAACCTGGCGCATTCAGCAGCATGATCAGATGACAGAGACATAAAATTTTACCCCTCAAAAAAATGCTAAGGTTGCAAACACTATATTAATATTTGAAAAGATATTTGTATAAGAATAGAAATTTATGGCCAAAAGAAACTACACAGAAACAAAATTAGGAATATGATACACACGGCAACAGCCAACAAATAATTAAGTGCAAAATATTCCTTTTCTTTACCATATCTGAGTCTAGCAGTGTTTTACAAATTTCTAAATAAGATTAATATAAACAGGTGACACAAGCAGACAGTTTCAATACAAATACAATCCTATGCATTTCAAGCTAAGAAATAAAGTATTAGAGAAGTACTGTTTTTTTTTCTATTATTTGTAACCAAATTTCTCATATTTTAAAAATTAAAAATATGCTGGAAGAGGTCCATATTTTCTGATTGCATTGAAACTTCTCCACTATGCATCAACAGTCAGACTGTAAAAGCATGTATAAAAGTGCATATGTTCTTCTCTATGCCTGAGGGTAGTCAGAAAATAACTTAGCAATAATTAGGAAGGAATACTCCCCACCTGCAATACAGAGAAACATGAATTACAGACTGAGCTCACTCTAGGTAAATAATACAACAAACACAAAGTTCAAAAACCCTCAACCCAGAGGTCTTGACTGCATTTTGAATTGACCAAAGTAAAGTTAATTGCCCTCTAATCCTAACTCTTCAATGGAGACTGATTTGTAGCTGATATGTTTTTGTAGCAATTTGAAGGTGCCTGCAAGGTTCTACAAAAGATACAAACTAAACATGCTCCATCGGTAAGTCATATTATCAGACCATGTACCATCTATATACCACCACAAGAGATCCCTTTCATCCTTCACCCACTGCATTTGTAGCATATTGTTTTGATTAATATACAGTAGATGAGAGTCAGCTTTTGAAGTTCACCTCGTACTTCTCTCCCTCTCTCCCAAAGTAGCCCAAAAAAAGTAAAATAGAATTTCAATTTTTACTAAAAATGCCAATCAGCTGCTATCATTCTTGTTTTGAAAGAAAACTTATAACCAACTGCAGACGTGCAATATCCTCTTTTACAGGTCTGAGAGCTTATCACTGACCTTAAAGACAACTGCACAGTCACTGTCCCCATGGATAGCCATTCAGGCTGACACAAACGTGATTTGAAGACCTTTCCATCCAACACTAATGACACCAGAAAGTTCTGGTGCTTTCACCAGAAACTTTCTGGTGTTGAAAGATTCAACATAGATCCAACACTAAACTTCAAAATACTAGTCATGAGCAGAACAGTCTTCATTTTTTAAAAGAAAATGTTTCTGTGCTTCTGTTTTCAAAAGAAAGCTGTTTGGGATCTGGAGTGACAGCAGTTACCCAGGCAGAGATGAATGACTTGGCAGAATGGAAAGGGAGCAGTCTGAGCTATCGCACAGAAGCAGACATAGGGACACGGATGCCTCTCCCCTGCTTTTTTGGCCAGGTGTTTTCAACAACAAATGTCTGGCAAACCATTTTCATAACACCACATAACATTAAAAAAAATAATAAAAAAAGAGGATTGGACTAAGCTGAATTGATTTTCAGGATGAGAAGAAAGCTTAAGCAAGACAGGAGAGCATTTTCTTTCGATAGATGTTTTAGAACAACTAATAAGTATACAAACATTGAAAACAGAGTTAGAGGGAAAATTAACTTTTCTATGATTTTTTCACATTTACTTATCAAAAAGTACTATGGGTGCTGCTTGTTAAAAAAAAAAATTCCATATACCTGACTTTCAACATAAAGCAAATAGCAGACTTGACCCTTGCAGAATATTTTCTAGTCCCTCCCCTACAGCATGTTCTTCTCTATTCTTGAGAGAAATGAGACTAATAAAAAAGCAGAGTACTAAGCCAACAGCTCTACCTCATTTAATGTACATAATATACAGGAAGGAATCATTTCTATGCGTCTTGAAAGTAGAGAGGATTAAGAAGATAAAGAAATTCCTAATATTTCACTTAACTGCAATCAAACTACGGTGACTGCAAATTGTATCACCTATAGCTTTGCTTTCAATATAGCTTTGCAAATAAATATACAGTTCTTTATTCAAGTATTGATATGCCTACTTAAAAAAAAAAGGACATACAAAAAACAAAGTATATGCATTTCTCATTATTTTTCTCAGTACATACTAATAACCACTCAGCATTATTTTATGAAAAAGGAGCATACGCACTACGCTACCCAGAGGCACTGACTTCACGACACATTTGCTAAACCAGCTATTACATCAGAAGGGCATATGAGTTCTTTCTTCCCCAACTTCTTCTTGCCCCAAATCCTTGTCTAATCCATGACCTGAGAAGGTCACTGAGTTTGTCTATTTTCAAATATTTATATTGCAATAGTGGAATGGCCTAAAGATACTTTCATTATATATAGTAAGCACAGTTCTGTGTATTTTCATCTATCTAGCCCTAGTCAAATAATGGCATAAATACCTTCTAATTTTTTATGTCACTACACTAAAAACAATAAAGATAGACCTTGGAAGTCATAAAATTTGTAGATTAATATTAATCATATTGGACTTAAAATCTCCTTAATAGTTAAAAGGAAAATTATAGTCACTAGGAAGCTTTCAATATATGTAGGGTTAAAACAGCATTCATATTTAATATGTAAAAGAACAGTCAGATCTTGGAAGGCCCCAGTTAAAGAGCAAACATACTTAAAAATTAAGCTTTTAAAGATCATGAGTTATGAGATGTTAAAGCCATCTCCTGTTATTTTAAAATATACCCTTGATTTTCAGATATTGCGTTACCAGATTTAAATGTCTGCTTTGTTTTGGGTTTTTTTTTTTTTTTTTTTTTTTTTTTTTTTTTTTTTACTGTTATTTTACATGCATTTGCAACTCGGTATTATATTTACTTATTTACTCCACATAAATGGTGTTAAGAGGAATGCAGCTACATTCAATTTTGTCGCTAAAGGTGTGAGCTAAATCATCCTTGTTTTGCTGGGGATGCAAAAAAAAACTCAGTTAAAAAAATTTGTAGAGAGATTCTCACAACTTCTATTTATTTCATTTGGAGAAAATCTTCTCTTCCACTCTTCCCACTTCTCTGCCAGACTCACTTTTTGACCTTATACTAATTTTCTATAGCATCTAACTTCCTAAGTACAAAAAAGCTAGAATTTCTAGTTAATTTATAGGTCATGTAGTGACCTACGAA
Source organism: Nothoprocta perdicaria (assembly GCF_003342845.1). Classification (NCBI taxonomy): domain Eukaryota; kingdom Metazoa; phylum Chordata; class Aves; order Tinamiformes; family Tinamidae; genus Nothoprocta; species Nothoprocta perdicaria. The sequence continues at coordinate 1,321,210 of NW_020455766.1, forward strand.
GATCCAAATGTAGAGGGTGTAACAGGATTAGAAGTCTCCAGGAAAGCAGAAGTCAGCAAAGTAATGTAAGGCTCCACATACTGTCCCAGAGACAGAAGATGATTAAAGCTGATGAGGAGTGTCTATACCACATACTAACATTAACTCATTTTCAAAATGGAAAAACATAAGGAGAGATGTCACACACCCTAGATACTTACATGACACTGGGGCAGCATTTTCTTATATCTGTATATTGCATTAATGCTAGTTCGATTACTGCACACTTTGCAAAATAATGTTGTATGGTCTCTGTGCTAGAGAATTCCTTAATAATAATTTCACTATATAGGGTATATACTCAGCAGCATGCATACCCTGACCTGTTAGTCAGAATCTATTTATGCCTTTAAAAGGCAGGGACATCACCTCTGATAGCAACCCTTCTACACTAGTAATAGTTTACACATTTCCGAGCTGTACTTAACTCAGCATGTCTTAGCTTTCCAAACATACATACAGTAGGTTTTCTCCAAATCGTTAATAACACCCCATTCAACAGTCCCTGGGATATATGGACAAAGCTGTGAAGCATTTTTAAAAGAGATTTCAGATTTCCTTCCTGATGGTACTACCTGGGTTAAACTAAGTAGTAGGGAGTTCAATCATAACAAAGCAGTTCTCTCCATGAATAAGACCAACAAATATTTTTATTTTGTTCCCTATTTTTTAACCAGTATTTATTTTATGGCAAGATATTGTTCCTCACATTTTTGCTTATTTTCCTGGAAGTCTCTTGAGCCACATTTCCCTCTGGAATACCTTGAATATTGCAAGCTTCAGTATTCCAGAAAGACTTGCGTAAATAAAAATAATAATAATAACCATTTTTAAAAAAAGCTGTTGGATGTCTTTCATTTCCTTTGTATGAACTTTGAAGAAAAGCTCAGCAGGGTTGGTAGGCATAATTATCCTCTCAATAAATAGTATAGGTTTGACCTGCTCGTATTGTTTTCATTGCACTCTTGTACTGCAATATTTTACCTTTAATGAACCTCTCATTCAATTTCACATTTCTAGTGAAGCATAGCAGTCTGCTATTTCCCAAAACTTTCTAAACTCTCAGTTTAAAATACATGTATGCATATATATACACACACACACACACATTATTCCAGTTACTTCCTAAATTTTATCCATTGTTACTTTTATTTTGATTTACTTATTTTGAATATATATGACAAATCAATGCAAGTGTTAAAACACTTCTACTCTCTTGGAATCTCTGCTGGATGCCATCTGGGATCTAACACACACAGGGAACCTGAGGTAGACCACACCAGAGAGAGCGGATGAAACTCTCAAGAAACTGTTGCAAAACATAAGCGCGAGATTGATGAACAGGAAGCAATATTTTTATAATGAAAATAAATCTCTCATTTACCAGATTTCAAAACTAAAATTAGAAGTTTCTGATTTTTATACTCTTAAATTTTAGCTTATAGTTTAATGTGGAATTCTAACTTTGGTGGAAAAAAGGTTAAATTCAGTCAAAATGAAGTATTTATCCCTTAGCTTTCCTTAGTTGCCTTCTTTCATGTTGATAACTTATACTTTATATTTAAGATGACTTTCTCTTTTGACTACCCGTGTTCAGTATTTCATTTTCTGTAATTAGCAGTCATAAATTGGAATTATTTGTTAGAATTTGTTTTGATCTTGTTTTGATTCGCTGAAGATTGAAAAATAACCCAATCAATTTGCATTTTTCATTTATATTCTATAAGCAAAACTAAATAACATTTCTCCTTGATGTCTCATTGAAGCTAAACCTCTTAATATGAGCAGTGAATACAAAACCATAACAAACAACAACAAAGTTCTCTTAATATTTTCGGATACGAACTTGACTTTACATTCATTGGAAAGAGAATGGTTCTCTTGGGATAGTCTCAAGTTCATTTGTAATTAGAGGAAGAGGGAAAAAAAGTCAAACTATATGGATATTTTTAGCTGGGTTATTTGCCAGTGCAAGTCAAGTGCTTTTGAAAGTGTATATGAAAATGTTTGTGTAAAGAGTTAACACTGCAATGACATTAGAAATAGATAGGATATTGTAAGGGCTTTTATTGTAGTGAAATCATAAAAAAAAAAAAAAAAAAAAAGATTTTAACCCTGTCATTACCGTGATAATAATCCATGGCTATTCAATCACCTGCATAGCTCTTGAATCTCAGTACAGAAATGTGAATTACACAGCAAGCAGGAGTGCCATCCACACCAAAGCTGCACGGCACATGTGTCAATGGCACACGCCTACAATACTTGGCAGCCATCCGAAAAACTGGAAACAGAAAATACTGGAGGACTTTCCACAACGATGCTTTCAGTGTGTGTTACAGCTACAATAGAGTCAGCAGACACAAACATAAGGGAGGCAGTTCATCACACTGAGCAGGTCATGGCCAGACAGGAAGATTAAATGAGAAGCAAACACTAACAGTGCTGCAAAGGCTGGGACAAACGCATGAAAAGGTGCTAACAGACAGGATAAAATTCTGGATGTGTTTACTGAGGAGCAGCTCTGTTTTGTCAGCTGAGATAGCGCCACATCCTTTTTCAGACATCTCAGTCTCAAATGAACACAACTGAGTCTAAAAGGTGGCAGTTTCACTCTTTAATTCATGTGAGTAGGATGAGGCCTAAATTGTAAATTTTGTTTAGGAACTTTGTGTAGCTTTAGCAATCCAAATCATCATCCAAAAACCGAAGAACACTTAACCAAAGCTACAGCTTCAGCAACAACATAGGTTTATACGAAGTCAGCTTTTACAAAGTCAGAGAGTGAACTCCCTTTGAACCTGGGTGTCCCCCAGTTTCTATCATTTTTTTCCTTTTCTTTTTAGTTTTCTTGCAATTATTAAAGATCTAATAATTGTTAATAACATTATGAGAAAGCTTACTGATTAGTTACCTGATTAGTTAGCTTGCTGATTAGTTAGCTTACTGCAATTAGTTACCTTGCTGAGATCTGTAAAATATTTAAATATGCAAGTATGCTGAGCTAAAGAAAATTGAAATTAGCTAGTGAGCAGTTCATCTCAATTATTTTTCATCATGGAACTACTACATACCCAAACCTGAATTCCCAAACAGAATTTTCAGTCAGACCCGAGTGATATCATCTTACCAAAGCTTAAAATGCCTTTTAAAATAAAACTTATATTTAAATTAATTTCTTATAATACTTTTTTTTTTCCAGGAAAGATCGCAATCACATTGAATAGTTATTTAAAATTCTTGTTAATGTATCTTTGAAAAGATACATTTCAAGTGAACATGTCTCTGCTGTATTCCCAGTATATACAATCTCATGATATACATAGCGTATATAAATATAGATATATAGTCTTGCATTATAGTATAAGTAAATGGAAATTTTATTACTGTTTTATAGTCAAGATTTTATCCCCCCAACTTATCCTCCTTAATTCTTACAGATCTTTTCTGTATGATCATTCACTATCTTCCCCTACTTTCACTAGAATTTCCTTTGGAGAAGGTTCTTGGAAAAGTTTTCATCTTTTATAGCAAAATAAACATTAAAATCAGTTAATCCATGTGCCCAAATTTCATGTTCAAAACTGAATTTTGCGGGTGCAAAGGACTGTTTAGTGAGAAGACATACATAAAGTATTACAATTCTATTTTCTAATACCATATCATCTTTTGTTGAAGAATAGGGCAGAACAGTATTCTCCAAGGCTTTTCAAGAAATATTACACAATTTGAAAACTCCAGGCATGCAAAGCCCTGCTAGATAGATGAAATTGAAATGAAAATTCTTAAATTCTTCTTTTGTGAAAAAAGGCATTACTGATATTATCCTGTTATAAGTCATGTATTGAAATTATAGTTCTTCTTGAATTAAGTTGCTCCCCCTCCGACTCCATCCCAATGTGCTCTGTTTTGTGAGATGGAAAATTGCATTCTGCTGGTAGAAACCTATAAACCCAGAGTATTCTGATTTAGTCTCAAGATTGTTATACAAACTGATACCCTATTTTGCCTTTCAAGGTGTGCCAGTTTGATTGCCAAGTTATTAGTTTACTGTATTTTTTTAATATGAGCAAATAGGATGACATTAAGTCTTCTACATAAACAGAAAAAGACCAGCAGTGGCTGGCATGAGTAATAGCTTTTTCCACACAGAAAACACTTGGTATTTTCTTTTTTCAGGGGAGGGGAAAAACCTCAAGTCTAACAAAATCTGATAGACATTGTGTCCCTGTCTTTCCTTACAATGTCAAAAATCAGTTTTACAACATTCATACTCCTAAGAAAGTGTCAACACCTGGGGTATTAATTTGTCCATTGAGAACTATCTGTGCAGGAGACTCATTGGTAATATCTGACAGTGAAAAACTAGCTTTTGAATGCATAGCATCATTTACCTGCAACATATTTCTGTCTCTGTGTGACAAAAGGTTGATCTCTATGGCAGCTTTCCAGATAAATCTGATTCCATTCTGCCTTGAAATCATCACATTTCTCTTTGTTGCCTATTAAGAATTACTAAAAAAATCAATTATTTTCTAAGAAGTCATGCTGTGTTTTGATTAGAAAGGAAATAGTGGGGGAATTAATGTTTTTGAGGTAATAAAACCCAGATCTTGCTTGTGCTCAGTTGCATTAATCTAATCTAACTTTTTAAGACATAATTCAGATAATTAATCAGTTGCTATTGGGCACATTCATTACAACCACTGTTATACCATTTATACTAAAAACAAATATGTTTCTAATAAATGATGATATTTCAAAGCTTGGTTAATGACAGATAGTTCCATTAGCAACTGCAAATAATTGGAGAGTGATGAAGAGAAGAATAATAAAGACTTTGGGTGAAATTACCCCTCCGCATAGAGCAAACAGCACTCAACTTATGAATCACTGAAGTGTAAAGTAAATTCTCCATTGCACATGATTTGTATTCTCCACACCTTCCTATAGACCTTCCAAACAGCTATTTTATACAATACTTTTAGTCCATCTTCTTCAGTAAACTCTCATCTTCATTGCTGATCAACTGCAACAACAAAAACATCAAAGCAGGAATACTACAGTACGTGTGATAATATCCAAATTTTCCTGAAAATAAAGATCGTTTTCCAGTGACCTAGCAAGTTTTGCCTCAAGGCTTTGATTTACTATTTTTTACACTAAAAAGCCATAATTCTCTTATTTTCCTCATATTCTCACCAACTTCTAAAAAAGCAAAAATCCAATGAAGAAAGAAAGCTTTTAGAAATATTTATACATGATGTGTATTTTAAAAAAATCCACATAAAACTGAAAACACACATACAAATACCTCAGAGAAGTGGGATTCCTTACCTCTGCACAGGGCACAGGCAAGAGCTCAAACTGAAATACCACAACTTCCCGTGAACATCCTCCTGAGGAGCCTAAAGATACGTGAGGGATTTTGCTAGAGGTGATCTACTTGCTCATCTTGGAAAATACTCATTTTCTAGCTATAAAAATAATAATAAAAAAATCTATGGCATGAAACACTGAGAGTTTCCAAATGCACTTTTATTTTTTACATAGTCAGATGAATAGCCACACATGTGTGAGCATGTGCATTCTCACATGGAACCAGCAAGCCAAGACGTTAGGATGTTTGGGGCAGCCAAATCCTCCACTTTATAAGGAACTATGACACAGAAAAAAATTCCAAAGACTTGCTATATGTCCAGGGCCTAGGTATGTGCCCTGGAATTTATTCCTAGAAGGAATAAATATTGAAATATTTAAATTGAAGCAATTCATGAAGAAAGAATCTTAATGATTTAGACATTTACTCAGATTTAAAGCAATTTGAATCTGAATCTTTCACACTGCAGTAGACAGATCCTGCACCACAGAAAGCATGGTTGATTGTCTCAAGTGTAGCCCCCTCTGTTTCAACATGAATTCAAGGCTGGCTGAAAAACAGGTTAATTTCTAAGCATTATCTTAAGCCTCCAGACATCAACAGTCACAAAAAGGGAGACCAGCTCGAGTTCCCACCAAGGAATGCAAAAAGATCAGCTGGAGGAAAAAAAAAAAAAAATCACACACGGCAGATATTTTAGCTTTCCTGAGGTTATTTGCTTGCTGAACTTTATTTCTTATGTACAAGACTGGCAGGTCCACAGCCTTCTGCTTTTTTTTTCTTTTCTTTTTTTTTTTTTTTTAATTCTTGAGGCTTTATGGTCTGTTTTATACTATCCTGGCATAACATAAATTAGAAGAATTAATATGATATGCAGAATTATTTGTTTAGAGATATATTCTAACGCTCTGTAATACCCATGGCATCCAGACAATTCACTATTTCAATATTTCAGCTCACTCTTTCGTTTATGAACATAGTCGAAGGGCATGGACAACAAAAACTGGGCTAAGGGGTTATAGTCCAAACTCCGCTGCTTGCTTTACCCCTTGCCTCAGATGACCACTGCCTTAGACCTGCTGGTATCACAGCAGATAAATTCTCTCTGCTCTGCTTCTGTCAAATGGCTTGCATTAAATAAATGATAAAAATAAAAAAATAAATAAATAAAATGGAAAAACAGATGGGATGAGAGGGTGGCAGATGTATAGTTAATCTGCCAGACCCAAGGGGTATTAAGGTCCACTTGAAAAGGAAGAGGGTACAAAGGAGACAGTAACAAATCACCCAAGGTCTGCAATTTAACAAGCTGCTCAGCTGCAGTCAGAACAGTAACTCTGACCAGGTCCTCGGACTATTATATGTTCCTAAGAAATGTCTTAATTTATTAAGGTCTAATCAATAGCCATACTTGATCTTTTATATGTATATCTGTTTTCATTGTATCCTTAAGCATGTTAACTGGGATTATTTACAGAATAATTTGATAATCAACAGGGCTGAAATTCATTTATAGCAATGAAGTTCGTAGAGCTTTTGCAATTGATGGCCCCTGAGATGCTGTCCCACTGTCAGTATGAGCAACTTCTAGCAAAATATTGAGCGTAATACAGATAGGAAAGATGAAAGTATCATTTATAAAACTAAAGAAAAAATATGCCTCATCTACTTTTCTATATATCAGGAAAGCTTTCCAAACTGAAATCATGACCAAAATTATTTGCTGTGTTCCCTACTTCCCTTTGTGTATTAATTACTATTCCGTGCTTATCTGATACCAGTCTACTTTTAAATCGCTAATTAAAATACGAGATGTGGAATGCTATTTTTAAGTATAGAACTCTATTGTTTCAAACTGAATTACACTCTCTGTATTCAGAGGCATTACCATGCATTTCAAATCTTTTGGTCCAAAATGCAGCAGGAACTGAACTGGGCGGGGGAGGGGAAAAAAAAAACTAGCTTGTAGAAAAAAAAAGAAAAAAAGAAAAGAAAAAAATTTACCTTTATTTGCAGTGTCTGCCTCAGTGGTAAATCATCATCCTCTGGGAACTCTCCTAATCTAATTAGTAATGCTGGAGCATGATCACAAATGCAGCCCCGTTAATTTCTTACGCCCTCCAACGAGGAGGAAAAGTCACTTACTGGATAGAATATTCCTTTTATTTCTTTTTCCTGACCAGTTCTCCCTTCTCTCTACTCTGCTTAAATTCTTATTCTGGATGCTCTTTTTCTTGCACCAAATAACCTCTGTCAAACACACACTCACACAATACTCTTCTACAGTATATGTCAAATCGCACACTATCAGATGATCACCCTGGTTGAAGTGTTGGTTCTTGGTATATATAGTAATGCAGAAAAAGGTCTGAAGGTTGTTTCATTATCTTGCCAAAATTCTAATGTGAAATTGCAAGTCACTAAAATATAACAAAAACACAAAGTCCAAAAAGTGTACTGAGCAGTAGAATTTAAATCTACTGATTTGGAAAAAAAAATCACTAACTCCTTGATGCTCAGTAAGCTCGGAGTTCATTAAGGAAAATATACATGGACACACATCCAGGCTGGGCAGAAAGTCTAATCTTGATACTGTGCTACATACAAAATCTGAATAATATTTTACGATAGTCATCTTGCATCCCAAACTACACAAACAAGTATGTTTTAGACGTGGGTGTAATGTTGGTTTCAATGAAATTGTGTGGATCAAATAAGGTTTAACTGACTAAGATACCACAGATTTCAGTGGACTTCATCTGGTATGAATCCCTGTGAGGATTAGGACTTGAATACAAATACCAGAATTCTCTCCTGGTGTGCTTACCACAAAACAATCCAAACTCTACACAAAACTTTTCAGAAGCAAATTTAGTAGAGCAATAAACTATATAATATCAAGCCTCATTTAAAATTCCACTTTTCAAGCTTTGCTTCTCAGCTTATTCATTGTAATTCTGTTAATATTCAACATGTGCCTTAGAGCTCTTGAGCTTTAATCATTCATTACTGTGAATGATAAAATATATGTCCCTTTAAATCAATTATAGGCAAGTCTCTGGAGGTATTTTTTGCCACAAAAAGCAAGCTCTTTTTCATGTGGTTTCAGGAATTATGCTGGACTAGTACATCTTCTGGATTCATTGTCTTAACTCAAAATGAGGGAGATCATATCCAAGATTTCATTTTGATCTTTCTAATCTGCTTGCGTAGGTGGTAGCATATGATTATTGCAAGTTCCAGAAGCTGCAGGAAAGAAAAGTTTCAGTAAATGAATTCTACTAATCTTGCTATTATTTTTGCTTGTCACCTATCTTTTTTCATATATCCTCTGTATAAACTTTTCCTTGTTCAGTTTTCTCCATTTACATACCACCTCCACCTCTCCCATAGTCTTACATAATGCTGACTATTAGCAGAACATATAAAATTTTTGTTATGTACTTAAAAAATATTTTCTTAAGGGGAAACCTTGTCCCATCAACTCTACTTCTTGATATATCTGGCTATTTTGCGGAAATCTTCCGTCAAAGCATATACTAGATATGGACCAATTAATACTGTGTAGTGCAAGATAACATTTTATGATTAGAAACATATTAACTTCAAGTATTACTTCAAAACTTCTCTGTGCCTCTAGAAGAGTCATTGGATTCCACACTTACAGAACAAATGCCGGTTTGTAATCACATATGGAAATGTATATCTGCCTGTAATTTCTTGCCACTTGTGTTTTTCTTCTGATTTAAAACTTCTCCTCTAAATTTTTACCATCAGATAGATACACTTAAACATAAAAAAAAACATTATGGCTGAACATATGTCTAAGGTGTTGTTTAGGCAACAGATGTATATTTATATCATGAAAACAACATAAAAGTGTCATGCAAACCATTTTCAAACTGGTTACTTAGATTCCACCCAACTACCTTCCTTTCTCAAATGTGCAGTTTATTCTGCATTTAAGGCTTTAACCAAATTCTAATCAGGGATACTAGATTATGTCCACTGATTTGAATGGACTTTGGATGTAGCTCATGCAGGGATGCAATTAAGCATTTGAATAAAGATGTTCTCAGGTTTAGTGTTGTTCAGGAAATGCAACTCTCACCGAAGCTAAGAGGATAGCATATATCCAGAAATGGGTTAAGAAGCTTAGCCTCATGTTCCTGATTTTTAAACACAGTGCTTTTATTATTTTACCTTTTTTTACCAAGTAATATTTACAAATACTCTACTATGAAATTGATAGCAACTTTAAAAATTATATATTTTCTACCTATACAGGATTTTTTTTTCTGCTTAAAAAGAGCTATGATTTAGAGGGGGAAGCTACATGTTATATTCTCTACAACATCAATTCAAGTCTCAAGGCACATTTCAATGTAAGAAGCTACTATAATATCACATGGATTACATGCTAGAGCTCCAATAGGTCAAATCAAGTTTGATGTAGCAAATGCAAAGCAGCTTCATTTGGATGCATGCAGAGTAACCCAAAATACTTCATGAAGACAGAAAGGTGTAGTATCTTCTGGGTATCAGATAGGGCTGACACTTATCCTGTCACTCTTTCTCTGTTGCTCTCATTTCAAGCTGTATATTCAAGATTCAAAAGGAGAGTTACTGTTGCATCAAAAAAAAAAAAAAAAAATGTTTCTTAATCTATCCAACTCAATCTCACCCATCCCATTATTTCACTTCAGGTCATATACTGTACAATATCAAATTGCAAACTGTCACTCACATTTGCAATATGTTGTGTCACATCATTAGCTAATGTTAGTTAATGTTAGACATTCAGACTAGAGACAGTTATATACATAGATACATACACACAGAGATAACTACTTCTGATCTCTGTTCACTCAGCTGCTATTTGGTTACACATAGATCATTTCAGGGATATATAAATATAATATAAATGATCCATGCACCATTTGAACTTGCTCTGTACCTTGTCTGACACTGACAACTTGCACAAAATCCAGCTGCACAGAAATATTATTGTATGTGTATCTAACTTTGCAAATTTTATTTTAATAATACAGACAAGCACAGGGATTTCAACTTTTTGGAGCCTTATTCTTTTTCACCTGTTGTCATGGATACTACATCTTCTCCTCTTTCCCTTTCCTCTGCTTCATCATATTTGACTTTTCAGTGTTGGTGTCCATGGTGACATCCTGCTATCAATACACAATGCATGTCTCAACTTCCACATTTTTATAATGGGCTCAGGTATAAGTTCCCCCTATGTGACTGACATTATTGCATCTTTACTAAGAGAAGAAAAAAATCAGTTTCTGTGTACTTATGAGATATTTTCAGCTTTATTCACTTGGATAAACTCATGAGTTGCAACATCTTATTTTCAGGATGGCCTCTGGGGACAGCTGCCATACATTCAATCCATCACACAGGCAAACGAGGATGCAGAGCAATCAGGCAAGTGTTTATATATCAAAATATAATTGGCTAAACTTTCAGAGATGCTAAGCCTCAGAAGTAGACGGCATGAGCAAGCAGTCAGCATGAGCTGTGTTCTCTGAATTCTCCTTAAAAAAGAAACTCACAGTAGAGTTTCAAAAATTTACATCCTCCTAAAGTCACTTGCAAATGATTTACCAATGTACTTTCAAAAAATAGTTTTTGAAGCACAAAGTTTCTTTATTTTTACTACTTGACATTTATTAGATGGTCCTTTCAGAGGGTCACACACACTCAAGGGAAAGACTCTAGGACTGGCTTGAAGGACTTTATGTCAGGACTATCTAGGCTCCTAGATGAGGCTCATAGGATCCGTGCAAGGTCCTTTTAGTTTTTTCTTGTTATAGAGACCACACAGTCCTTTTTTATAGGAGAACAATTGTGATATTATTCAGAATACTCTGGGAAAACTCCTGACCCCAGGTGTGACGGTAGGAAAGTTTCCAAGAGCTTTAGTAAGGTCAGGATCCCAGTGGCCTTTCAGGTTTGTACAATAAGCAAAATGTAATCTGGACATAAAGCCATTCCGAGTTCTCGGTCTTCACAATGCCCCAGAGAAACTCTGAAGAACAGTACAAAAATGAGTCACTGTGCTGGACTTTGCCTGGTGGCTGCTTTCAAATGCTCCCTGAGTATTTTGGCAGTAGGGACCCTGTTGTAATCTATACGTAAAGAAATAATTCAGATGTATTTCAGTCTCGAAGTAGCCCAAAGAAAGGATGTTTACAGCTGTATGAAATCATAATCTGTCAGGCACAAGAATAGGATTTTTTAAGTTTATGGCAATCCCCAAAAGCTCCCTAGTGCAACGGTTTGTAGTAATTCAGCTGTGAGTGCTGGGAAGCACAGACTCACTAGTTCCTCCCCAAGATGCAATCCAGAAACATCTCACTAATTTTCTTCACTTGTTTTTCTATCTCCCCAGGAGACCACTCTTCTAACTTGCTTGCTCAGTACACCAAGATCTGAAAACTGGCTGCTAATTACCATGTGTTTCAATTCTCATCTTAACTGGTAATCTGGGAAATCAAGCCATAGTCTCATACGTGCAATAAGATCAATAAACGACCACCTAGACTGCTGAGGCACAATGTCAGTGTTTGCTCTTATAAGAGGGCAGCTACACTCCAGTTTACTTCTAGACTCTAATGGTCTTGTGCTGCTAAATTATTCAGCCTGCTTGGCCAAACTCACATTGTACTGCAAAGACAAATACCAAAACACAAATATGGACTACTAGCTATAAATAACTGACCCCAGTATAGCTTCCAGGTAACAGATGAAAAGGGGAATGTTTATTTCAAAAGCGATTTCACAGATTATCTCTTTTTGACTGTAAAAAGGTGGGAGCAATGGAGAAGCAACATGTAAATAATGGTTATTTTGTTAGTTGAAAGTCAAAAGGCATAACTGAATTTCCTAAAATAACAACAGCTTAAGTACAGCAAGCCTATGAAGAGAAAATTTATCTTTCACATGGAATAGCTGGTATGGTCCTGCTGAATGAAGTGGAGCGAATTAGTGGAGCTAACATCTTTCTCCATACATGTCCTCAGTAAATAACTACCAGATACTGTAGAACTGAAACTATTAAAAATCTCTTTGCCATCATTATAGACAGATTTCTAGAGCTGCAGCAGTCTCCATACATTCTTATGAAAGCTCTAAACTTCAAATCTTACAGGTCAAAAAAAATCAGTATACAAAATAATTCCTATCCTGAAATTGGTTTGATTTTGCAGGAGAGAAAAAAAAAGGCAGAAAAAGGGACATCTACAACACAGCACAAAAGCTCCCACGCTGTACATTGGTATTAGACATGCAGCAGACAATATTTAACCCTGTTCAAAATGAAGCACTACTACTGGCCAGTAATATTTGCAAAGGATTGCACAATTATAAACCGAAAAGAGAAGTTAATCCATTTTCTGCTTCATTGTTCATGACAGTATCTTGATTTTAAGGCACTGCCTGATGTATCACAATTCTATTATGGTGTTCTAAAATTAAAATCCTTTATTTGTGGCCTCTATATTTACTCTAATGCTAAAACCTTAAGCCTCTAATGCTAAGGTCATTATCTGATCCTTCCAGTATATCCTCTCTGAAACCTTAAAGCTCTTATCTAGGAATCTATCACAGGGTCACACAGCTGTTTAAAGACATGATAGCTTTGAATGGGGGAAGAAAAAAAAATCCACTTGTGTTGATAGCCCCTCTTCATCATCTCCGATACTTACGTGACCTTACCCAGCAACTTATTTTTGACAGTGGTACATTATGCTTATTTTTGGTTGAGTTCCTCTTCTGAAGAAAGACATCACCTGCACCACTAGAGAGAGTTAAAGCTGCAGGTAATTAAAGGAGAAGGAAAAGAAATGCCTCCAGGGTGTTATAACACTGCTATAAGTCTGAATATGTGCTTTTCATTAGTTTAAATTGTGGGCATACAAATGACACTGAAAAAATAAAGCAGCAACTAGATCTGTTGATCTAAATTCAATTTTTACATACATTTTTTTTTTTTTTTTTTCCTGTAGTGCTCTATACTCGATCATTCCAGAACACCCAAGATCTGTCTGGGAGGGGACTTTTCATTGCTCTCTTTGTACCATGTCAGCTTGAAAAGAAAAATAGCTGAAAGCAACTCATATCCAGTAGGGCTCAAGCAGGAAATACGAAACAATTTTATCTATTTATTTACTTATACATCACTTCCTTTTAAAGGATAACTGAAAAGGAGACAAGACCCTAGGCATCATAATATAACCTTAATACCACAATTAAATCCCAGTAATATTTAAGTAATCAAATCAAAAATAAATCAGCCAGATAGTCATGAAGAAAAGAAAAACCCTCCTACCCCTTCATCATTAAGGAGTATGTGCAGGCATCCTTCCTCAGACTCCCAGAAAAACAAATGCTTTTTCTAGCATCCCAGACAATCATGAAGCAAGCTGTTTAGGTTTGCAGGCACCTAGGCACAGGTTTAGGCCTGTGCCCAGACAGAGTGATTCAGCCCTGTTGCTCCACCTCGCCTCCCCTCCAGAGACTTAGATGACAAAAATCAAGCTCTGTTGCATGGACCTTGGAGACAGATACATTCTCTCACGGCCGTGTCTGAAAACCACGGAGCAAGAACAGATTTTCCACTGAAACAGAGACTAATTCAGTACAGAGCGGAGTCTTTCTTTTCTCTTGCTTACCAAGATCACAAGCAGTTTAGCTTGCAGAGGTTTTAAAACTGTCTCTTCAGAAACAGCTGAGCGTTTCCTTAGGAAGGCAGGGCTGGTTGGAGCACCATGTGGAAGCATCTGCTCGCCTACCTGCACTCACCCCAGATTTTGCTCCTCCTCGGCAGCACAGGAACCTGCTCTGGTTGTCCTCCCATTCAGAGACCCCTATTAAAATCCTCTATTAAGCATGCATTCTATTATCTATCCTCAATATATATGGCCCTGAGAGATATCAGGCAAGTGTGAGGAACACAGAATAAAATATTTATGATGGATATTTGCACTAAGGCTCCCCTAAGTTTGTGGCTGTTTATTTCTCATATAATTATTTTTAGGGATTGAGAATTTAGGCAAAACAAGCCTATGTGGAAGACAAGTAGTGACCTGGCAAAGGCTGCTATTACCTCTTACTAAAAATAAACAATCAGTGCCATAAATAGCTCAATGCAAATTTCTGGGTTACTACTGGTTCCCATCTATTTTCAAAAATCCCATGTCCTCTCTGCACATAAACACTACACAAAGTTCCGAGGGACACCCTACCTAACAGCAATAAAACAGATTTAATTCTCCTTCAGCTTTATTTCACATGGACTTTTCCACCATTGTCTTCTCTTCAGATAGAAACAACTTTGAAATCACTAGCAAGGAAACATGTCTGGGTGTCAGCAATAGGATACAACTTTCTGGCAGAGCATATCCAGATAACTTCTACATCACATCTTGGCACATTCCCCTGAGATGAAAGAAAATCAAGATCTAAAGGTCCAATCAGCCTGTAAAAATGTCCAAGGCAAAAAATGTGGCTTTGTTTTAGCTAAATATTGCTAAACAAAAATTGCTATTTTGTTATGTTTCTGATTCATAAAAATTTCCTTATAGGAATACTATACATTTATGATGCTTCATGGGATCTGTATTTGTTTCTCCATATCTCCTTTTTTCTGCCATGAACTTAGCTCCCCATGATCAACTATAACCGCTAGCTTCTTGAGAGGACTGACAGATGAGTATCATGGGAGTCATAATCCTTCTAACCTGAGACCATATGAGACAAGGAACAGAAACATGATTCTGAGTTACTGCCTTAGAAAGTAGCCATGTGGCTCTTCAAGGTGAAATATTTTGGGTTTATGTATTTCACAGGCATTTGCCTTGGACAGGAGGGAGAAGATCTGACAGCAATATTTTAGAGATACATATGGCAAAACACTGAAGAAGCAGAGCAGCTTAAGCAGGACTGGAAGAGGTACATTTCCTTCCCCTACCTCTCTCCCCACCCCACCCCTCACAAAGGAAAAAAAAAAGAAAAAAATTCTTAAATCTTTACTTTCAACCTCCATTTTTCAGCTCCTTTAATACCATCTCTGTCTTTCTCCTCCCTCCTTTCAGAAGATAATAAGCAAAATTAATCTTCCAATCCACTCTGGCCAGCTAAGCATCATGATGTATCAATAATGTATATTGATGCAAAATATACTTTGGAACAGTTCCACTCTATACTTTTTTGTTTGTTTGTTTGTTTCACGGAGAGAATTAATTGGTATTTAGCACAAAACTTGTTCGACTTCGGCTTGCAAAGCAAAGTAGAAGATGCTTAGGACATAAAGCATTGCCGCGAACTCAGGAAAATATAATATAGCATAAGAAAAATGAAAAAAAGCCCCAAATCCTAGGCATTTAGCACAGGTTTTCATTAGGTTTCTTAAAATAAATGTGTGCTATATGTACAATAGCCGGAAAGTGGAAGCAAGGTATTTTGAAGTAGTCCATCATCATATCGTCTAAAGTCTTAAAACTTTCCTCTCCATCTTGTTGAACTCTTGCCCTACGTGGAAGATAATTATATTCAAGTAGAACAGAAACTAATTTGTAGGTCTAATGTAGAATTGCTTTTAGAAAGTCATAAACCGCTTTTCATAGCACTAAGAGTACAGCAACATTGTCATAAATCAAACAGCTTTTAGACTCACATCTCTGCTTTCTTCGTATTTTAATCCCTACAGATAATGCAGGAACTATTGCTATCTAATTAGTCCTTGTTTTGGAACCTGTGTATGCCACTGCCACAGCTTTTATGAGCTCCAAATGAAACCAAAGAATACGATAGCATGAGGAAATTCAGACTGTCTTACCCAATTGCACTCTTGGCCATAGCGATGCACAAGAGAGTTTTAGCATTTTCTTGGGCTGAGGAATATACTTGCAGTAGTTCTACATTAAAGAAGGTTTATGTTGGATTGAAAGTCATTTTAGGCTATACCTGTCTATATTACATTAAGATAAGTCTTAGTTTTGGCAAACAAAAGATGTAACGAAAAAGAATTTCATGGGAAGCTTGGAATTGTAAACCTAGATAAGGTGCAGGACTAATACAGAGCTCAGAACCAGCAAGAATTCAACTAGTTGAATATTCAAGGAAAAGACCAGTATGGGATTGTGTCAATGACAAAGAGGAACACCAGACAAGAAAAGATAATCTTAACTTACTGAGAAGAATATGAAAATTTACAGACATATTAGGAATAAAATAGGAAGTGAACATGTGTATTCCTTTCTCCTCCACCTGTTACCACGCAACCTCCATTTTTCAAGAATGGAAGTTGTCTCCTTGGCTACAGATTTTCTCCAACTTCTTCGTACTACTTTCTCCAGCTTCTTCAACTAACTTGAAAATTTAGTTCAGAAGGTAGATACTCAAAGTCAGAAATCATTATTCAACCAGGTTAAGCACAGGGCTTACATCAAAATTTTTGAAATTTTAAAAATTGATTCTAAGGAAACAAGCTCTTCCCAAACTTCTAAATGATGTACCCAAGGAAATCAGAGTGGTGTTTGGACCAACTGAAATATTTTGTTTCAACAAAACCCAAGTATTTCATTTTGCCTTCAACTTTTTTATGCAATATATAAAACACAATTGCAACAACGTTATTCAGTAAAGAATAACTGAAAATTTTCACAGTAAAAAAAACACTGTAAGGAATTGTTTTGATTTTGCCAGACTTTCTCCTCTGAAATATCATTTTACAGCACTTGACAGTTTTGACAGAGCTGCATTTGCTGCTTTAAAGAGATTCTATTAGCCTCTTTTTTGTAAGTTTTGTAATTCATTCAGAACCTCTGGACGGACTAGTAGTTTATTATGTCACCCTATGTTCTTACAAAAAAACCCGATTCAACTAAGTTTATAGCTAAAATAGCTTAGCTATCTAACATAAAATACAAGTATCTATTTTTGCCTTTCTTACTATTTCACATGAGCTAATAACTGCAAACATGAGAGATAGCTAGTAAAATAATTAAGATGATGTTTTCTGAAGTCACTTCTTCCACTTGTTATCTAATCCTTGATAGCATCCCAGCCCCATCTGGTGTTCCCAGAAAGGTGACACTTTGGCACCTTCTGCTTAATTCAATTCAGTAACACAGTTCATGAATTTATATTCAACTGAAGGCTTTGGGAAAAAGCAAATCTTGAAAAAATGTTTCCACTTAGTGTATTATTATATTGTTTTATAATAAAGATTTAGAAATTACACTATAATGAATTTTAAAATATAGCCTCTTTTTCCCTAAATACAATAAAAATATTTTTTCCAGAATTCGTATTTTTAGTTATACCCAGGAAGTGAATGACATTTAGATCTCTCCTTCTCTTTCTACATTCCTAAAATAATTCATATAAAAGCAGATCCAGATCTTTGTGAAAGAAAATGATTTGTTTCGATTAGTAGTTTTCCACACAGGTAAGTTCATTTTAATTATTTGAATTTTCAGAGTAAAAGTTTGCTCATTGGTTTGGAAAGAAAAGCATTCATTCACCCTCTTATTTAGAAAAGGACTTTTCTGGAGAATGAAAAGTCAATACTCTGGAGCAGAGAGAAATTCATCAGAGAAAACTCCAAAGCTAGCATTTTCAAAACATCTGGATCATTTGTTGAGTTATAGATTTCATTCTCACAAGCCTTATTCAGAAACTGGTTATTTTTCAGTACCCATTCTATTTTTTCATAAATATGTATTTTTTACATTCCATAATTACTTGAAATCTCACAAAAGATGCATATCCCATTTCTCTCTCCACACAGATTATCTGATTGTGATGCCTATTATTACTCTGCCAGGCTGAAATAAATTACCTAACAGAGGCCTTCCTATTTAGCTACTTCCTCAGCAGGAGAAAAAAAAAAAGAAAACCTAGTTTTTCCTTTTGAAGTAAGTCTTATTTTTTTCTAAAGGTTCATTTGTGTGCAAAGGATAGCAATTCTGTTGATGTACATCCTTTTTCTATGGCTACTATGTGGGACATCTTTCCCTGTCTTCATAGGGAGTCTTCTGTCCTTTGCTTTTACCAACTCAGCCTCATGAATCTATCATGGTCAGGAAGTTAAGCTGCTGATAATTCAATTGCACTCAGGTTTTTGGAACTGTTATTTCCAAAATATAACAAATATGATCATCTACAAGCAAAATTTCACAGACAAAGTTCTAGCTGTGTGATTAGCTGAATCTAGTAGAGCATAACTGGGGAAAGATCTATTTTCTGTTTTATTTCCCACCTCATCTCTTGTCATGGACCACTGTCACCAACAGCAGGGAGTCTCCAGGAAGAGCAGAAGTCAGTAAAATACCGTTGGCTTTTGGAAGGAGTGTGCAACCACTACGCACCTGTTTTTCCTCACGAGAAATAGTAATATTGCTTTGAGCATACTCATCTGTATCTATCATTCTGATAACTTACATGCAGAACTATAGAAATTCCTCAGTATATATAAAGTAGAATAATTTTTAAAGCATATAATATGTTTTTTTTTACCCTCATGGAAGAACAATGCTGTGCTTCAGTTTCTCTGTTTTAAACACTTTCCTTCCTTCCACTCTCCTTCACTTAGTTCAATTATCCAATTAAATATTTCTTCCAACTGAACAACCTATCAGTACAGTCTGTTTAATGCAGAAGTCTGTACAATGGGTCCCTCCCAGAACACTCGTCTTCCTTTTATGCTCATCTGCTCTTGGTGCTGACCATACTAATGTTGTTGATAGTCATAAAGAGCAATCAAAGCATTTTCCACCAACAGTGATTAATCTAATGGCAAACTGTGTTGAACATAAAAGCAGTCTAAAAACCACCAGCTTTTCTAGCTTAACTATTATGCTGATATCTGTTGCTTGCTTTTGTTTCTATTCCTTTTCCCAAGGGCAGTTGAACCACTCAGGGAAAGACAATGCAAGAAAACACAAGGAATCTATCTGCTATCAATGCTTCATTAGTATTTATTCATTGATCTTATTAGCTTTAAAGAACTTTAAGCCAAAAAGTTAATAGAGTTTTTTTTTTAAGTTATTCTAACTTCTATATTTTTATTGAATTCCAACAATTTAAGTTTGTTTGCTAGCAAACAGCCTTTCATTTGATGGTCCTTGTTTCAGCTTTGACCTTGGATATGTAAATCAAGGATGAAAAATGCTGCTGTGAGGAACTTTTCTGAAACATGTGGTAAAAGGAAAAATAGATGAAGAAGTCAAAATGTAAAAGAAATTCAATTACAGTCAGCACTGACATATTTGAAAATTAAAATTAAAACAATATTTTAGCATAGGAATGTAGTAATCCAAAAATCTCATTTATTTCTTGATGACTTACATGGCTGCTTGAAAGGTGATAGGTATAATAGGGAAATAAGCTTAATATTTAATTATTAAATGTTTTAAAAGTGCAAATTAAATAGTATATATACTTCAGTCAAATTATGGGTAAAAAAATCAAAAATATTTAATTGATTTGTTAACTTAAAGCAATTGAAAGTCACGAGGATTTAGGAGTAAAATATACTGGATAACTTTTTTCACAGATTTCTCATTGAAAGAAGGATATTTGAAAGAATTGCTTCTAATTGTTCTTAGCTTAATTTTTCCAACTGCCTTGTCAAAGAAAGTTTCAGAACATAAAAGGTTCTACTGAAAATGAATCTTACTTTTGTATCAGGGTTTAATAACCTTTAATCCTTACATAATTAATTTTCGATATCTCCTACATTAAAAGCTTTCCTAACAAAAACTTTTATTCAATCTCAAGGTTTTTGACATTGAAAGTTTTGCATATTCTAATCCTCCTTTTCTCCTCACTAAGAAATTTTTTTTTAACTGAACTTGAATTTGTGAATAATTTAGCTTGCATTTTTCAGGAAAAAACTATTAACCAAAAAAAAAGGCTTAACTCCAGCAAAAAACAAGTGTGCAAAAACTTTTGAGAATGTCACTCTAATTGTTTCCAAAATCTTTATTCAAATACTGTAATGTATTAGAACGCAAGTAGTAGTTGCAAATACCTAAAGTGCAGTGTACAAACACACTTACCTTGGAAGTAACAAAAACCCTTTCAGGTCCAAGCAAGGGAAGATGCTGCTTCACTGCTGCCCTTTTGCTGAAGATCCTTGGCTCCGCCCTCACAGCTATACACACAGATTTGGCATTTTTCATTCAGTATAAACTTGGATGCTTCAAACAACAGCCAAGTGTGGGCACTATTTCAGCTGACTGAGCTGTGGAAGTTGTGATAAGAAGTAAGTACAGAGATGCCTCCCACTACTAGAGCTGCAACCGGAGGTCAACAAGACATCCCTCAGTGGCACACACTGAACAACTGGGAAATTTTATAGACTCTATGTCTTAGACACCTTCTTCTCCCAAGCAGCTTCCTAAAGTAAGTGGCTCCATGACACTCTCTCATCACACTCAAGCAATTAGGCCAAAACAGCTGAAGAATTATGCTGACCTGCAATAGAAGCAATAAGTTCATGTGTCAAAGTAGATCAACTGTTCAACTTAGGTCTTCCCAAAACAGATTTCAGATCTAATCTCAAACCTTTTATCAAAGCTAGTCCTGGCCAAGTATACACATTTTGCAAGTCATCAAGTTTATAAATTTTTAATCCATTTTATTATCAAGTTGATTGAATTCTTTGCATCTTCCTTTTAATGTCAACTGCAATGAGATTTTCTTTCCCTATGAAGAAACAACTCCTTTCTAGCACTTAGTATGCTGACCATGTCTTCTGTTGCCTTCTCACCAACTCGCTGTGCTTTCTATGGGGTTTCTTTTGTATCATCCTCTAGATAGAGGATGATAGAGGATAGATTAAGATAGTTCAAGACACTTAGCTTTGCTTCTCTTTGGTCGTCTCCATCTTATCCTTTGTGATATTTGCAGATTAATTTTCTCTAACCATGCTTGGTTTCCTAGAGTAGGTTAAGTATATGCAGGTGCACAAGTTGCTGTGAATGATTTCCTGTATTTTCTTGAATAGGAAGAGACTCTGCCTGCATTCACTGCCCTCATGATAGAAAGAAACCTACTATTCTTTACGAAGGGAAGGGTGCTACTTAAAAAGCTCACAAGACACATGGGAGAATAAAATAAAATGCATCCTCATTGCTTTGTAAATCCTAGTTAACTTCTCTGCTGCATTCCTCAGCCAGAAGATGAAGCCAAACTTATACCACTAGGTAGTTTACTTAAACATATAAAAACATCATCCAAAGGAAAAATTTTTATTTATTTAAGTTAAACTCAAAAGAATATATCTTTCCTTTTTCCCTCTCCTGAATTTAATTCCAATTTAAAGCTGTTTGTCATGTCTGTTTTTCACTAGTTTTGAAGATATACTGGCAGAAATTTGTTTTTATTTCCACTAGCTGTTTTTTTGAACACAGCAGCACACTTGAAATTTGAGCAGGGCTTAGGAGTCTGCTTGGATTGCAGCTCCATTTTTTGTATTGGTAGTTTTAATTTCCATAACAATGCCTTTTTTGTTTTAATTATTTTTAGTATTCAGTCACAAGTACTTGTTTGTTCTTTGAGCTCACAGAAATATATTGAACTACTTTTCTCCGAAATGTACAGCGGGTAAAATGTCAGTAACTAATAAACAATCTGGAAAGAAGTAACAAAAAATGTCATAAAGCCCCATTGGAAGTCTAGATTTCCACAAAATAGAAAGAGATGAAGCCAGCTATTTCAACTCATGTTAAAATTACACAGAAATTCAACAGCCCATACCCATAATAATATATTTGGGCTTTTAATTCTTATAAGACTATGCCTGGATATTATTAAAATTAAATCTTATCTTCTAGAAAAAATAAACTTATGATCCACTTAGTGTATCAAAAAATACTGCTTAGTTCAAGGGTCTCCATTTTCTAGACTACTAGAATTACATTTTTTCTATTTGTAAAATGAAGATCCATCTTATCTAATATTTTTTCCAAAGTTGCAACATTTTAGAATATTAATTCTATTTCATGAATACTCATTTTCACTGATCTCCAGATGAAATTTATTCAGTCACAGAAAGATAGGTGGCTTAAATGCCTAGCAAGTGCTAGTATCAAAATGACACTTAGGTAAAGAGTCCCACCCAAATGTAAATCACTACTACATGCCCAATAGATATTTGCTGTCCCTTTAGAGTTTAAGGTATACACATGCAACTTGGGTTTTCAGCGGCTACTACAACAATTTTGACTTTGCACTTGAATGTAACATGCTTATTCAAAAAAAATCTATATATGCATACATGTTATCTGTAAAGTATATATGCTCACTGTTCAGAAAAATGACGGATATGGGATAACCGCATATACGGTTACATCTGGAAGACCATTAGAAAAAAAAACAAAATTGAGGAAAAAATAGCAATGGAATTGGGCTGAAGGCTATTGAACAAAGTTATCACACAGTGGTTGTATAATTCATTAAATAACCCTCAGCCATTTGTTGAAAATACTTGCTTTAATTGCCATGCTTGAAATTACTAACGAATTCTACTCAAATACAGACACTATGCTCCAAAAATATGAGTATTTTATTGCACTCATCTCACAATCTATTTCCTGTCATTTCTGTTTGAATTATCTTTATTGTAATTCTCAGTTCTCTTCCTATAGCCTAGAAAAAAATATTATTTGTACCCTATTACTAGAGCTATAAGCCCTGAATATGATTCCAAAACAATTTTATCTGAAGAGGAGAAACAAATAGTATTTTCACTGAAATCAGCACATACACTCATCAACCGCTGGAGCAGTAATTAGACTTCTGCTTCCCATCGTTTCTCTAAACAAACAATATTTACTGCTTGTCCTTGCCTCAAGCATCTGATTAGAATTCAATTTTTCCTTTATCAGCTTCTCCAGACAACATAAAGTTTATGCATAGGAAATATCAGTCCTTTAAATTGAAACACATTGTCTTATAAACATACATTTTAAATAATTTCCTAATCATTCTTGAAAGGCACATTTTATATTGGTTGCCTCCAATACATCTTAAATAAGTGATTAAGTGCAGCTAAGATATGGCTTGAAAGGTTTTTATCTATGTTTACTTGACCTAAAGAAATTTCTTCTAGACATTAATGTATTAATAGCAGAGCACAATATTTCAGATGTAACTGGAGCTGCATAATCAAGTAAGGGAAACAGAACTCCATGCCTTGAAGAGGAAAAATATTGAAGTGGCTGGTCATGTATTCCATTTAATCTACTTTGAGGAGTCCGTACATTTGTAAGAGCCATAGCAGCAGATGTTAGGCATCATGGTCTAACACAAGGCAAGGTGATGTGCACCACACTGCTGCCGTCTGCAACTGCCTGGCCCTGCAGGTCACCACAGTATCGTCTGTTTCCCTTATGCATGGGCTAAAACAACTAGGCTGTAACACTTAAGATCAAGTGATCAAATAGGATTAAACCTTTTTGGCAGACTAATCTCTTGTTTAATTCTCAGTGCAACTTTTCTTTTGCTTTCAGAAACAGAGGTTTTCATTGCATTAATCTTCAGATTGTTTTCCTGAATTAATACAGAATTGAGTGTGCATAAATAATAAGTTGATTTTTCCAATGTGTCCTAGTTTATATTTTTCAGTGGAAAAAAAACTCCACCTGTCACAAAATCTCCCCCTATGCCTGGTTTATTTTTAAGATTCTCTCTCCAAATTTACTTGAGGACATTTAGATTTTCATTATTCTAAATAATTTGGTGATTATATGCATTCCCATAGACTCCCTCGGGACATTAAAGATGTGGCGGAATCTACACACAGCACTCATTCTCAAGACAGTTGGGGTATTTTTGTTTGTTTGTTTTAATTGACAGGTACCCAAATACAGAGGCCTCCAGCTGTAGCTTGGCTCTTCATCTCCACCCTCCCAAGACCAAAGGACCAATGCTCAGGAGCAGACATTCAGCTCTGCATCTGACATTGAGCAGAATTTCTGGGACTTGGGTCCAGATCTGACTCACAGACCATATGAAACTTATGAAGAAAACTGTGGCATCCTTGCTCCCAAGGTGGATACTGCACCTTGGCTATAGGTAAAAAGCTATATTTCTTTCTGACACCATTTCTCTCCTGCCCCGTAAGCAGGTGGGAGTTCCAAGCCCACCAGCAGAGCCTTTGGGTGTTCACATGCACAACTGCATTTAAATAGCTCTGTCCTGCCGTAAATGATCACATATCCTGCACTAACAGGCAGACAGAAGGGTGAATGGCAAAGGGTTGTTAACACTTGATCATCACCTGCCATTTAGTTAAATTTAACTTAAAATTGGAGTATAAAACCAAAAGACTCCACTCAAAAATTAAAGGCAAATCTAAACACCACTCTAGCACTGCAAATATCTTCTCTGACTGAGAAGGCAAAGGGGAGGCAGAAACAGGCTTGACCAGCTTCCCTTTTATTTGAGCTCATTGAAACTTGTGTGATTCAAAATGATTGGAAATAAGTTGTATGCATTTTTTGGGGGGGTGGGAGGGAAGAGAAATAGCTATAGCAGAAAGAAAAAAATGACTCACTTTGAAAATTCTTCATTTAATTTGAACTTGCAGAGATATTTCATACCTCCTGAGAGTTTTATGTGTTGGTAAAAAGAAAATAGTGCAAATGAAAAGAAATCTAGGTAGAAAAAACAGATTAAGGAAATGCAGCATGTTTTAACTAGAATTTGACAGTAAGATCATTAGGAAATACCAAAGCTCCTAAAGAAAAAGGGACTGTCTGGATTCTATGTGTGTGTCCCCTACTTCTGCAAGTAGCTATGCCACATATAATTCACCAGTTTGGAAAAATCTATACTCCACTACTTGATTTTACTCTCACTATCAACACTTACAGTTTTGCTCTGGAAGTAACACTATCAGTTTAAAATACTGACACTTACAGTGCAACTTTAGAATGTGTAAAGTACTGTTTAGCCAATTCTCCCTGTCATTGCAGGCAGAAAGATGTTGAGAAATAGTCAAAAGTTACAGGAAGACAGAAACTGCAGGGAACATTTCTTAAAATATTTGGCATTGAATATAAGAAAATACAGACAATGAATAATTCTGATTTAAAGAGTTTTTTTTCCCCCTCCCATTAAAAATATTGTTAGGAATATTCTAGCAATGAATTATTCCTTCTGCTCTACAGAAATTCAGTCAACTTGATAGAAGTTAGATGTCAGGAACTGTGTGACTCATAGGAACAGGATAAACTGAAGAAAACTACAGAAAACATCATTATTGTCAAGACCGAGAGATAGGAAATTGGTATTTCCCAGTATTAAACAATATTTGAGGAACAACTGGTAATAATATCTACTAAAAGAGACATTAATAATTTCAAAATTAACATTTTAAAATACATATTTAGAACTCAACATTATCACTCATTAGCCAGTATGAAAAAAGGCATTTTCTAAATGCATTTCAACAGGAAAAAAATCATATAAATAAATCTTCAATATAAATCTTAACTGAGAAATATACATCAGTGAATTCCATAGATCATTAAATAAAATGCAAAAGTTCTAACAGATCTAAAGTTCTATACAGCTACACAAGATTTGAGAGCATGAGAAAAGCTAAAATAGCTTTTAAACTGCAAAATCATCAATGCATAGTACAAACAGTAGTGTTTTCCTGCATATAAATGAAATGCAGTTCTTACAGGGACACAGACTTACCCTAGCAGCACTCTTTGGAGATAATCAATTGCTCATTTACTTTAATACCATATGAAATGATCCACTAAGAGGAAAACTGAAGATGCTTCATAAATGAAAACCAAAAGGAAGTCTTTGTCTTGGGCAGGGAAACTCAGAAAGACCAAGTCAGACACAGCTTTAAAGCAGATCTCTTTGGAATTCCTCTGAAGCAGCCCTTCCTGAACAGTAAGACCAGAGAAAACATGTTTTAACAGAAGAAATACAGAAATCCCTGTACTTACTCTTTCCGCTACACGTACAATTTCAAGATTTTTGAAAGGCAAGAGTGCTAGACATATGCTGGAGGATCCTACAGTGATGCAACCTCCACATTGCTTCAGATGGAAAAGATGAAATGTCTCAGTTAAGCACTAGGTCAAATTTAGAGTGCTCTTGAAGCAGGTCTGCTGATTTTTTTGAAAGATAACTTTGTATGCTTTGTATGAACCAAACCAACAGGAGAAACAGATAATCAATGTTTCTGTTGCAAGAAATCTCTAGCCCCCAGTTAAGGTAGGCACATTTTTACTCTTTCTTTCAAACACCCCAATTTATTCTTCTTTAAGATGATATCACTGAGAACAAAGATGAGCTAAAAAAGACACAGCTGTCTGTCATTGTAACTCCCAGACTAAATCTTTAATGACTCCTGACAACCAAGACTGATCTGATAGTAGTTCTGTGGCACCCTAATCTTTCAAATCTTTCAGAATGCTTTTTATTTTTTTCTCCAACTCATGAATCATTAGTTACTTTCATTATAAATTAAGGATATAGTTGTAGGATTCAGATGCATTTTTTTGCTCCACGTGAAGAAACTAAGTGTATATTGGCACCATGTATAACAACTCACCGTACTTGTCAAAAGAAACTTTAAGGATGAAAAAATATGCTAATATAAGACTGTGGAGGAAAGTATGCTTCAGCACATTTCTCATATGAAGATTTGCTTGGTGGACTGTTTAATTTTCACCTCTTCCCTATGTGATAAACATTATATTCACAATTAATTATAAATCAAAAACATGAATATAAAGTAAGCCTCTTTCAGTAACCTCAATGCCAATTTATGTTTAAAAAACACACATTTACATACAAATTGTTCCACAAATACAACAGCTGCTTGACAAGGAGGATGGAATGTTAATGCTGCTTTACCTTAATACAGCTATTTATGACTTCTAGGTACCTTAATGAAAAGCACTATACTTTCACGCAATTGATATTAAAACTTCCTTCAATACCACTTTCCGAAAAGGCCATATACATTAAACAATTAACATGTATTACTTAACCGTCAGCTTGTAAAATAAGAAAATCACCAGAAAAAGCCAGCAAAATAGTAAGTGTGGACTTTAAGGCCAGATCATCTGGCCTAGACTCTTCAGTTCTCCTTGGGTAGACCAAACTGTGAGCT
This sequence comes from Nothoprocta perdicaria, assembly GCF_003342845.1. NCBI lineage: Eukaryota > Metazoa > Chordata > Aves > Tinamiformes > Tinamidae > Nothoprocta > Nothoprocta perdicaria. Next base: position 1,348,809 of record NW_020455766.1, read on the forward strand.
GAGTTTCAAAACAGGGAACAACCCATTAAAACACTGTAGTCAATAATCTCAGTTCACAGCTAAGTTCACTTAGTTCACTAGCTTTAGATTGGCTGTGGCAGGTGGTTGCTTTCTGCAAATCCATCTCCAAGGCAGGTACCTAGTCCAAACAGTAAGGAGCTAACGTAGCATAAAACCAATCAAGTTACAGCAAACTCCTTTCAGTCTTAACTGAAAACAATAAGGACAACAAAATAATGTCCCCAACATGTATCTTGCACATCTTTGCAACAGCTAGAACAAATTACACTCAAAAAAAAATGAATGAACCACAGTCAGGAAAATCATCTTACCATCAGTAAAATATATATAAAAATAATAAAATACAAACACAGCAACACACTTGAAACCTAAGTAAGACCATGTCCACAAACTATTGAGAAATAATTACAAGCAGGTGTAGCAGGAATTAGAGATTCAGTTTGAATCAACCTGCAATAGTTAAACACAACTTACATATGTAAGAGAAGCAATTTCAGCTTATATGTTATTTTCTGTTTTGTTGGGTACAGATCTACAGCATGTTAGCATAGAAGTTAGTGTAGAATAGAGCCACAACTATTATAAAAGCATTTTTACAATAGTAACTAGAATTAAAACAGTAGCACAAAGAGATTGTATGTCATACAGACAGCTGTACAAGGAAAGAAAATTCTGTAGAAATAGAATCTTGCATTTTATTTTGGGAGCACATGGTTGAAGAGAGCAATGTTCAGGAAAATTAGGTGAGCTTCAGTACTGAAGAGAAGAAACCACAGCCTATTGAACATAGTAGACTATCAGAGAAAATGCCAGTTTCTTTGATAATATATTCATTCATTTAGAATGAGAAGTATTATTCATGCAAATATTTCTGACAATCATAAGAAAATATTAATACTTAAACATTAACACCATATGACCACTAGGCTTAATCTGAATATGCCATGGAGTATTTGAATTTTAAAAGATGCTGCTATGATCAATAATTTATTAATATTTGTGCTCAGCACTGGACAAAAACAAAAAGTAAAAATTGGTACTTTTTCAGAAACTTTCCAAGTGAATTCTACTCTTATTTTTCATCAACTATTTTTCATCATTCTTTCTACTTGGGACAATGACATCTGTACAAATACTTGACACAAAATTGCAGTTCATCAGTATAACATTTTCATAAATCATTTATAACCACAGCAGAGACCAAAAGTGTTTGGTCCAACAAACTTAATAGATTTGTCTCAGAAAAGTACATGATACGTGATGACTGTATTTTTTTTTTTTTTTAGAACAATCTAAGTAACTGGAAGGTAAAAGGTTCCTTGTGTCAAGTATGAAAAATTGCAAACAAACTAAAAACCTAAGCTCTTTGCTTATGCGACTATCTTAATATCAAATCATTCTGTGCACATATAAATTAAGTAATTATGCAAATCCTCAAGTTGTGCTGCATGAGAGCTTTATAGCAAGATTTCATGCAAAAGTCTGCATCTCTCATGCTAGGCAAAAATGTATTTGTACATTGAAAACTACACATCTTTTCTAGCAACTGGATCCAAACCACTCAAACGGCTTTTGGACTGTGATACAGATAACAGTCAGTGTGGTAGAGAGCTGGCAGAGATCCCAAGGCCTCTAATCCTCACCATCCATGGCCTCCCAGTCTAGACTCTCTCCAGAGAGCAACAAGAAGCTGCTTCAACATCACACTCCTTCAAGTGGAGAGAACTGAAAAGCCCAGACAGGAAAATCTGGCACACATCTCTCCTGAGACCTTGCAAACTCCGTACAAGGCCTGTGGCCTGGCACAAGCAGACACAACACTGCATTACAGGGCTACACGACTACATGTTAGCATAATATGTTATTTTGATAAAAAGTGCCTGCACCTGAATTTTTTTTGCCACAAAAATTACACTCTTTCCAGAGATAACTTAAAGTAGACCTGTTCTGGTAAATGCTGTTGTATATTCGTGAATCTGAAAAGATGTGCTAATAACACTTGCTCTTAAACAGACACGAGGCACTCACCCCAGAATTAGCAAATAAAATAAGGTTAAGTATTCCAAATTTCACATACGTAACTACGGCCATAGATTCATAACACTGGTATGTAAAGACACCAACTATTTCTCACTGCATTAGGTGCAAATAACAAATGTAATTTTGATCTCTATCCTTCTAAGAACTACCTTTCGAAGCTGCTTGGCCCCACAAAACAGGTAATCTAAATTTATGGACTGTACAAGGTGGAATCAACTGTGCACACATCATTTTCCCTCAGGCAAAACAATTTCAGGAGCCTCCCCCTGAAAAGTGCAGCATAATTCCAGCAGAGAACTGCACCTTCAACTCCACTGTTGATAGCAGGTGAAGCCTTAATATAGCTAGTGGCTGTAAAAGAGGGTATAAAAAAAATAAGCAGTAAGACTTGGGGTTGAAAAGCTGAAATAGTGTTATGCAAATATAAATGACCATTAGATGTTTCAGCAGGTGCTGGGTAGCTTATGGAAAGTATATTTAGATAAAAGATGTTATTGATGGTCTAGTACTAAGCAGAAATTGATACTTCTTTTACAGTTTTCAGACTGAAAACATGTAAAGCAGCATTCAAATTAAAGCTGGCCTCTCTATAGTGTGCTTAAGAAAAAAAGAAAAACAACACAAGAATGTTTTAACTTAGATTTACTTTCATGAAAGAGGATCAATTAACTGACTGCTAGTGGCATTCTGCTGATTTAGAACTGGGTGCAGAGCACACAGAACCTTTTCAATTAATTTAATGGGCTTCAGATAAGACCCATGAAACACAGACCATAATTCTGACATTTTCTATCCACTGAATGCCACAATTATCTGCTATTTACTTGTTCTGTAGAATACCTTCTCCCTTCTTTATTTTATGTCTCCTTAAATATGTCATTATGCCTCTGCTCTAGCAACTATGTTGAGAACCATGGTATCCTTCAGAGATGATGCCTTAAAATCAGCTCTAGAGCAATACCAGACTACTGACCTGACAAGTATTTTACCAGGGCTGGGAAGAAGCTGGGGATGACACACAGACAGACACACAGACACACACACACACACTCACCAAGTCACACCAGGTCAGACCCAACCAGCTATTCTCATGACAAAATGAGAATGATAAAATCTTCAGAACTTTGAAATTCTGTAAAGATTATTAGACTTCTGTTTCATGATCTAAAACGTAGTTTTAAGATGAAAAGGTATGTTTCCTCTTAGCAATGTGGCCTTCTTTGTCCAAAAACAATGAAAATTATAATCTACTATCTGCTTCCTTTCACATGCTTTGCAAATAGCTCACCTTCGGCAACAAAACTGAAAAATCAGATCTACCCACAATGGACCCTAAACTCCAGTCTTTAGTTCAAGTATTCCCATGTGAAAAATCTGCTAAATGAAACCTTTTGTACGGACAGTTGAAGTTTTCTAGGATTCCCAGTTTTAGCAACACAAAAGCTAAATAAAATATTAATTTTAAAAATACAAACGATTTTTTTTGTGCTTAATGATTTTTCTATATCTGCCTTTCCTAGGAATGGCAAAGTAATTTTCTCCTGCCTATGAATAGTATCCTGGAGAATACTCCTAACAACTTCCAAGTTGGGTTTCTGTGGAGTCTATCCACTCCAGTCATATAGGAAATCCTGAGACTCAGGAATCTGCGGGTGTCTTTATCAGTCATTGAGTGTGGGCAGTGGGCAAAGATATGCTCATGGTATGGATGTCTGGGATTGGCTGACATTTGGTAAATGCCTGTGGGTAGGATAGTTACAGAATTAATCATCTGTGGCATGGCTTAAAAGGGGGTTATGACTCAGTACACTTTTATCTCTAAAAATTTCGACATTTATTTTCAGGACAATCCATTGTTAAATTAATAATTTACTGTTATTTTGACCAGAAAAATAGTTTAAATTGAATTTTGTCACACAAACAAATATATGTGTAGTCGGGATAGGGAGATGTGACTTTTTTTATAGAAAGCAGCGGCTAGAAATGCTGAAGTATATAGCAGAACAAAACTTCTGGTATCTTCTGCATCCTAACACTAAACTCCCACTCCAGCAGTGTCTTAATAATGGATAAGTAACAAAAAGCAGGTACGGAGAAAAAAAAAAATAAACACAAACAAAAAATCTACCAACATTTTTCAAAAGGAAATGTCGTTCTGAAAGCCCTAGCAGATATCATCTTTACATCTATGACCAATGATTTTCACTAGTACTTTCACTACACACTGCTTGCATTCACTAAATGCTTGCATTTGCATGCGCATATGGGCATCTGCATGCCCATATATGGATCTGCAAAGTTCACACTTATAATATCACTCTAACTTTAAGTAGAAAGTTTTACTTCAGCAAAAATAATGAAAAATATTTTGTTTGTTAAAATTTGAAAACTGCAATGAAAGGGATTTGTTTTATCAAAACTCTCGAGATAAATTAATTTTCACACCCTCCATTGTGACGCAACCTACCTAGTTGTCTTGGACAGGAGGAATGGTGTTACCACCTTCATTCAAAGGTTTTGAAAATTTTCATCCTGATGCAGAAGAAAATGTGGAAAATCTTGATGTGATATTATGTGATTTGATATCTTAAGATGGTCTGCATAGAAACAACCTCCTCTACACATTTATGGAAATTTAAAAGCACTTTTTCTATTTTAAATACAACTGTGTGAATTTAGGCTAATGGTTCATTATTTCCCTGTAATATAGGCAGAATTTCAGTAAGCAGTATTCCAGTGATGTAAAGCATATATTCATATATAATTTATTGAACTATTTATGAGAAAAGCCTGACTAGAATAATTTGTATAACTATTGTACTCATTCCTGCAGCTAATTTATAAATAACAAACTTGGCTTGTTAATATTTTATTCAATGCAAAATGCTCAAATTCACTGGAAAAATACTACACAACACAATTCATGTACCTGCAATTGCATGTCACCATTCAAGAATTCAAAATATATTGTTCTGTCAGGTAGGGACTATTTTTCATGCCTTTTTATCTCTCCAATTCAGTCTCTGTTGGATCTTGGCTTCTGCCTTTATGGTCAAGTCTAAAAAAAGAAGTTTGTCAGATAACGAATAAGTCATGATTCTATAATCAAAAGGGAAGCACCTCTGCCCAGAAATTTGCCCTGACTCAGAGGGCAAACACTGGAAACAAAATAAGCTAAAACTTAAATAAACAAAAGAAAAAAATGCATCACCTAAAATGAGGTATAAACATGAGGTATAAAATGAGGTATAAACAATGAGGTATAAAATTCAATACAGAGAATAAACTTTAAAAAGTCACTTCTGTGGTTTGGGCAATAAGTATAGCATAGAAAGCCAATGATGTAATTTTACAACGCAATGGGAAAAATAAAACTTCTAAAAGTAACACAAAGCAGAAAAAATTGGGAAATTATTTTTGATAGTAGTATGATGCATCCCCATTCCACAACCTGGTAATTCATTTCCAAACCAAAATGAATATAAAATTTCCAATATGGATAAACCAGAAAAGAAAAGAAAAGAAAAGAGAAAAGAAAAGTAAAGAAAAGAAAAAAAAAACATATAGGCATCCTAAAAGCATTGCTGAGAATACATGCTGACAAAGTTCTTGAACTAAATACTGTAAAACTCCTGAAAACCATAACACTGGTAGAGTGTCAATACTGCACCAGTAGCTGCAAAAGGGAAATAAGCTAATCCCTTTCACCTGCATATACCAGTCTATTTTTGATCAGTTTTAAAAAGAATGTACTTTTAAGAAATTAATCCCAATTTCATTTTTTTTTCACCAGATTACACCTTGTTTTGAGGAAAAGTAACTTTTTAAAGTTGTCTTACACAGACTTTTGGACTGGCTATAGTACCGCATGCTATTTTGAACAGAAATACAGAAGCATACAGCACAGATTACTATCCACCTTCCTGTCTAATTCTTAAATTCAGTTTCCAGTGGGGAGTGTCAAAGAATTCTCAGTAAAATTTCACAGGACTGATACTTGGTTTCTTGCTGTGCAATACTCTCACTGATGATCTGATCATCATTTATATTAAACTTTTTATGACACAAGGATAAGATCACCAATCATTTTATCTAGTATCTATCTTTTTAGATATCTTCAACATGCTTGTCAACTTGTGTTTAACTATCCTAAAGTATTTATGCCTTTCAAGACAAGTCAGGATTTTAGAAATGGTTTTATGTTCCCTATTGACAAGAAGCCTTTGAAAGAAGGTATCACAGGCATTACTCGCATTATATTGAATTTCCGCCCCCGTCCCCTCTCCCACACAAAATATTACCAGTTTTTAGCCAACTACTAAATTATACTTATCCTTTTACTTTTAAAAAGCTATATTTTAATTGCAGCAGATGTATCTTGTTTTTTATAGACACCTTTCACCCTTTAATCTATAGCTATAATGCCGAGTCAAACTTTGGGCAGGGAGAAAATTAGGTCACTCTTTTGGGAAAATAGAACCCAGTATAAATCTGGAAAAGAAAAAAAAAAAAACCACACACACCCAAACCTGTTTTTTCCTAATTGTCTGCCAGTACTACCTCCTTTGCAGTAGTAAAGGTTTATTATAAACTCTTACAGATTATTACAATTTTCATGTGCAACAAAACCCGAAGTCCTGAAGTTTCAAAAGCAAGCTGGCCTCCTGCATTCATGTATTATCCCAACAGTTTTATATACCCCTTACTCACATGAGTTTGTGCCTTTAATACGTAAGCATTAAAGTGTCAACCAGAGTTTAAGCCCTGCTGTGCTAGGCCCTGTACATATATGAAAGAAAAATTTATCCCTGAAGGGATAAACAGTTTGAGGCTTTTGTCCTGCAAAGATTTCATCAGATTAGTTTCATTAGCTATAAAAATAGTGACAAAAAAATATGAACTCTTCCGACATAATCATGCTCATCTCATGTGTTTAATTTTCTGTAGAGAAACAGTTTCAGTGATCTCAGTCAAAATGTTCACAGAATATGATACACTTAAGAACTGGCATATGTCTTAGACACCAAGGTCACATACGTGGCATTTCTTGCCTTTGTGTTGGACACAATATGCTTTCTCTAAGGCTGTGGTGTAAGACAAGAATAACTGAGATGAATTATTGTTCAAATGGTTAGTCTAATACACAGCATATTGAAAGATATTAACTTATGATATTTCTACTGCTCGTGTGGTGTTAGCTGACTTCTAGTATGACCACATAAGATCATTGCTTGGCAAATACACTAGCATTGCTAGTAATACACAGACATTGTCATTACCTGTCATTGGATTGACACTTGGCACACCCATGTTCTTCAACATGGTATAATGAGGAATCAAGAAGCAGCAGACGCTACCTTCAAACTTCATAAGCAACATTAGGAATATATATAAATTAATTCTCTGAATTATTTTAAAACTTAGCACTACACACAGCAATCCCAATTCTTAAAATGTCTTTTAGCCATATAAGTAAAATCCTGAAAGAGGTTTGCATAACTTCTGATTTTCCTGGATATGTTTCTCCACACATTATGCCACTGGTATATATCTCTACTTTTCTTTCCGTCTTAATATTTCATGATGAAAAAGTTGAAGAATAACAAGATCTTTTGATCACAAAATATTTAAAAGGATTTTATAAAAAAAATCTATTCATTAGCCACATTAAAGACAGCCACTGGAAATCAATGTTTGACTTTCACCTTAATCTTAACACATAATTAAACTCCTCACATGAAAAGGTTGACATAAGAACCCTTCATTATCCAATTGACAAAAGGTCCATTCACTGTAGTATTTCCTAATAGAAAAAGAAGTGCACATAAAATGTGCAAAAAAAGGCTAAGATGCAGCCCAAAATGATCAGTGTTTGGACTGAGGTATCCATGTGCTCAGAACAAGTGTCTGATTTTTTTCACCTGCATCCAAAACAAAGCACTATTTCTTGTTAAGTCGTTTTATGTAGGTCATTCTCCAAAATGAAACTAGTGGTTCAACCTACACAGTACTGATTTTCACTACTTTGGTTGAACATTTGTCCCAAGATGCAGTCTTCAACCATCACACACGGACCACACTGTACTCTTTGCTCATGAATGTAGCTTTATTATATTGAGGCCAGCCTTAGTTAGGAGGTGGAAGGTAAACTAGAAAGTAGAGAATAGAGCCTTTCTTGCCATAAACCTTAGCTTGTTAAGCAGCTGTAAGTAAAAGTAGCAATATCTACACTGGAATAAATTAGCAAAGAGTGAATTTCAGTGTTAGAATTTCTTAATAAAAAGATTTGAAGCTTCAAGTTTCAATTCTAAATTTAGGTCAGTAAAACACCAAAAGATATGTCCAGATTTTGTTAAGACAAGCTTCTAAATTAGCTCCTAGTTACTTTTGTTTCACAGAATGTCCAGATATATCCCATAAACCACCAAGCCTTTTTTTAATAAAGTATAAGCCTGTAAAAATAATGTACAAATATCTAATATATAAATGATCTTTTGAAACACTTATTTAAAAGCTTTATAAAAATAAGCATTTAAAACTTTAAATATAATAAAAGCTTATAATCTTCTATCACTATATGCTATCACCTAGTGGTAGGAGAAAAGCAGTAAAAGAAGAAATCCACACTTCTGGCAATTTTAGATTAAGAGATCTGCATAATTTCTGACTAGCAAGTATTCACACAGATAAATTACTCAAGTGCTACTTAAAAGAGTCTGTCAACAGGAAAAGAATAGATGTACTTGGCAGACTTATGAAATAGGGTTAAGATTTAAAATTAGCACTACAATCTACCATTTGGAGTATCAAGAATGAAATAGGGCAAAAAAAGAGGTACAACTCGTCAGGATGCAGGACAGCAAGAAATGGAACAAATGAAATTGCTATTAGTTCATATAGGATTTTTGATGAAACAGGCTTATTAAGAGGTAATGTCAGTCTTATGGCTATAACCTCATGCAAACACAAGAAGGAGATGGGAAATGAAGTACTCTCTGTGAATGTATAATGTAGTAATTGCAGTGATATGATTAAAGTCGCACCTAAACTGTACTATTTATGCTATAACAGAGTTTTTATGCTATAATATAGAGCATTGTACATACATTGCCTCTTCTTGACTATGAATAAGAAAAAAATCCAACTTCGCTGAAGGACTCAGGTTTATTTATAGAGGTCTAACTTTAGTAAAAGCTCTAAATCCTCACTTCAAAAAGCAAAATATCTTAATTTGTAAACAAACTTCAAGTATTTCTTTTCAGAGTAAATATGATCACGGGTTCCCAGACACCTCTTTGTGATGGGACCAATTTTAGTACAAAACTTTTCATCTCTATAGAAATATGCCATTTCTTGTCTGCTGCTCAGGCTTTGTTCAGGATTTGTTGTCTCAGTCTCTTTGCAATTATAAAACAAGAATGCCAAGTATTTCAAAAATTGAGATAAACAGCTACAATCTGCCAGCCTAAGGAAGTAGATATTCTATTTTTTTAGATGGAGAAATCACTGTGGTAGTTCTAGACCAGCATGAATCTTTCCATATTCTTCGGTTGTTTATGTATAGCTTTGGCAGGTTACTAAGTTCATCAATTTTAAAGCTACAGAAGTCATATTCTCTTCACCTTAGACTCCCTCTCAACTAACAAGATCAAGGTACACCACTTTCTATAGCCAGTAACACAGTCAAGGGTTCTAACTTGAACCATCTTATGCACCCTGTTTTTAAAGGCTTCATGGTAAAATGTGACCAGCTGGAATTCAATATAAACCTCTTAGTTCATTTAGATGCCAGTAATACCATTTAATTTATATCCACTGACAACCTTGCTGAAAAAGTGCAAACAAACAAAAAAAAAAAAAAAAAAACCCAAAACTTGGAAAAGTGTCCACCTACTAAAATAAGCCTCTCACAAGAGTACACCACTTACAATGAAATTTCATTTGAAATGGCTTTACATTTCCGTGAAAATGAGTCTGCAGGACTGCTGCAGATATCTGTCTCATTTTGATTAACATTTTCACATTTGAATGACATGGGATCAAATCCCTGTCCACTATTAACTATTGGGTTTTACCCAAGGAAAAATGAAAAGGAGCACAAGATAAGTTTCTAATTATTCTGGCCCCTTGATTTTCTTTTCGCTTTGACCTCTTGCCTCCCCCTTCCCAAGTATATCAAAAACTGCCTTTCAATACTTTTTTGTCTTGTAAGAAACAGGAATATGGGCACAGGAAGAGCAAACACTTCCTATCCCAGCTCTAAACTCAAATTTATATTTTTCCAGAAGTGAGGAATAAATAGGGCAGTTCTCGCCTCTATGAATGCGTATTTTTAATAATTTTGCATATTTTTAATAATTTTTGAATCTACTTCATAGATTTTTTTGAAAGAAATCTTATATGTACACTGTTTAACTTTACATCATGCTAACGCATGATGTAAAAACACATTCTTAAAAATAAAAAGGATGGTTGCCTGTACATGTTTTAACTCACTAATCAGCTCAGAGTAGAAAAATTCACATGTAATTAACTGAGTTCTCTTATATTTCTGGATATTTTTATAGTGGTGGGGAACCTACTCTAGGCCTATATAGGGATGTTTGTACTACTCAGACTAAATTTATACTAGACTAGATCAGACTAGATTTATACTACTCAGACTAGATGATACAGACTAGAAAAAAGCGTTTCCCATTATCTAAAATAAATTACTAAAAGTATTTCTAAAATCTCCTTTTGACTTTTGTGCTTCACAGAGTTTAAAAATTATAACTGATTTTGTCCACCTAAGTAGGTAATCCAATATTTGGGTTGGAATGCTGTGTAGTATGTATTAAACCACAGGAAAAAAACCTATATATCATGCTATACATCTCCCCCTTGTGGAAGGAATCCTAGACATTAACTTTAACGAATTGCAAGGGCAACTGCTCTTGGCACTTAATTTCTTCTCAGAGATATTCTAAGGTTGAAGGCTTTTCTTCTGTTTACAGGTCTTTTCTTTCTGGGTGGTACCAGATACTTGAATATTTGTTTTCTATTTTCCCATAATCTATTTGCCCAAAACACTGACTACTAAAGCAAACATCATATGCTTTGCAGTTTTATTCAAATCAAATCCTCTATTGCCATTTCAATAGAGCAGAGGCTTCCAAGTAATTCCCTGTCTCCTTCTCACTGCCAAAATGATTTTTCTTCCATTAGCTTCACTCGAAAACAAAACACTTCATTTAAATAAAAGTGAAACAAAAAAAAAAAACTGATGGTACAAAGCTCACTAACCTGGGAGAAATCCCTTTCAAGAAGGATTTGGAAAACTCAGGGCAGTGGAAATGCTTGCCTAGGCCAGTTAATTAAAAGCATGTTTTTTATTGGGCAGATCTGTGCAACAAATAATGATATCAAGGATAAGGATATTAAGTGATATTTCTAAAATACACTGGAAAGCAAGAACCATTTTCACTCAAAATTTCGTTTACTTATTATAGCTGCAGCTTCCTTTGCCAGATACTCATGAAACAAACTATTTCTGCAGTCTATCCCAGAAGCTTCCAAGTTGAGACACAACATGTTGAGGGAATAGCTAAAGAGGCTTTTGTGTTGGTCAGTCGTCTTACTCTAGCTGATCCAACAAAAAAAGACAACCATTCCAAGCAGCTGCTTTTCACCTTGAAGAATGTACAGAGCTGCTTTAGAGTGAAAGACCCTCAATAAGAAAGGCAGACATAATAATGTAGTCTCTTAAAAATCTGAACACCAAGGTGGAGCACTTTGACCAAAGTCCAATACAATAGAACCCCAATCTCCTGAGCCTATTGGATTGCACTTTGATTTCTATTTTATAAGAAAATTTTCATTACAAGCTAAGGTCAGCTCATTACACCACTTAAGGAGACTTATAGGCTTGGTAATTGCAAAAGCTAAATTTGCTTTCTACCCTTAAGGCCCTCTAACCCATTTCTTTATCAAGAAGAGCAAAAAAGTCCAGGTGTAGCTGTAAAAGTCTATGAGAACAGACTTCACTCCTCAAAATGATACATCTCAATTGATATAAATCCATTAGAGTCATTAACTACATAAAACAAGCCTCCTTTTTCAAGTCACACCAGAATATGATACATTTCACATACGCAATAAATATACAACCTATCCTTATGAAGTGGTGACCTAAAGAGAAACAATTCTGTGATCAGTAGTGTGTTGCCATCTCAATGGGCCAACTCAAGACATCTGAAATCTCATGTTTAGAGAGATCTTTAGCATAATAGGCCCAAAAATAGGTTGATGAGTAATCTAACTTATCATTTAAACCCACTTCAATGATTAAAGTACTTAACTGTGCAAAGGACTTAGCCACTTGGTACTTCTGGAAGAGAGTTTCATGTATTGTCCTTCTAACCCCCTTAAAAAAAAATACACTTTCAAAAACAAGCTCTCTTTCTGTCTCCCTTTCCTAAAGGAAGTTTTACAGTCCTTCCTAATGACTTTAAAAGCTCTTGATTTAGGCAGAAATCATTTGATGCACTTTCTTTTAGAAACATTTTAAAAGATGGTAAAGCGTGCTAATTAACCACAGTCTTCTAATTGATATAGCCAGTGCATTTTCCAACCTGTTTGGAAAGCATAAACTAAAGATCCCTCAGTGAGATTCTGCTGTCTCCAAAAGTCTGTACATAGACATAGAGTAAATATTTTGAGGAGATTTTTTTAAGCTGTAACAGAAGATTTTAACAAGATTTATTTCTTATCATATACCGTGGTTATATTAAAACTTGCAAAGAAGTTTTTTATTTAATATTCTAGCTGCTTTATCTCTTGCTGACAGGCTGAAATATTTTATCCTATTCAGGAGGACTTTAATTTGTGAAAATTTATATATATATATTTACATATATATATACACACATACACACAGACTATCTGATATTTCTTTGGATCATCTATTTTAAACTTTCAAGGCAAATGCCTAAAAGTTAGGAAATTTCTTCTCCATTACTTCTTCTAGGAAATAGTTTTATTGGCATAAGTTGCCATTTCATTCATTCAGTGAAAAGCTGTATAGTAGGTAACCAACAGGTTTTTTTGCAAATTTCCATTCCAACACATGATTGATATTCTATTTCTAAAAATGTGCCCACCCTCTGATAAGCAATATAGTAAATTTTGGTAGGCTTTATGTTTAAATTTTCTTCCAAAGCCGCAATGAGACCCAAAAAGTCTTAGGCAAGTTGGAAATTTTCTGGAACAAAAGAGAATAACAAGCAATATGGTAAAAGCTTAATCCCTGTCACAACTTTTTGCATGATGTACTTTGACTGCCCCAACTTTCACCCTCACTTAAGTTAAATTCTTAGCACTAACCTATTTATACAAACATCTTTTGAAGGACGACTTCTCACAACCATTGCTCTAAACTTACCAAGTTAAAATGAGCCAGGTACCTTATGTGTTATTCTTTTCAGAGTGCTGCAGCAGGATTAAGTTACTATACATACCTCAAGCATCAGGAAAAAGAAAAAGCCAGGGGGATGAACAGGAGCTAAGGTGATCCCAGCAGCAAGGCAGAGCCCTCATTGACTCAGAGCCACCATTGACTTGATGTGCGCAAGGCTACTGTAAGCAGCAAGTCTGAACACCCAGAGATAGGAGGGCATAACAGCAAATAAAGTGAAAAATCAACTAGCAACACTCAGTCAGTAATTCGTATTCAACAGAAACCAAACCTGGAGCAAGACCTGTCTACAACATAATACCAGAAAGTAAAGCCCTTAGACTGATCTTAAATGGCCCATGGCAGAATAGGGGTGGGTCAAGAGAATCTTCAGGTGAGTCTGATCAGGTCCAAGTTCTTCTTATCAAGGAGTAAATCTCATCTTTGGGGAATACAAAGGCAGAAATGGTGTTTAGACCTAAAGCTTAAGAAGAGTGTTTAAAGTTCAGTTGAGGGTGTTACTGGCTCATGGACCTGAGCTGATCTGAATTAATTTATAAGAAAACTTAGAATCTGGCTCTAAAAAATTCAAATTTGTATTTCCTACTTTCCCTTAGAAGTAGCCCTTCTATGGCTCATAGCTTGCAACGAAAGCTCTAATGAAGGCTATTATTAAGGTAACAGAGGAAAAATTTGGCAACAAATTATTAAACTGAATATGTCCTATTTTAATGATTAGTGAAATTATTATTACCAATATCCTGAGAGCAGTAAAGAAGTAATTTGTGACTCAAGAGCATCTACTTCACTGTAAAGACCATGCAAAGTCAAAATGTGTCTTTGGAGCATGACAGAAATAAGAAAAATAGCTTGAGTGTAGCTGCTGTGGGATTTTCTGTGCAGTTCTGATGTCCTAGAAGGTTCTCATAAATTGAAAATCCCCTAGAATGTTTCCAATTTGCCACCTAAGTTACAGATATTGTAGCAACCCAGGATGAAAAGGATGCAGATCCACTTTTGCCTCCCTTTCCTACCGGGCAGCATGTCATGTTTCCCACAGCACTAACAGAAATGCCTTGTGCCCTTAATAGCCTTGCCAAAGGATCTTACTTTCAATCCAGTTAGTGACAAGTGAAGTAAATAATAAAAAATAAAAATCAGTTAACTACTGCTTTATAGCTGAGTTTCATTTTAAATTGATTATGCCTTCCGCTGATGATGTCATTATCAAAAATGATGCAGGCAATATTCTTTCTCCTATTTAATGGGAACCTTGTAGAGAAGATTCATATGGATCATATATTTTTCTCCATTTTATCCTCTCAATCCTGTCTAGCAAAACTCTAACATGTGATCCTGTTTAGCTGTGATTTATTGCCTGGTATTGGGAATCTTTGACTGAAATCACCAGTGCCTCAATGCATTCTGTACCTCTGTAGTAAAGTATTAGAAAAACTGTCCACAGGGAAACACAACGGTGCCTTTCTAGTTCAAAATATTTTAAGACCCTGCACAATCTTTTCTTCATGTCAAAATTACCAATAGTCATCAATAGGAGAACTCAAAGGATTTTCTATAACATATCCACTTCAGAAAGATTTAGTTCTCAAACACTAAAAGCTACAGACTTCAATTCTCCCACTCACCTCCTAATACCAACATTTATTTCCCAAGGTATCTTTCAAAGTGTCAGAGTTTCAATTGCCCAAGGTTGTGAACTGCTACATGCAATGCTAGGCTAGAAATCACTTCTGGGATTTTTTTTTTTTTTTTAAGCCTTCACTTGTGTAATTAAGTCTTTGAACTTTGGGGGTCATTGCTGAGGCTCCCCCTTGCTTGAGAGCACCTGGGCAGAATCCTGGCCCTGGGGAGCAGGAGGACAGGCTTGGCTGAGCACAGCTCTCTGGGATAGACAACAACGCTGGGTCCCAGGCGTTGTGCTCTCAGGCCCAGGGTGGATGGACTCATGCTGGCAGCATTAAACTGTGCCTAAGCATACACTGTATGAGCCGGAGTCGTGAAAGAGGCTAAACAGCTTCCAGGAGGGATAGTGCTGCCAGATGTCCACAGTGGGCAGAGGCTATTAAGACAATTAAGATTTTGGAGCCAGCATGTCCACTGCTGTACAAGTAGGACTGGTAAGATAACGGACTTGCATTGCACATATCTGAGGATTTCAACTCGTAAATTCTTCAGACCAGCAACTCCCTCTAATTTCTCCCTTCAGGCAATCCCATAGAGACATCAACCCACATAACCCTCTCAGAGCACAGCAAGCGAGGCAATACACTGCTGAAAGCTTTGAACAGCCTAAAGGAGGCCCTGCTGGTCCAGGGCAGGATAAGTCAGCGATGACTGACTTTTCCTATAGGCTACTGTACCTTTTGATGATACAAAATCCAGATAAGACTATGTTTTACTGGTTAAAATATTTTACATTAATGCAAAGTCTGTTAGGCAATTCTCTAATGCATATTATCTGCTTCAGCTCAAGCCTTCAGCTAGATTGTATAAATATTGCATTATTTATCCAGTTGTTGTCTCACCTATTTCCTGAGTAACACATCTTACTATGAGTTAAAGAAATTGTCAAAATATCATAAAGAGAAGAATGAAACATCTGAATTCTACCAAATCCAAAATACATTGCTGAATGAAGCCAATTATTATCTGTAACACTCAGCTCTGTAGCAGAGTATGAGGAGCTTCAGAATGATCTGAAAAAGTGACTTAATGCCACATGAAATTCATTACTGATAAATGGAAAGTATTGCACACTCAAGGAAAAAATGAACATACAGCTTCTGGGTAATAAATAACACTTTTTTTAGGTTACAGTACTTAAATGCAAGCCTCTGCTTAAAGTAACGTTGGACTAAATAAACATATCAGAAATGTCAACAAACATCAATAGTAAAGATACTATATGAGTTTTCTTTTAGCTGAGATACTGTGGAGCATCCTTCACTCAATCTGAAAAAGCAGATATAAAAGAGAAACAGGGACATGCAATAGAAATAATTATCAGCCTGTGAAAACTCCTATTTGAAAGAGTGGCTTAAAGGATTGGGATTACTTGCTTTAGAAAAGTAAGGGGTAAGAAGGTTCACTACAAAAGCATATGAAATGATAATTGGTAAAGTGATGATAAGAGAGAAGATCTAGTTCTTCTTTCAAGCACAGAAAAACAGGAATCACTCTGTGAACTTGAAAAATGGCAAGCAAGGATAAAAGGAAATACCCTTGTTCTTGACTTTAGACTACAAAATTTGTTGTTACAGAGTGCTTTTGTGGCCGAAAGCGTAGAAAATTTCTGTGAGGACCTTGTTATCTAATTGTCAAAATGAATGTCAAAGAGTTAATAATGAATTTAAAAATTTCATTTAATAATGAAAAAAAGGGCACATGCGCTATTAAGTATAAAGTTCCTGTGTTCCTATGAAAGATCTGGGCTAATATTTAATCCATGGATAAGTTTTGAGATCATTGAAGTGTGTAATTTAAAGCTGTTTGTATGAGAATATATGTTTCAGAGAAGGAAATAGGGATAAATGGAAAAGGACTGGTTAAATATCACTTTCATCGCTTTTGCAATTTCTTTAGAGGAATATTTTTGCACTGCAAAACCTGATAATCTGGAGGCCACATGATTTTTTTTGGAAAACTAGGGAACTTTTTAGCATAGTTTCAAACTACTCTATGTAGTTTCCTTCTGTATCTTCCTAGACTCTCACACCTTGCCATCTTCATGACTATAAAAAGCTTCATATGAATAGTTTCAAATAAGGTGTGTGTTAAATTTCAAGGAGAAGAGACTATACAAAGGAACTTGCAGTAGAGCTATTGTCTTTCATTAAATTTCATAGATACTGTGACATCTCAACACACTTGAAAAATACCAGGTACCAAGTTCAGCAGCAGATTGTGGGAAGAGGGAAGGAGAAGTAAAAACTAGTTTTTTTCTAAATATGCGTAACTGTGCCTTCCCATAGTTTCAGTGACTGAAAATACATAAAATGAATGTTATATGCCACTTCTACCAATGAAAACTATAATAGGCTTAATCCTGCTCCAGTAAAATGAATGGGATTTTCCCTTTGATGTCAATGGGACTCTTTGAGCACACGTCAGAATACTTACCAAAATGCAGCTGGTTATTTTGTTCCCTCTTTACAAAATATTCCAAGACTTAATACTGTTCAAATGTAGAGTCTGTGATTTTCCTCAATTCTTATGCACCTGAGTACATATAGCAAGATTTCAACACTGTGCTGAATCACACTGCGTATGAGAAACGTTAAGAATTGCAGATGACCTGCTTTTCTTGACAACTAACAATGTAAAATGCCTGTAGGGATAATACGCTGAAAACAATGCAAATGCGCTGAAAACAATGTTTTTAAACAAAATAAAATAGTCTAGTGTGATTTCTAATGTGACTGATGTTTCTGTGGTTGATTTATGAGCCTATTTGTCTTATTAATTATTAAAATACGCCTCAACATGGATATATAAAATACAATATAAAAGTAAAATCTGACTAAATACTACATTTCATTTAAATTTAGGAAGTCAAGATATTCAATTAAATTCTATTACACAATAAAGTGATTTAAAAAAGTAAATTTGTTTGAAAGTGGTTAAAATATAAATCAAGCTTAACCCTAAGCAACACACACTAAAGAACAGTTACATAGATAACAAGAAAAAAAGTCAAAATCTCAATGTAGTATATTCATTGTATCATGTTTCTAGTCATTTTTCTCAAAATACTAAGAATATAAAATATACAAAATTAGAGGCATAGGTAGAACATTTATTAATGCTTAAACCTTTCCTCTAACATATGGGCAAAAGAATTAACCAACAACAGTATTTTTAGAGCAGTTGTAAAGTTGCTCACTGGGAATTTTTCCAGTGTTATTATACTTTTTTTGACAGAAATGCTACATCATCTACACATAATTTCTATGACAGGTGTAATACTGGCATTCTGGAAATCCGTATCTAGAAACTGAGTGATTTAATAAAGAAGCAACCTGTTATTCTTGAAAAGCTAACAAACAAATGATGCCTAAATCGCTCATGTTGTGACTTAGGTAATAATTTTGATAGCAATCTTATACAACATACGCCTTTGATCACCTATGTCAGTGCATGTTTTATGGATGGTATATTAGCATTATGGGTGTGCGATTATAGAAGAAAAATGAAAACAGCCTTTAACAATGAAAGCTTTGGTCTAATGGTAAAAATGAATCTGAACATGGAAACAAATGGGTGGAAGATTATGGCATACCATCTTTTTGAAGAGAAACTGATTTCAAGGATCTTACCTTACTCACAGCCTATACCAATTTTTGAATCAACAGGCATGCAAGATCTATATAAAGTTAAAAAATAATATGTTATGCTTGGAGTTATATATATGTAGTTCTGTAATGGGTTCAGAACATTTTCATGCAATGATGCAATGATTTGGGGAAAGGGTCCTTAATAACCTAAACTAAAAATAGGACTTTTATTAAAATACTGATATGGTCAATACTGAAATGTCCAAAGCATTTTGTCTTAGATGTTCTGCAAAGAGTGTTCTCCAACGCAGATCTCTAACAGGAGACTAAATTTTAAGTGTTTTCCATCTGCAGTGTAAAGATGTCTTCCAAGTCCATGCAAATCTGTTGAGTGGTTTTGAACTCAGCATAAGTTTTCTCTTGCTACTGTAAGCTTGTGATCACAGCTGATCACAGACCAAGTTGAAATGCAGCTTTAACAGTTACAAAAATTCATACTGTAAATACTTTCTTCACTGAATACTGGTATACATACTGAATCTTAAAAATGACCCTGATTGAGCTGAATATGGAAAGCTTGGAAAAATCACTAGATTTCATGTGGAAACCATGAAATCATGTCTTCAGCCTAAAATATTTGTGAAGCTGCAGTTTTACATGAATGCTCCTTATCTCCGTGATGTACTAATATTCAATAAAGCTGCTTTTCATAAATTCCTTCTAACTTATCCTGACTCCAAAGAGACAGATTAGAAAAAGTTTCATATAACCCTGTCTGGTTATTTTTATAGAAAGAAAGCTCATACTATCTTTCTAGATATTGTATTCTGTGTGTATCATTTATGGGAGAAGGCATCATGATCCAAGGGAGATCATCAAGAGGCTGAATGTGTCCTGAAGTACAGAACACATCAGGACCGTCCATGTTGCTTGCCCTTACGCTGTGTCTTTACTGATCCTTCCTAACAGCTCTGGACTCCATAGGACAGTTTCACACAATTCCCACCCTGTAGGAGTTTTTGTGTTTTTAGGGCTTAATAAGGTAGAGAGCTTAGCGAAAGTAGATGATATAGTATAGTATAGGGCATAGAGCTTAGGGCATGGCGCTCAGAAGATCTCGCGATGTCACGGGAGTTAGGAGCGTAATTAATTTATGCAGTTTACTGATAACCCCATGCCATACAAGGGGAAAAGTAGAAATTAGTCTCCCGATTGGGCAGTAGGTGAGTTTCCGCATTCAGCTGGAGTATATAGGCAGACTGAACTGCGCAATAATCGCCATTTTGCCGCATCCCCCGTAGTGATAACTGTGCTCCAGGGCCCTGGGGTGAGGACAACCCCAGGTCGGTCCAGCTAGCAAACAAGGCTTGCCGACCCCCATCGGCAACACCACCCTCTGATAGTTTGGTATAAAACAGGCAATCCTATTAAAATAAAATAGTCATGATGCAATGTTACAATGGATACCTGGGGTAATGGTCACTTTTATGTGCAATATATTGCCGTTACATTGCCAGGCAACCAAAATTTATTTTCTTCCATATAAAAGATATAGTCAGATTCAGTTTATCCATCTGCTTTTATGTGGAAATATGAATAGAAGCACACTTCTGAATAGAAGGAACCACAGGAAAGCTATGTTAGCTAACCTGATCTTGTCCTGAGGTATTATCTGCACATATTCTTTACTTTTGTAAAAAAAACTTCCTCATTCTTCACACTTGCCATTTCAGTATTCTGAAAGCTATGTATGGCAGCAACAGTATCTTTGGAAAAAAATAGTTAAAGCTTTAGCATCCTTGTCTTCTTCAGGAAAGAAACAAGGTAGGGGTCATTGAAGTGCAACTCAAAACTGCTCCTTCCCAAGGCTGAGCAAACAGCAGTGTGTTAGCTTACTTTCAATGACTTTTAAGTATGAAGTTGTCTGGCAATAATATTTTATATTTAATTAATGACTTTATAATTCCCATGTTTTATTCACATTTCTCACACAGGTGAAGATCAGCTCTGACATGACAATATTTCTTCCCAGACGGTTTCATCAGAACTGGAGACAGACCAAACTGCAGCTGGTAAAATGGATGAACCTTTTCCTGATAAAGTTATACCCCAGTATATGGGGCTGTCTCTCCTATGCTTTGCCCTCTGAATATTTCAGGTCGTGAAAGTCTCCTTCTTCCTCATTCTCTCATACATCTTCACTGATTCCATCATCCTTCAACCCACCTTCATCCTTCAAACTTGTCACAAACCTTTTGAGAATACTACCCAGATAAGCTGCACTGTCTATTATACCCAAATCAGGGCTGGAGACTTGGGCACTTCATTCCCTTAGCCACAGCTGTGACGCTCAGAACAGTCCACATTATGGCAACAAGTGAACGGATCTTTTTTCTTTTTTTCTTTCTTTTTTTTTTTTTTTCACCCTGTTCTTTCTGCTTGCTGCACCTATCTTAGGGTGGTGATCACAGCCACTGAGTTAGCTCCAGGAGATTCTCTGCTCTCTCCAGGGAGATTCTCACTACCACAGCAAGCTCTCTGCAACTGTTTCATATCTCCAGTCCTTCCATGTCTTTCCGCGGAGGCTGGAGGAAAGTGGAGGTCCACTGGCTCTTTTATAGGTGTATCTTAACATACTTTTTCAGTTTAGTGGAATATAAAATAATTTCACCAAATATTTCAAATTGTCAAAAACTCTTTTTCTCCAGAATACTAGACAGGAATTTCTCTTTAAATTATTTAAAATGTTTCATTATGCCTGAGGGCAATTTTCCATTTGGCATTTTCAGTGCATGTTTACAACACACCCAATTGCTTCAAATCAAAGACCCATCTAGTCCAGTGCTCTACACAGATGGCTAGGAATGGTGGGCTAAGAAAGATGTCTTGGCATGCTATTGATTGGAACCTCAGTCCCTATAGGAAAGGGGTTTAGGAACAAAACTATATATGGTACTTTCCGCTTAGCCTCTTGCATCAATTTTTATCTAAAAGTCCTTCGAATCTGGATGTGGTTCCCATGCGCTAAGGAGTTCTCTGTGGTTTTCTCTTCCGTAAACTTGTTCAGTCTTGATGAAGGCTAAACAAATATTGATGCTTATAGCTGTAAGAGTCCATACTCAGAAATAAAAATATTTTCTAACTCCGTACAAAGGTTTCAGCACTAGTTTAGATTTACATTTACATTACACCTGAACTTCAGCTCTCTCTTCTGAAGCTGACAAATTAAGGGGGCATTTCCATGGTGTAAGCACCATGACAGGGGGGCTCTGGTTATTCAATACAGAGGTGCAAGGATTACATTTCTTGTTGTTTTGTGAAGTCAAATCTTTGAAGTGACTTACTTTAGATTTTTTATATTATTTGCTTTGATATTTCAAAAACTTGTTCACACTCTCTTTATTTGATCAAAAATTGGATATGAATTTAAAAAGAAAAATAGGAAACAAGACGAACAAAAAAAGTGTTCTCTAAAATTGCAAAAAAGTTGGCAATGTATTGTCTACTATTCTACTAGCACTACATGATCTACTATTCATCATAGCACGGGGCTGTGTCTAGCCATCCCTGCTTCATAACTTATTTGTCCCCTTCTTTTCTAATTTGTTCACCTGTCCTTGTTTTATCATTTATTGTCCATGAGAACTTCCTGGCTGTCAAAGGTCTTCCATTTCAATGAATCTTCTCTACTCCCTCTACTTTTGTATATTCCTCTTTCAGGTAGGATTTCTTAGATCATGCCATCAGTCACTGTTTTCTGAATTTCTCAAGGCTCCACAATTTTTTATTTAGTATAATCTGAAATATTTATATGAGTTGTTATTTTTTTTTAACTAGCTTTTTAGAATTATTGTTAAATCCTCAACTTGTTAAATCCCACTGCAATCAGCAAGTGCAATCTGCAACAACAGCTGCCACAGAAAGGGCAAAAGTGCTCTCTCTAGTACAGGGCAAAAAGGCCTTTGTCATGCATTTTAGCAAAGTCTTTGCTCCTAATGCACTAGCTTACTGAGGCGTGCAAAAGTCATTTCCACATTAATCTACACCCGAAAAGGCTTCCCTGATAAGACTTGGCCTCAGTCAGTAAATCCTTCTCAGCTCATCTTAGTACCACTGCAAGGCTAATTGCACAAGCAACAATCACACATCTAACCAGGGGATTGGCTTAATTTTAAGCTCTTGTTGGAGCTATACTGTTGCACAGTTCAGCACTGATTTGCTCTATCTAGAGTATTACATATGAAATTCGGTGCTCAGTTTTTGCTGACTTTATTTCTAACAAAAATGAAGCTTTTCCTTCCTTCCATATACATATATATGCACCTCCAATTACAAATGTTAAACCCTTGTCTGCCTGTCTGTTAGCTAAGTTAAATTCTTTCTAGCCATTTCCTTTTAAATCGCTTCACCACAATCACACATTGCCAGGGAAGAGCAGCAGATTAAAATGACTTCTCAAACTGGTGTTAGACATAAATGCAAAAGCTTTGACTAAAGTTAATCCACATCTTTAGATACAGTACACTGAAATGAGGATTTTATAATTTTTCTCTGGATGACTTTTATTTCTACTACAGTGCAATAAATTCCATGTTGCAGGAAGCAACCGCAGAAGACAAGAGAAACATGGTGGCGAAACTACTGGTTTCTAGAAGGAAGGCATTTTGCATGTGGCAAAAACTACAGGGTTAAAAAATACAATAATCAAAATGTTGATTGTGATCACTGTGTCCTGGGCCCTGTTCTTTCTCCCATCTGCAATATTCTGGTATAACAAATCTAATAATTTAAGATGGCTCCACAAAACTGTGTGATTAGTATCAGAAGCGTGATTTTTGGAAAACATTTTTTTACTTGTTTTTGGAATATCTTTTAGTCACAATCTTAATATTTTCACCAAGACCAGAAAGACTTTGTTTTTGAACAACAGTGGAAATGTCAAAATTATTCAATTCCCACGGAGACTATTAAGGAAAAATAGCAAATATATCAAGACTAGAGATAAAATTGCAAAGACTGGCAACTATGCATCCTCTTCAGCTTGCCAGCTCTGACAGCTGGTGTGTGGGTGGGAGCTTGAGTCCCCCACCTTCCTATGCTAGAGGCTGTTCCATGTGCCTCTAGGGACTACAGTGATGCCTAAGACATACTGCAACCTCTTGAATCCTCTGAGTACATGTGCAAATAGAAAGCTATCATCTCATCCTCAGAGCCTACAATATTCTATTCTATGAATAAACAAAACACAAACTGTGCCTGCTCTGCATTCAGGCAACAAGCATTTTCCTCTGTTTCATGCCAATATTTACAGCAGTCCAAGAAGGCTGCTTGACTTTCTTGGAGCTGAGGTCCTTCTCTAAAATTTGTCTAGAAAGAATGACAGCATCCATCACAGCCATTTTATTATTCTTATATACTTTCATGGTATATGACACAAAAGGTTGAGAACAGAATATTATAAAACAGATTATACTGTTTGGCATATCTTGACAACTGAGGCTGTACAAGAACTGGGCAGACTGGCCATTCCTTGTACTGCAGAATAGATAGTGTCAAATGCTAATATGGACTCACGTGAAACTTGCCAGGTTAGTCTGGATCTAAATGGCAACGCTGTCATTCTGGAGTATAGAAAATCTTCCTCATCACTACCACTTTGTATGTAATGTAGTGACCAATGGTTGTCGTTTGTGAACTATTACTAGTTAAATGTGATTTTTATCTTAAAGTTTAGAACAGTATTCTGTTATGTTGTCTAAGGAACAATATGAGAGTAGGAAAGAAAGAAGTGAGGAGCTCTTCCTTACTGTGGTCATTTCAGAACAAAATTGCTGGTCTGATGTTTTCCTGCAATTATATAATGAGGCAGTGGCTACAACTGAAGTGTAGCTTTGAAACAAATGGATGTGCAGAACTGATAGTAAATTAATGTAAATAGAGTATAAATATTAGTAGAATCAGGGCATTAGATTTCATGCTATGTAGCCTAGAATTAGGAGATGCTATGTAGCCTAGAATTAGGAGATAAAATATTTAACTGGATGTGTCTCTCCAATTTAGTATTTTCTCATCCATTCTTCTCACTCGAAGAAGTAGTGGGAATTAATTAATGTCTGCTTTGACCTATATATTGCTATAAAATTGCCACGTTTCATACCCATACGTACATCTTACTTGGGATTATTTGTTTTACTGTTTAAAATCCACCTTTTGTGTGTTTCATGGTGCTCATACAGCCAAATCTCCTCTAAAAAATGAAATTTTCCTCCACTGAAAAAAGAGACTTTTTTAACTTCAGATTAAAGTACGCATGCCTTTTGCAAACTGCTCCTTTTAGTATGAATAGGTTTTACAATCCAAGGCAAAGATTAAACTGCTGCTTCTGGCAGAAATGCTGAATAAAACTCACTGAAAGAATTTCATACTTTACCTGTTGGCTCTTAAATTAAGAAAAATGAGAATATGTTTCCTTCTCAAGGTGACATTGTTTTTCTTCTGAACAAACTGGGCAATATTTATCACATAACTCATATTTGATAAACAATAATCACTGATCATCTGATAATCTAATCAGGTTAATCTGATAATCATTGGTGAACAAGCTCTGCTATTTCTTGCTGTATATTTTCCACACCTTGTGTTTGTTTGCATTCTCCCATCTGCAATCAACAACATGCAAAGCAATCGGGACTGGATTGTGACGACGCAAAGGTTGGACTGGCCTCCTGGATTATTTAACCATCTTACTAATTTCTATATAATGCCAGAAGCTTTTTGTTAGCATTTGTACAGCATACCTTCGGGTTTGTTCTTGTGTTCGGAATCCTTTTGTGTAAGTCCTCTCATAGACCTTCAGAGCGAACACTTTTTTTTCACAGTAAGTACAAAACTCCAAAATCTCATTAGAAATATATTTTACCTTTCCTCAAGAGCAGCTATGAAAGATGGTTGAGCTGGAGGTCCTCTAGCTACAAAGAGTAGTCCTTACTATATCTTGTCATTTATGAGCACTCCTGATGAACAGTTGGTAGCCAGGGGGAAGCCAAGGTAGAAAGACAATTGTAATTTCTTGAGGTTCATCTTAGTAATTGAATGTATGCAACTATTTTGTAAGTCATGATTACAAAAAAAAAAAAAATTAAAAGCACATGCACAGTTGAATTACATGCTTATATACATAAGAGCCTGAAATGGTCCTGTTTCATGAGGTTGAACCCATAAAGGACAGTTATTCCCAAATTATTTGTCCTCAAACAAACATCCTCTCATAAGAAATGGCTTTCCGATCAATGTAATTCCAGAATAAACGACCTGAGATGTGGTTGCTGAATCACTGGTCATTTGCAGTCACTGGTCATTTGAATGCTTCCAGTCCATTTCTGAGATTTCTAAAGCTTGAAACATCCACCACAAATTGTCTAACATCAAAAACATTTGACTGGCCCAGCAATTGATGAGGTATCATATGTTTACTTTTCTGGAAATTATTCCAGTATATTCAATACGTGTTCGGTACTGCATCTTAAGAAGCAGAAAATATCAGAAAAAATTTGGAGTATGACTTAGTGCTACCCATTAAACATATTAAATTCCCAGCTATGTGAGCTTGTGTATTTGCAGCAAGAGTATTCATAATACATATTATCGTTTTCCTCAGAGGTGAGCATGCAGTGTAAAAAATCTTAGTTACGGTTCTGTTTGCTTTATTTATATATTTTATACACAGACCCATATATTCCTTCTTCATTCTTGCCTTGCACAGCTGAAGGAGATTGTGCATAGCCCGTGGCATACACACAGTCTAGAGCTATTTTTGTACAGGTGACACTGAGGATTAAAACCTTTTCTGATATGAAGTTATGTCTATACCATTACAATGTAACGGGGTTATGCCTATTCATACTTGAGAAATATCTCTCTATATAACTCCCTAAATGATGTGTTCAAATGACACTAGTTAACATTCCTATCCTCATCTATGACCAGACCTCCTGAAGGGTTAGAGATACTTAATCCTGCAAATCAGTCTTTGTGTTTTCTTTGCAGCAGTTGCAGTCTAAACAAGAGCACAGAAAGGTAAGGCCAGAGAGGAGTAGAGAGAAAATAAATTTGTCCTTCTCCTGCTTCTGCACTTTGCATGAACCCAGACCTTGTTCACACCTTCCTCTGACCTGAATCAGGATTAAAAAGAAAGTTCTTTTGACAGAGTCAATAGCCATTTTTTTTCTCTTCCATAATATTTTTAATTTCATTTGGGTCATGCTTTTAATTAGCAATACTTTCATCCTGTGCCTTAACTATTGCTATAGCAAAACAATGAAGCCCAAAGCAGGAGATCAGTCTCTGTGATTGATTAAATTGAAGTGTTATTGAATAGTGTGTTGTGTTAATATTTGTAATAGTCCTGGGAAAAGTCAGTGGCTGCTAAAGAGGAATACAAGAGCTCCATAACAAAAAAAGAAAAGAAAATTACCATCCAAATCACAATCAAATTAATGTCATGTTATCAATAACTTTGTAGTGCTTCAGAAAGCACACTTTACTTAAACTGCACCAAATAAATACAGACACATATTTCCTGTAGGTGTTTATTTCTGGAAAAGTTTGGTAGTTATTCCATTATCATTGTATTTTTGGTGTTATTCTGAATCACTGTCTTCATCATCTTTGATTATTGTAGGCTGAAAGCGTTGCTCATGACTGAACACAGAATAACATTTAATCTATTTATTCCAAATTTGCATAAGATTTTATACTTCTGTTGTCTCTTGTAATGAATTGAAGGAAGAGGAGAGCAGGAAAGCCTGCTGGGAATTAAGTGTCCCTTTAGCTTTATCACACTAACACTTCTTTAGATACCTCATGTATTAATACCAGAGTAAATGCAGCTATATAAAAAACTTTTTTTTTTCTATTTGTCTGCCTACACAAAAACACAAACATTATAAGACATATTTATTGTGTGCATATATGCTTTTTTTTTTTTTCCAATTTGGAAGCCTCCCTCATGAGCAGACCCCACAAAATGAAGAAACAGCCTGTGTACAACGGGAACACCCCACTCTGAGCAAGCCTAGCAGAACCTCCTGAGTATAACTGGCATTCATGATTTTTGGGTGCTTCAGCCTCTGGATTTATGAATTGATTCTAGTATTTTCTGCTCTAATGATACATGAGAAAAGTTGACATTGTTCAGCTTGCTAGCTTTTGTGAAACCCTATGATAGGGTAAGATCAAGGAACTAAATCAAAGGAATTACAGAAGAATAAAAAAAAAATTAAGAGCAAAAGCCATTTCTAATGATTCCTTACGTATACAAAAATCCACTTGAGGATGTTGAGTTCATTTTATAGTTAAATATTAAAATCTTCTATGCAATCACGCAATGAGTGAGAAATAAAAGGTTGTTTCAGTAATCAAATCCCAAGACAGCTAAGTACTGTGCTTCTTGGGTTTTTTGCTTCTGATAGAATGGACCCTTTCCCCCTTTGGGGGTTGTACAAGTTAAAATCAATGAACTAAAACTGGTTCCAAGACACCAATTTTGATTCATTGATCTCCAGGCCCACATTCCTTTTATTCACTGGACATAATCTCACAATCTGTCACTAATATCTGTAGCCCATTTTATTTGAGCTTATTTTAAACTTTTTGCCTTCTTTTCATTCTTCTTCTATTACAAGCATTTTTTCAGGTTACTGCTATATTTACAGAAATTTTCATATAACACATATTTTTGGGGTCCACTTATCTCAAGTCATAAACTATACGGAACCTGAGAGTGCGTTACCAGAACTTCTAGAAAAACACACACAAAAAAAGGAGATTCTCGCCTTCTTATGAACAAAGATATAGATGTGACTATAAAAGATAAACTTGGTATTCCAAGACTATTCTTGTAAAAAAATGTGTACATTTTTAACTCTAGTATCTGCTAGATTACCAGGAACCAAATTATCTCACTATTGCATTAACTGAAAAGTTCAGCTGTAGCAAAGTGATACAGCTAAAATGTCCATTTTGCTGAGTGTTACCCCTTATAAATATCATGTCAGAGTAAATGAAAAATAATAGTTTCTAAACTACTATTTTTCTCAGGACAAATCTTATTTTTTTCCATTTCAATGACACATGTGTTATTTTCACATTGCTAAAGGTGAAAAGTTTTAGCTTTGAGCTTCAGTATTTTCAGATTTTTCTCTTGAAAGACTTTAATATTCTTTTATAGAAACACAGCATATATGATTTGTTTGAAAAACCACTTTTACATTGTGCATGTAAATATGTGGCTAGTACAAGAATATTATTCATTTTGTGGTCTGTATCTTTCTCTTTCAAACACAAAATGCTAGAAGAAAATGAATAGGACAACACAAATTACAGTAATTTCATTTTAAATCACTCTCTTCTACTGCCTACAGTTCCCAAAGTTTGTCTCTTCTGAAATGACGGCTTTGTTCCAAAAGAATTTCAGAAGAAATCTATATTCTGGTTCAGTTATTGCTTTTAAGGGAATGTGGAATTTACAAAATGCAAGTGATCATACATTGATGAACTTTAAAATATGTCTTTAAGGGATAACAGAAAGATACATGCATCTGATATCTTTAATATATTCATCTTTCTGTAAAGAAGTAAAGGATTCAATTCACTGAACATTAGTTTGACTTGCAAGACAGGAATGTTGTGCAAACTGGAAGCAATTTTGGTATTTTTTATATGTTTAAGAATTTTTTTAATGCTATGGCTTCAGTTCTAATCAGAAAGATACATATATTTTTAATGTACCATGCCATTTGAGAAGCCTTGTTCTTTTTGTGTGCTTACGAAAACAGATGTTTCAGTAGAGCAACAAATGCATCCCTCACACATTATTGGACATACGTATTCTTCTATAATGTCTTTTTATTTTGCCATTCTGGCCTGATCCAAAGCTCACTAAGTAAATGGAAAGACTTCCATGGATTTCAACAAGGATGGGACCCTGGAGCAAGTGTTAATGAAGAACTATATGTCTGAGTTTACTTCACGCAAAGCAGACGAACTTTGCATTATAGATTTAGCATTATTTTAGTGATTTTGACTGATAATTTTACTGCTATGCAGAAAGCACCTCTGGCTAAGGTGCTCTAAACATATATTTAAACAGTACAACAAAATGAATTATGAAAATGAGCATAATGAAAGGAATAAGAAAGAAAAAGAGAAGAGACTGCAAACAAGGTTTATGAAAGGACAGATGAAATAGAAAAAATAATAGGGAAGAAGAAATGACTGGTTAACAAGTTATTGAGAATAAATGAGCTTTTGGAAGAGATTTGAAAGAACACATTGATGTAGGTGAATGAATCGAAAATGCAAGCTTATTCTACAACAGACAGGCAAGAAGAGACAGAATATGTGAAAAGAAATCAAAATTACCTTTATGTTCTTGCTTTTTTTTATCATAGCAAACAAAATTCAGCAATCATAGGCTAAAAACAAGCAACTTGTCATAAAGGGAAATGCTGTAGCAAGGCAAAATATTTGCACTTGCCAGAAATCATGCCTTGATAATTCCAAAGTTGCACAGGGAAAGATAGAAATAGATTAATAAAGAGCATAGCAAATGGAAGGAATGGCAAGCAAGCAGACGGTAGACTGTCACTAAAATCTATCCAAAAGATGCCTGGTTTCGTGACAATTGCATATTTGCCACTGTGGCCATTGTAGCAGAGCAAGAATCAGTGGGATTTCATGCTGTCTCATGAATCAGCAAAAAAGTTGCCACACACTTATTCACTACAAAATAGTTATTAATGGTAGTAATATTTGAAGCAGAAAGAACACAGATTGACGTTTTTTGTATAGACTTGACCTTGTTACAAATACTGGGAGTGGTGTTTTGGCTCAGTTTACACCATATACATTTGGTATGAAAATCAATAGTAGAGCATAAATATTGTTATCGAGATGTCATTTTCAGTGTTACTCTT
The DNA here is from genome assembly GCF_003342845.1 of Nothoprocta perdicaria. Taxonomy (NCBI): domain Eukaryota; kingdom Metazoa; phylum Chordata; class Aves; order Tinamiformes; family Tinamidae; genus Nothoprocta; species Nothoprocta perdicaria. The sequence goes on from NW_020455766.1 coordinate 1,379,573, forward strand.
CTCATCTTAATTGCATTTAACATTTGAAGTCCAAGGTGAAGAAAAAGCAAGCAAACAGGGTGAGCAAAGACAACTAAACTGATGGCAGTGCTGAAAAGAGCCAACGTGTATACGACCACCTCAGAGCACACTGCACCAAATGCAAGATGTGTAAGATGCAGATCATGTAGTTTGTGCAGAGGGAAAAAAAATAACCTAAGCACCACTATGCTTTAGCTTTCTTTTCAAGAGAGATAAAGCCTCAGGGTTCCTAGGTAGATGCTAGAAGTTTTAGGACAAGATAAAACCTATATAATGTTCATAAACTGCGCAAAAAGTCACAAAACTTTTAGTTTAAAATTGTGCCCTGTTAGAAAGATGTACTGTCTCTAAAGGATGTTAACTGCATGAATTTTTGTTAAGTCACTTTTCTAATATGATAAATAGATTTGCAAATCTATGTATATAGCATTTCAATTTCCCTTGGCAAGAGTATTTTTATACTCTTTCCTGACATTAAAATCTGATTTTCTTGATGCAATGATGAATTTTCTGGATTGTTGCCTTGCATATATTTAAAAGAGAATACAAGAGAATAAGCAAGTGTTTATAGTAGAGTTGTTATTTCCTAGTCCAAAAATATTATTTCTTAGACCCCATTAAGACATCAGCAGGGGCATGGTAGACCAAGTGTCAAATCCTAACAGTGCAATAGAGAGAAGTGATTTTTTCCACTCTTCCTTCTTAAAGAAATAATGTTATAAGACATCAGATACTGCAGGAATTCCCCAGACTGGTCCTGCCTAGAAAAGGAAGTGAAACTACCTCTTTCTAAAAAACAAAACC